>NC_053163.1:5809074-6150142 GCF_016835505.1 Polypterus senegalus | reverse complement strand
ATAAAAGAAAAACATCTTTGGATTTGCTTCTTTTTTTTCTACAAACTTCTTTGTTCAATGAACCGGAATAACTGTTGTCTAATTACTAGTTCCCGCCACTCTCTGATTGGTTACGCCTAACTGTTCGACCTATCTCATTGGGTTAGAGAGTTTGACAGGCAAGGCCAGAAGCCATTCAGGGTAAAGAATGCCAGCCGCGCGCGTTCTAGTAGTCGTACGTCAGCGATGACGTCTAAATGTTGGCGACACGGCGGGAGGAATTGCTGTGTGTGGTGCTCGTGGCTGTCACCGTCGTGAGGACTCGGAGCAGAAAGCGGTTTGAAGCTGCTCTTTGGACGTTTCGCTGACAGGCTTGACTTTAGGTGAGACAGGGTTATGCGTGAAGCTCATTATCGGTTTCTAGCGCTTCCGCATCCTAAATGCTTTATTCGACCTCTTAGTGTTGACGTTATTGAAGGAGATGATAGCGTTTTGAGTCGCGGTGGCTTGGACTCCTTGTTGTTTCGAACCGGGCTGTTTCCGGAGAGCAGTCCTCTCAATTCTTCTCGCTGTCGCCGTTGAGTTTAGTCTGCTTGTCGAGTTCAGTCCATCGCCCTGAGGCAGCAGGTTTGTGTTCCAAACAGTATCTTTAATTAATCTCATTGTTTTTAACTTACTTTTGTGTTACGGAAAGTGCAGTAATAAAATATTTACTTTTATAAGAAATATTTGTGTTGCTATAGCTGTAAATGCTTAACACTGTTTTAGCTCAATTCCCTTTTACCCGTGGAGTTTGCTGTCTTAATTGTATCCGAGTAGTCTCCGTTAACGAAGCAGTAAGCAGCACCGAATGCTAAAGAGGGGCTGCACAGCAGGATGAGTGAGTAAGTAATGGTTTAAATAACAAGAACAGTAACAAAACTTTGAACACAAGTATAACTAGTTTGTAATTTCTGGATTTGCACAAACACGCGCGTTTTTTTTTTTAAATGCTTTTTTTATTCACAGCTATACAAACACAAAATAACAATAATGAGGTGTAAAAAAACAGCTATTAAAAATGACAACTTCGACACACAGACATGTATGCACAAACCTAAAAAATAAACGCTTTTAAGTACGGTAGGTGAGAAAGAACGTGCAATTTATTTTATCTTGAGAAAATCAAATGTTTTCCCAAAGCATCTCGTTGCTGTACTAGGGAATTAAAGGACTACATTTCCCAGCAGTCCTAGCGGTGTAGCGGAGGACGCGGGGGCTGTTGGGTTGATAATCGGGCTGGCGGGTCCTTTTAACTCTGAGGGCTGAATATTTTTTCCAAGAAACCTAAGTTTTTTGAAAAGCACACAATGCACTAGTCAACATAAAACGGCTGTGGCTGCTGTTGGCGCCTGTTAGGCATCTCTTGCAGCAGTGGCTGCACAGGGGCAGCTTAATGGCCAGCAGGAATGCATGGCGCACCGGCTACCTCTCTGTCTTCGCACAACAGGTGGGTGACAGTGGCAGTCGCAGTGTGATGCAATCTGGTTTGTACCTGTCGTCATCACAAGTGGTGGTCCTCCTAGGCGAATGCTGCTGTCTACGTGTTCAGCACATTGATTAGCTGGGGACCAATAGGCTGATGCTGGTAGCTCACTTTCATTTTCGATATACATCTCCAGATCACTTGCATCAGACTCGTAAAAGTCAGAGTGTGATTCAGCGATAATACGTAAAACGTCAATGGAGTATTTTGCTTTGTGCATATGTATTTCCAGATGTTTTGCTCTTCACTTCTCATGTACGCGCAGGGAATCGAGGTCAAATCAACAAAGCTATAAGACTTACCTTCAGGCAAAACGAGTCGAACTAAAAAGCAAGGTCGAGTTGGGTCGCAATTTTCAGCCGATTACCATCCTTTACCCCTGAATTTCAACAAAAGTCAACATCAGCCCTAAAAGAATTAAAGAGCTGATGTCCGAGGTCTGGATGAATGGTCTCTCTTGTGTCTGGCAGTCGTCTGAGTATTGATCAGATTGGTCTCCTCTTTGTCACAGGGTGTGCGCCCAATCTCCTTACCCCTCACCGCATCAGGGTAACTGGTAAGACAAACTCTGCACTGCTTACAGCACGGGTGTCAAACTCCAGTCGTGGAGGGCCGCAGTGGCTGCAGGTTTTCATTCAAACCGTCGTCTTCATTAGTGACCATGTTTGGCTGTTAACCTCTTTTTCTTTAGTTTTAATTCACTTCACTCGGGCCCCTTAGTTGACTCTTTTTCCTTAATTAGCAGCCAAACAATAATGAGACACATGACCAGCTCCCCTGTGCCCATCACACGATATCTGAAAATAAAGAAAGGTCAGGGTCTCAGTAAGGCTGATCTCTCTGGTCACCCAAACATTTTGACGGTGTTCTTAGAAAAACCAGACAATCGACAGTTTTGGAAATGTCTGCTGTGGCAGAATTGGAGCAGCCATAAGGGATTAAGTAACGGGTTTAATTAACAGCAAGAACTGACTTCTCCTTAAGAAACTGGTTGGAGTTTGACGTTTCAGTTTGGCTCGTCATCTTTTGGCTCATTTCGCATCTCATTTCTGTTTGGCTGCCATTTAATGAAGAAACAAATCAATTCAGAGGACTGAATCCTTAAAGACCAGGCCATTAAAATGAAGGGTAAAGGAGTTAATTAGCAGTGAAAACTGGTGAGGAAAAGGGTGAGAATGAAAACCTGTGACCTTCCAGGCCCGGAGTTCGACACCCCTGGCTTACAGTGAACTGTTCATAGGATCTCTGCCTTTCTCCTCCTCATCATCCATCATCATCATCATCTGTTGACCCTACATTTGGATGGTGTTTTAGACTTTGTCATTAGTGTTTTATCATTCTGGCTCGTCGTTGAGGTGTGTTTTTTTTTTTTTGTTTGTTTTTTATTAGGGGACATGGGAGGGTTAGCAGATTATTTGTTGTGGATCTCTATTATAAAAAAAAAAAACATCTTGGGACGAGACTTTTTTTGGGCGACGGGACGTGATCTTTTGAAGAGAGACACTTTCACACCCTGCGAGACGGACACGTCGCGTCTTACTTCTAACCTTTGTACGCAAGTCCCGTGATACACATGCAGAGCAGGTTAGAGATAATGGAAGCATAAACAAATGGAAAATATTCCTCGGTGAAATAATGGAAAAGCAAAAAAGAGATTGCATGGTGTTGGAGGACAAAAGGACGGGTGCTGTACAGGCTTTTAAGTGTTCGAAATGCAGATCACGTTGAATGGCAGCAGCAGCAAACCAGTAGTTGATCGAGCAAAGTGGAGTAAAAAAAAAAAGAATTTGTATCCCCGTTTAAGAGGGGTTTTGGAGGAGCAGCCGCGTCTCCTTGGGGTGCGTTCAGCCCCCCTCTTCACAATGGCGCCAAGCGTAGGCGGGGAGTAGTAAGGGGTTGGCGAGCGAAGCCCCCTACAATTGCATTATTATTGATTTAATCTGCTGTTTTCACTGTGTGTCTGTCAGTGAGTGTGTGCGAGTCATGCCAAAGCTGGGTGCGTTACTGGGATCCCCATTTGGGGGGGACAAAACATTTGCCGTCCCTTCCGCAGTGTAAATCTTGATGTCCCCTGCAATATATAACTTTTGGCTGCAGTAGGATGACTGGATTGTGGGTCGCTTAAGGTCTTGAGTGAGGGAAGTTCAATCCTGTTTGGACCGAGAGGCACTAGGACTATTGGCACTGGAGGGTTCTCTGGCTTGGCAGAGGCAGGAGTGCCCTGGCTTTTATTATCCCAGGCTTTAAACCGTAGACCACGCTACCTAAAAGAAGCACTTTGAGCTACTGTTTGTATGAAAATGTGCTATATAAATAAATGTTGTTGTTGTTGTTGTACCTACTAAAAGGCACTAGGAGTTTGAACTGCCGCCATCAATTTCAAATCTTGAGACTGTGAAGACCAAAAAGGGGACCAGACTTGCATTTGGCACATGGGCAGCAATGATAAAACTCCCGTGTCTCTGGGGTGGGTTTTGGGTTTGCCACGGTACGTTTCTAGTTGTTGCGGTTTGACACAAAACAATGCAAAGCAGACATCCAGCAAGTTCTCCGATATGAATACGCCGCTAGCCGAAACGCACGACGCAAATAGAGTGCGCTGACATTTGTGTACGTATCGCACGCGTTTTCATAAGTTGCTGTCCTTATGTTTTAGCAGGCACTCCAGGAGCAAAGTTTTGTTTTTATGAGATCTTGAGAAAAAAACAAAAAATAATGACATTGTACATTTTCTCATGGCTTCTATTATTAAGAAAAGAATCCTAATTTAAAAAAAATTTCCTGGGGTTGAAACTTGCAGTCGCAAACCCAGACACTCGGACGCTGAACTTGACAACCTCTGCTGTAAGTGACATTGTCGCTGTCCTTGGCTTTGATTTCGTTGTCTTTCCCCTAACTGTTGACCTTGGCCTCGCCTGTAGTGATAAACGCTTACTTTTTAGAAATCGCCTGTTAAAGTGATGTTTTGTCTTCTCGTTACACTGGCATGCAAATGCTTTGTGTATTTTAAACACAGAGTGGCAACGTTCCTTCCTCATTGCGAGATTTAAATCTGCTCTGCTGTAGGATCAGGTATCAAAGAAACCTCGCTGACAATTGTTGCTGTGAATTTCCCCGTAATCCAAACCCAAATTGCAGGCAGAAAATACTTTATTGAATGTTGCAAAACATTCATCCATCCATTTTCCAACCTGCTGAATCCGATCACAGGGTCACGGGGGGTCTGCTGGAGCCAATCCCAGCCAACACAGGGCACAAAGCAGGAACCAATCCCGGGCAGGGTGCCAACCCACCGCAGGACACACACAAACATACCCACACACCAAGCACACACTAGGGCCAATTTAGAATCGCCAATCCACCTAACTTGCATGTCTTTGGACTGTGGGAGGAAACCGGAGTGCCCGGAGGAAACCCACACAGACACAATTATTTCCTTTTTTAGAGCGCCAGTTCCCAGTAATCGTCATCTTTCCTTTCTGTGGGTTTCTTTGCTGTTTCACAAGTGGACTTGTGTCCCTAATAACTGTTTTTGCTTTTCTGCCGAGGAGTGCCACATTGGGCAACACATTCAGCTTAATAAATGTAATGGCATATCATGACAATATTGGCACTGGAGGGTTCAGCTTAATATCCCAGGCTTTAAACGGTAGACCAGGCTACCTACTACAAGGCACTAGGAATTGAAATTGCTGCCATCAATTTTCAAATTCTCATGTTTGTCCAAAAAAAAAAATCTGCCAATATGGCTGTGGCAGTGTGGGTTGGCAGCACGCTACCAGCTGCAACCCTGCTACCGCCGATAACGTACCCAAGGGGATGAGCCCAGCAAATAGGGACGCTTGCTTAAAGCAAGGGGTTGGTGCAAAAGTGAAGACAGTGCTTTTATGAAAGCCATCAAAAAGCAAATGGTGTCCAAAAAGTGCAGTGCTCTCGTCAATAAATAATCCTTAAAAAAAAAAAAAAACTGGTAACAATCTGTGAGACTCCGTGCTTGGTACAAATTGTATTTAAATAACAATTGTATTTGTCTTTCTATTGAACAGGTGGTTCGCTACTTTTGTCTCTCTTTCCAATGGCAAAGACTACAGAACCAAGTCCTACCATTCTTGAGAATGGACAGCCAGAGGGGCAGAGATTCACTTTCAGCCACCATCCCACTCTTGAAGACATGTAGGTGTGGTTTGAGTTCTATTTATGTGTTGGTTTGTTTCATTCATTTGCCCCCTACCCAAAAAAAAGGTCTAGTATTATTTTTTGGTATTTGGTATGAGTCAGCCACCCGTGGAGACAAATTTTCAGGCTAAGGGCCTTGCTTAAGGCCCAAGTGGAGCGTAAAATGCACCGGAGATTCTCGCCTTGAAAGAAGGCCCTGGGAGTCGAAGGACTGGCAAACAGAGATATTAGTTTTATTGCAATAAACAGTAACGTGGATTTAACCCAAGTAAGCCGAGCTGAGCTCCGAACAAGCCAAAAGTTACAATTTATATAATCATTTATCATCTTGACCCCATTTGAAAATGGCTCATCCGTTGCTTATTCTGACTCCTCGCTCCAGCTGGTATCCCGCAGGCCTTTTCTGTAGCCACCAGTGTTTCTCGTAACTTGTCCCTCATTATCATTCCTTGCTTTCCCTTCTTTCCTAACTCCCCCTTCTCTGACCTCGGGCTGTCTCCTTTCATCATTCTCCTCCTTCTCGGTCCTTTTGGGTTATTAAATATTGGTGGTTTCTCTCTGAGCTCAGTTAAAAAAGAAATATGGCATATGATTTTAACTACTAGCTGTACTCCGTGGATGCACCCACATAGTAATGAAACGGGACAAACTTTACAAATCAATAGACATTGACACTATCTGATTGTGTTCAGCTCTGATAGGCGAGCGTTCCCCGCATGGGGAGAAAAGCACATGGCCGTGATATCTCTGGCAATCGGCAGCTACCCTCTAAAACACATGGAGCTCTGATCCCTCTCTCAAAAACGTCAAACGTTACTCCTTAACAATCTGTAGATAATGTCTGTTGAACAAACGGGTATCGCTAGCTAAGCGGAGGCGAGGTGCACGCCAACACGTGGCGAGATGTAGTCTATCTTGAACAGAGGCTGGCGAGTGAATGAGGAAGGCCCCTCACCCCCCGGTCTAACATCCCACAGCCCCTTTCTTCGATTTGCATAAATACATAAGTACCGCAAGCGAACTGTGGTACTTAGCGTGATTAGTGAAGTCACAGAATCAACCGGAAAGCTCTATACTTTGCTTGAAAACAACCAGATATAAATCCGTTGTGAAAAGTGGACAGACAGAAGAACGTGCTTGGACCACGAAAGTTTTAAAAACGTTTCTTAGCAAGCACCTATGGGCCAAAGGGTAACCTATGTTCCAGATTTCAAGTCCTCATGGTTTGGGAGATTTCGTGATGAGTGAGTCAGCGGTATTTAGCTTGTATATACATATGTCAGAAAACATCGCCTTCCTGTGTAGTGGGACAGATCCAGGCCTTCTATTATGGAAAATAAAAAGTCCTGTATTAGCACAATTAGAAACTTAGTATGAACTTTTACACGAATCGGGTATGCCAAGTAAATCTATCTCTCTCTATATCAATATCTATATAATTCTAGGGGGCTTCACTCGCCAGCCCCCGTGTTTGGTTTTCCAGATGCACACTTTTAAGATTTTTTTTTTTTTCTTTGAATTGTTGCTATTTCATTAGTTTCACTTTTATTTCGGAACTACTGTAAAAACAATATTTGGAATCTTTGGAGTCCCAAGATGCTGAATCTTTAAAATGAGGTCCGTGAGACGTGTGTTTAATGACTTTGTACCATAATTCAGGATAGGTTTCTCTGTTTGGAATTTCAGCACAGACAAAACGACCTTCCCTCAGCAGTTAATAATTACTGTGTGTTACATAACCCAAAACTATATAGATATGATATAAAAAGGCGATACCCCTCCCTTAGCGATACGGCGGTAAGAAATCGCATAAGAGAAATAGCTTTCTTTAATGACGATTTACACGGCATAGCAGACGAGGAAGCCATAACAAGACAGTCACCGAGGTGGGGGGCCGATGTATACAGTCTGCCGTTTTCGTCTCTGCGTTGTTAGAATTTTCTGGATTAGAAGACGGTATCTGCCCTCTGTCCGTCGGCTTCAAAGGTGTGCCGGGCAATGTTCCAAGGCTTTATACTCTTTCTCCATGTGCAGGCCCCCACTTAGGTGAATCATACAGTTTCAAACAAGGCAAAGAGAGGATACGATTTCATGCCGAGTTTGACACACAGAAGTAGTGCACGTTGCCCATTTCGCAGTTGTCCTTAACTTGTCTTATCTTAAAATGCTTGCCTAGCAGTTTTTTATATGGAGTTTTAAGAGGTTGATAAAGTAGCCTGGTCAGTTCAGTGTGGTATGTTGTTACAGCAGCCCTCACCAGGCCAGTTGTAATGAAGATGATGAGGTTGATAATTACAAGAAAGTTCATCTTTTAGGACTCCTAGCTTGTGTGCTCGTTTTGCCATGTTATGCTTAATTGGGAAAAAATGCTGATTTAACCTGCAATATGGATCTGGACACACTTGTATATTACACTTTAGTCCACAAGGGGGCACTCACTTTAAGCAGTTCAGAGCTGTGATCGTTTTTAAAAAAAAAAAAAAACCAAAACAAAGATGAAGGCTGGCTTGTCTTATTCAACCCATAAAAGAAAGGAAGATGTTTGTAGCGGGGCTACATAATAGAAAGGAGCACACTAACATTACAGCCAGTATCGGTACCGCCAGACTATTTTGGACTCATTTTTTACCACATTTCAATTGCTGTGTTTATCTAATCCGTGTTTGTATTTGTGTTACGTGTTTTTGTTTATTGTTTAGGGGCAAGCGAGGGTCAATGTAAAAATCTGTGTATTTTGTGTTCTTATATAGTAATTAGCCACTGGTGTTTTTGGGATAGTGGTGTTTTGCGTGCGCACACACAAATATATTATCCATCCATCCGTTTATCCAACCCGCTATATTCTAACTACAGGGTCACGGGGGTCTACTGGAGCCAATCCCAGCCAACACAGGGCGCCAGGCAGGGTGCGAAAGCCCGCCGCACGGCTCTCACACACCCACACGCTAGGGACAGTTTAGAATCACCAATGCACCTAACTTGCATGTCTGTGGACTGCGGGAGGAAAGCCACGCAGACACAGGGAGAGCATGCAAACTCCACGCATGGAGGACCGGGGAAGCGAACCTGGGTCTCCTAACTGCGGCCCACTGTGCCCTATCTATTTGATTTAACATATCTGTTACTGTTCTCTGGTTATTTTGTCGTGTCAGGAAAAGTAAGACAACTTGTAAGGAGTACGGCTTGTAAGTAGAGCAGGAACCCTCGGGTGATCCAAGGAATAAATCTTGGTAGTGTAGTGGCCAGTCTGGCTAAGGGGTCAGCCGCTACATGGTTAAACTTCCTACCTGTCCATCTGCCAGCCAGTGCCATGTTCTGTCACAGGTTTGTTTCACATTGTCTGCACCTTAGCCAGTTGCAAAGTAAAAATGGAAATCCGCTGTTCCAATGCGATTACAGATGTTTGGCCCTATCACAAGACCCTACAAATGACCACGCAAAGGGTGCTGCAGGTGGCCATTTAAAAAGGATGAAAGTAGCCACTGAGTTGGCTTAACAGTTGTGAAGGGTTTAGAACTCCACACCACTTGAATGTTAGTCCAGGGCGTCTTCCCTTGATCGTACCAGGACTTCTCCCTGGCTTGTCTAATCACCCACTTGCTGCTTTCCGTTTTTGAACACACTCCCAACTTGTGACTGGAAAATGTCATGACAGGTGTCCAACCCCCCCAAAATGTCCCCGATGTTCAGGATCTGCCTGGTGATGCCATTTCTGTCCATGAGGGGTCTGAGGTTGTCCGCAGTGAAACTCGCTTCGTTGGTGATGGCGTTCAGCGACTCTTCCGGGCAGGAAACAACGATGGATGAGGAGTTACCCGTGGCTACTTCCTGCCCGTGGTGAGCACCAGCCATCGATTGAAAACTGAACCACTATGAACGGCAGGGCATGTGGTGGTGGTAGGGCCAGAGAGTTGTGAACAGGTGGGTCCCTCGGGCTCGGAATTAGGATGGCATCACACAGCGTTACTCCCTGCACGATCACTTTGTCATAAGTGAATGATGGCATCCTCTGGGACGAGCTTTGGGAGGAAATGTTTAGAGTCCTCCATTGTTTATCAGCCCTGGTGCAGGCTGCTATTTGTTTTCTCTCTTTTTTTTTTTTCTTTCTTTCTCCCTTACTAACAAGTTGTTTTCTCTCCTAACTTTTTTTTTTTTTTTTAAAGCCGGAAAATGCAGGCGCATTTCACAGATGAGAGGGACTGGAACCAATTTCACCAGCCTCGTAACCTGCTCTTGGCTTTAGTTGGGGAAGTTGGCGAGGTGGCAGAATTATTGTGAGTATTCATCACTACCAGGATGTTCATTCTTGGGTGGGGTGGGGGGCTCAGCTTGGAAGCTCCTGCACTGTGTGACACCAGTGACAGTGTCCATGTTAGAGGGGGGGGATACAGTCATTTTAATTTCCTTTTGAGGAATCAGTAAAGTTGTACATGTGCTGGTTAACGACAGCTCTGGGAATCCATGCACTGCGTGTCTTTTAGGTCCGTCATCTTTAGCTCTTGACACTGCATTTGGTTTTGACTTTTTTTGAATTCCTGTTTTGTTTTTACATATCGTTTAAAATAATGTTACTTTTTCTTGCTGGATGTGCTCAGGCTGTGGGTGAAGGTCTGTAAAGCAAAGTGAAGGTAGTGTTTGTTGCTGAGCTGTTTCACCTGGCACTCTGTCGTGACACTGTAGAGCAGGGCCTCCTCTCTCAAACATGCCTCCTTCTACCAACAGGACGTAATGCGACTTTTTTATTTATTTTTTTTTCCCCCTCACCCAGCCAATGGAAAGGAGAAGTGGCCGAGGGTCTGCCCGATTGGTCAGGCAAGGAAAAGGAGCAGCTGTCTCATGAGCTTAGTGACGTCCTCATCTATCTGGTTGAGCTGGCAGAGAAGTGCCACGTTGACCTACCGCAAGCTGTCCTGGACAAGATGGCTCTCAACAGGCAAAAATATCCCGCAAACAAAGTGCAAGGCTCGGCCAAAAAATACACCGAGTACCAGGAATGAAAGTGTGGTGGTGTGTGGGAGTAAAGAGACAAACTCTTGGGAGTCGGCTTTTTGACCTGCTTAAATGGAGGGACGCTGTGCTTTTATCCCGTGCGAGAAGGAAGGTCCACTCGTCTGTCTGTGCTCTGAGTGGGAACGGCCTCCAGCAGAACCTCCTTTTATTCTAATAGTTCAGAAATGTTCAGTTCCACTAAATTGTTGTTTTTATGTATATATATTTTACAATTTTACTGATGAGAATAATGCAGTGTCAGTTTTCATATCAGCGTTGAATGTAACGGATGAGGCGGAAATCGAAGTAAAACCTCAAAGTGTGTGGCGTTTATCGATGGTTTTGTTTTATAAATTCCAGTTCCCTTAGTTGCTCTTTGAGAGAGCTGGAGCTGCTCAAGCCTCACGGAGCGTTGGTGTGTGGTTTTTTTTTTTTTTAAAACAAGAAATTCTTAAAGTTGGAGGCGAGTCGAGTAAAAGTGCAAGGCTAGATAGTTTGAGTTGGCTCATCTTTGAGTGGCGTATATGCAGATGCATGTGTCCATGTTGTGTCCATGTGTATGTATAGATTAAATGTTTACCTGCCCGGGTCGGCTGCTTAAATCTGACTGCTTGTTTTGCTTTTGTTACTCTAAAATGTTCAGAATTGCTGGTTTAGTAGCCATTTTCCAGAGTTGCCTACATACACGATATGATACAATTACAAAAAAAAAATAATGAGAATGGGTGGCCAGCACTCTTCACGCCGTGCAGACCATACACTGTAAGGACAAAAGAAATTGATACTGTGTGTTTGGGTTACGTGAATGAAAACTAAACACACAGTACAACAAATAGCCATCGCGTGACGCACTACCCGATACTTAACACATACCTGAAGACCACATATGTACAACACTTCTTCTTTCGGCTGCTCCCATTAGGGGATGCCACAGTGGATCATCTTTTCCGTCCTCTGTATCTTGTTCTGTCACACTCATCTCCTACATGTCCTCTCTCACCACATCCATAAACCTTCTCTTAACCCTTCCTTCCTCCTCGTGCCTGGCAGCTTTATCCTTAGTACCCTTCTCTCATTGTACCCAGCATCTCTCCAAACCAACGCAATCTCATCTCTGACTTTTTGTCTCCCAACCATCTAACTGGAGCTGACCCTCTAATGTCCTCGTTTCTAATCCTGTCCATCCTTGGCACACCCAGTGCAAATCTTCCCATCTTTAACTCTGCCACGTCCAGCTCTGTCTCCTGTGCCACCGTCACCAATCCATATATCACAGCTGGTCTCCCTACCGTCCTGTAGACCTTCCCTTTCACTCTTGCTGATATCCGCCTGTCACAAATCATTCCTGACCCTCTTCTCTACACACTCCACCCTGCCTGCTGCACTCTCTGTACAACACAACACCCTCAACAAAGTTATACCATGGAAATTGACAATGAAACAGTCCGGTAACCCACAGAGAGGCCAAATTATTTGAGAAGCATTTGACTGGAATAACTGAGAAGGCTGGGCAGTGCAATGGGATTCTTCGAATTGAAAACCTGTTTGCCCTACTGATAGGGATTAGGAAGACCAGCAAACGTCACACACCTGGATTTGGGGACTTTCTGCCTTTTTGTTGTCTGCAGATCCTTCCCCAGCTCTGTCAGGCTGGATGGACACCATCACTGGACGGCTGTTTTCAGAGCTCTCCTGAGATGTTCAAGTCTGGACTCTGGCTGTGCCACTTAAGGTCATTCCCAGAGTTGTCCCTAAGCCACTACTGTGTTGTCTTTGTTTTGTCCTGTTGAAAGGTGAACATTTGGCCCAGTCTGAGGTTCAGAGCACTCCTAATAAGGATATCTCTGTTTTTTAGTCCATTTGGTTTTCCCTTTGACTCCAAGAAGCCACCCAGTCTGTGATTCTGCACTGTTTGGACGGCATTGCTCGATTGATGACCAGGGGCCTGGTTTCCTCCACACATGCTGCTAATCTTGGTTTCATCAGACCAGAGAGTTTGGTTTCTTACATTCCTATAGGTGCCTTTTTGCAAACTCCAGGTGGTCTTCTGTGCCTCTTTTACTGACGGGAGGCATACGTCTGGTCACCTTTATCATAAGGCTCAGATCGGTAGGCTGTTGCAGCGGTGGTTTCCCTTCTCTGGTTCTCTCATCTCCACCAAGGTCTTCATGAACTTCATCATCGGGTTCTCTGTGGCTTTTCTCCAGTGATTGCTCAGGTGGCCATCTCAAACTTCTATTTAAATTTTATGGAGGCCACTGTGCTCTTGGGGAACCTTTCATGCTACAATCCTTTTCTTAAATGTAGTGTTCCCTAGATTTGTGCTTCAACACAATCCTGTCTCTAAGCTCAGCCTGCAGTCCCTTTGACCTCCTGGCCTGGTTTTTGCTCACACCTTCTATAGAGGAAGGGGGTCTGCCATTTTTTTTTTTTTTTTTTTTTGACCAGTGGGTGGGCTCCAAAGAAGGTGTTGAAACCTCTCAATGATGAGCAATATAAGGTGACGGTACCTGAGCCCGATTTCAAATGGCATAGCAATGGGGTCTGAATACTTGTACAAATATCACATTTCGATCTTTTATTTTGAATAAATTTGCACAACATTTATAAAATCCTGTTGTCGCTTTGTCATTCTTGGGTATAAATGAAGTTAAAATGATTTGGGAACGAGACTGCAAAACAGTACAATCTGAAAAATATAAAAGGGGTCTGAATACTATCTGAAGCCGTGTATGTAACCGGAGTTGTGAACCCCGTTCTAGACTGGCACCCCATTCAGTGTTAGTTTGTGACGTCTGCTGCCAGGATGGGCTTGAGTTTGTGCGACGTGCACCAGCAGACTGCATATACAGGTGCTGGTCATAAAATTAGAATATCCTGACAAAGTTGATTTATTTCAGTAATTCCACTAAAAAAGTGAAACTTGTATATTAAATTCATTCATTACACACAGGCTGATGTATTTCAAATGTTTATTTCTTTTAATTTTAATGATTATAACTGACAACTAATGAAAGTCCCAAATTCAGTATCTCGGAAAATTAGAATATCAATTAAGACCAATGCAAAAAAAGGATTTTTAGAAATGTTGGCCAACTGAAAGGTATGAACATGAAAAGTATGAGCATGTACAGCACTCAATATTTAGTTGGCCTGGATTACTGCAGCAATGCGGCGTGGCATGGAGTCGTCAGTCTGTGGCACTGCTCAGGTGTTATGAGAGCCCATGTTGCTCTGATAGTGGCCTTCAGCTCTTCTGAATTGTTGGCTCTGGTGTATTGCATCTTCCTCTTCACAATAGATTTTCTATGGGGTTAAGGTCAGGCGAGTTTGCTGGCCAATCAAGAACAGGGATACCATGGTCCTTAAACCAGGTACTGGTAGCTTTGGCACTGTGTGCAGGTGCCAGGTCCTGTTGGAAAATGAAATCTGCATCTCCATAAAGTTCATCAGCAGCAGGAAGCATGAAGTGCTCTAAAACTTCCTGGTAGACGGCTGCGTTGACCTTGGACCTCAGAAAACACAATGGACCAACACCAGCAGATGACATGGCACCCCAAACCATCACTGACTGTGGAAACTTTACACTGGACCTCAAGCAACGTGGATTCTGTGCCTCACCTCTCTTCCTCCAGACTCTGGGACCTTGATTTCCAAAGGAAATGCAGAATTTACTTTCATCAGAGAACATAACTTTGGACCACTCGGCAGCAGTCCAGGCGAGACGCTTCTGACGCCGTCTTTTGTTCAAGAGTGGCTTGACACAAGGAATGTGACAGCTGAAGCCCATGTCTTGCATACGTCTGTGTGTGGAGGTTCTTGAAGCACTGACTCCAGCTGCAGTCCACTCTTTGTGAATCTCCCCCACAGTTTTGTTTCACAATCCTCTCCAGGGTACAAGCGGTTATCCCTATTGCTTGTACACTTTTTTCTACCACATCTTGTCCTTCCCTTTGCCTCTCTATTAATGTGCTTGGACACAGAGCTCTGTGAACAGCCAGCCTCTTTAGCAATGACCTTTTGTGTCTTGCCCTCCTTGTGCCAGGTGTCAATGGTCGTCTTTTGGACAACTGACATGATTGTGTAGCCTACAGAACTCGACTGAGAGACCATTAAAGAGTTCATTAGCTGATTAGAGTGAGTGTGGCACCAGGTGTCTTCAATATTGAACCTTTTCACAATATTCGAATTTTCCGAGATACTGAATTTGGGACTTTAATTAGTTGTCAGTTATAATCATCAAAATTAAAAGAAATAAACATTTGAAATACATCAGTCTGTGTGTAATGAATGAATCTAATATACAAGTTTCACTTTTTGAATGGAATTACTGAAATAAATCAACTTTGTCATGATATTCTAATTTTATGACCGGCACCAGTAGATAATGAGTGGGTCCATAAACTGGAATGACATGTATAATGTAGATCAAAAGTACAATTCTAGCAGTTTCCTTGATTAAGTGATGTGCTTCTGTTAAAATAATTGACACGGTAAATGATGTAAACAGTCTTGTATGGCTGTGGATGTCGGTGGTCTTTGAATGATTAGCACTTTAGGCCCCTGCATTGTGCAGGCCTCCTTGACCGTAAACTGCATTAAGATGGCACTTTAATGAAAGGACGTGGAACCAATGAACAGATTTTTAAAAAAGGTTTTCCTGTACTTGGGGAGCAATGCAGTGGTTGGCGCTTCTGCTTTCTGGATTGAGGGTCCTGGGTTTGAATTGAAACAGCTGAGAAGAGAACAGGCCTTTCAGCCCTACAGGCTCATCTGTCCTATTCATCTACATTGAACAAAATAACATCCAGTCGTGAACGCTGCGCCCCAGTGCTGTCCATGTTGGTATGTGCACCTCTTAAGAGGTTTGTACAGTGAAATTCATCTTTGCATGTCCTAATTAACATACAGTGGTTTCTGGGTTGGTTTCCCAGCACACAACACTTAATTATCAATGGCAAGCTGGACCCTGCATGATTGTGACTGTGAGGGGGAGCCTGAGAAGGCCTGGTGTCCTATCCTGGGCTGTTTCCTGTGCCATTGAGATAAGCACCGGTCCCACAGTCCTGATTGGCTCGATAGAACTGCATTAAGCTGCACATCCACATTCAAACCCACTTTCTTCATATCAATTTTCTAGCCCACTTATTTATGTAATCATTCGTGTTGGTGTTAGCACGGCAGTGCGGTGGTCCGTATCCTGGGTTCAAATCCAGAGCCGGTACTTTGCAGGTGGGTGTCTCAAATTTGTCCCAACTAAATTAATTACAGATTCCATATGTGAGTGGATGTGAAGAACTGGCACCAGCAAGGCTGAAGTTGGCGACTTAATTCGAATTCTCCGTTTCACCTTTTTATCGTATTTAACCAGCAGATGTCGCTAAAAACACTTCTTCAACGAACAATAAAATTCTCTATTTAAAAACTTTACATCTTGCCTGTAGAAGGGCACTGAGTTGCCTCGAGAGCTTGCATATTGTAATCTTCCTAGTTAGGTAATACAAAGTGTCATTTTGCATTACTTCTCGCTACATCCATAATGCCTAACACGGTACAAACACCCTCGTTCTATTTAAAAACTGTAAACTGCCACATTTGCATCAACTGCTATGTCCTTATCTTTTGTACATCGTCTCCCAAAGATAACATTGAAATATGAAACGTGCTCTACTACGTATATGCTGAAGCAGAAGAAATGTTGCTGTGGATTTCAGTTTTATTTGTGGCACTCTGAACACGGCAATTCTGCTGCAGTAGGTTGCTATTGATTTATATATTTTTTTAAATATTGTACGTTGAAGAACAGCATATTAGCGACATTGTCCAGAAGAATTCACGACTGAACATAAAATGCGATTAACTTCACCCTCGTATGGCACCACGTCCAGCGTCGGTTCCTGATCCTGCCGAATCTAAACAAGACAGAGCGCCGGACTCCAGTCGTACGTCTTATGTTGTCTTCGTGATGTAGCGCTAGTCCTCTGCTTTGCCCAATGAGCTTACAGCAACGCTGTTACGTATAGTCACGTGGCGTTGCCCTCACTTTCTTCGCCTCTGACTGGTCAACTTGGAATCCGCGGCTTGCCATTACTTTACGACACTTTACGTCACGATTTCCGGCTTGTTTGGATTCTCCGCTGCGTAACACAGGTAAGACGTTGTGATATTTTTGGGACTTCAACGCCGTACGTAAAATTTAAATGTACGAATTATGTTATAACTATTGCATATACAGTAGTTTGCATCTGGTTAGTAAAGTGTGTCCACTAAGACCCGTGTAATGTAGAATTAATGGGGCGCAATTGGCGGGCTCCCCGTGGAGCTGCTGACCCGCGCGGCCTCGCCATATTTACGGATAAGTGCAGTTCAGCGACCCTTTTTTTTCTAGAGAATCACTACTCTGCATTTCTTAGTGAAGATGTTACGAAGCCAAGACCCCAGCAGTGTGCCGCCCACCGGTGCAGTCTTCACACGCCGCATTAGAACTTTTCGTTTTCTTTCAGAGCCCTTCAATAACAATATAAAAGTGTGTGCACTCGTGAGTTGAGTAGCCCGCTAGTTAATCCTTGGGATTTGCGGAACCTTTAAAAGGCCACCGTCCATGTGCACAGGCGCGTGGTTTGGGACGGCGAGTCACCGGCTGAAGAGGACGACCGATCCGGCGCTTCTTAAGATTTATACCCTGCTGGAAAATCGAAGAAAAAATACTAAGTGGGGGCTGAGAACTAAACAGCGGTGGGTTATTTGCAGCAGGTAGGTGTGAGTGTGCCTTCGGGTATCGGCGACGTTTATAGTGTCACTCTGGCGAGACACTCAACCCCTCGGCGGTTTAAAATGTGAGGCGATTTACCACCAAGCCCACCGCAATGGAGCGCCGGTAGATCAAGTGATTTGCATACGTTTTTGACACCCACTGCACGCCCAACCTACCTAGTAAGGGGTCTCTCTTTCAACTGCCTTTCCTGAGGTTTCCTCCACAAGGGTTTTTTTTTTTTGGAGATTTTCCTTGTCGTCTTGGAGAGTCAAGACTGGGGGGCTGTCAAGAGGCAGGGCCTGTTAAATCCCATTGCTGAACGTCTTTTGTGATTTTGGGCTATCCAAAAATAAATTGTATAGCTGGAGGAGTACATGACAGTGATGTGGTACTTCACATGCTACAGAAATTAAAAGAATTCATCTACGCAAATATATAGAAGATGGCACACCGTGCAGAGGGCATACGGTGGTGCTGTGGTTCAAGTGAATTTAGACTCTACACCTACCTGCCTTTTGAATTTCACTTCACTCTTTGATGTTGTGAATTTATTCTCCTGTAGCCTTCTGTAAAAACATAAACTAAACAGAGGCGAGGTTATCACAAGTCCCACGGCTCCTGTCTTTAGGCCTGTAAATATTTGTTAGTAATGTTGGTTTTAAAATGCTAGTTTAACATTTACTGCCCTGTGTTGCATTCTTTTGCCTCCAGCACCCACATTATGCTATAAGAGGAGTTGCATTGAGGGGACGCCCGCCCTACTGGTGTAAAACCTTGGGTTAATAAAGTATCTATCTATCTAAAACGGGGGGGTTTTGATAATCGGTCACGCTGGACGCTGTTATTCGTTTCTCGCTACCTCTGTATACGGCTTGATCAGTCTGATCACATGTGAATTTAAAACTTTTATATATATATATATATATATATATTTAAATATATATCCTCTTTAATGCCAAAAACAAGAAATCGACAGCAGAAACACTAAACGCAGTATACAGCATTCCATGCAGTTCGTGCTCAGCGGTATACATAGGACAAACTTCAAAAAGAATCGCAACACGTATACAGGAACACCACAACGCTGTCAGAAGAAAGGACGCACTGTCATTGATCTATAAGCATACTAAATCAACAGGACATACATTTAATTGGGACGATGTACAAGTAAAATTTAAAGCCAATAATAAAAGTGCTAGAGAGCTGGCTGAATCCTGGTTATCAAATGAGAACGCCATCAACAGACACTTGGACATAAATCCAGCATATACAAACTTAAGAAGAACTTATTGTTAATAAACAAGAGTTTACTCCCAACAACCTCACCCCCCCACACGGACCTAGCCACCCCCTCCCCTGTAAGGTATTGCTATATATTGCCTTTGATTCTTGTAAGTCTAAGCATTATCCTCTGATGAAGACCCTGGTAGGTTGAAAGCTCAGGAATAAAAACTACTTTATGATACGTGATTCATTTTCTCCCTTTGTGGATCTCCAACTGCTAATATATATATATATATACACATACATACTGTGTGTGTACTGTTTGTCCAGGCAGTTGTTCACAAAGTGGTGAAACTCGCCCCATCCTTGCTTGTGAACGACTGAACCTTTTGAGGAGGCTCCTTTTATACCCAATCACGACAGACACCTGTTTCCAATGAACCTGTTCACCTGTGGAGTGTCCACAACAGGTGTTTTTTGAACATTCTTCAACTTTCCCAGTCTTTCCCAGCTTTTTTGGAACATGTTGCAGGCATCAAATTCAAAATGAGTGAAGATTTGCAAAACAACAATAAAGTTTGTCAGTTTGAACATTCGATATCTTGTCTTCATCGTGTATTCAATTGAATAGAGGTGGAAAAGGATTTGCATTCTGTTTTTATTTACATTTTACACAACGTCCCAACTTCATTGGCATTGGGGTTGTATGTACAGTGCTCAGCATAAATGAGTACACCCCCTTTAAAAAGTACGAATTTAATCAGTAGCTCAATGAACAAAAGAACAATTTCCAAAATTTTCACAAGGCTGAGTTTTATTGAACACTTGTTTAACTCCATAACATGAAATTAAGGTTAATAATATAACTTAGATCACAAAATCTTCAGTTTTACTCAAATTGGTTGAAGCAAAAATGAATACACCCTGCAACAAAAACTACTACATCTAGTATTTTGTATGACCACCGTGATTTGTAAGGACTGCACCAAGTTTTCTAGGCATGGAATGAACAAGATGGCGACATATTGCAACATCTTATCTTTTTCCATTCTTCAAGAATAACCTCTTTTAGAGCCTGATGCTCCTCTTGTCGCTTCAGAATTCCCCACAGGTGTTTGATTAGGTTCAGATCAGGAGACATACTTGGCCGTTCAATCACCTTCACCCTGTTGTTCTTCAGAAATGCAACAGTAGATTTTAGATGTGTGTTTTGGATCATTGTCGTGCTGGAAAAGTGCACGATGACCAAGTGCACGGAGTGATGGCGGCATCTTCTCCTTCAGTATAGAGAGCAGTACATTGTTGAGTTCATGATACCATCAATGAAATGCAGCACTCATGCAGCCCCACATAAGGACACTGCCACCACCATGTTTCACTGTAGACACCATGCATTAGTTCCACAAACAGTGATCTTTGTCTCATCACTCCAGAGTATAGAGTCCCAGTAGTCTTCATCTTTTTCAGGATGGGCCCTAGCAAATTCTAGGCGTGTTTTTTTTTGTGCGTGGTCTTTAGGAGAGGCTTCCTTCGTGGACGATACCCATGCATGCCATTCCTCTGCAGTGTGCGCCGTATGGTGTCACGGGAAACGGTTACCCCAGTTTGGCTTTCTACTGCTTTAGCTAACAGCAGTGAACTTGCATGGCGATTTTCTTCAACCCTTCTCATCAGAAGACGCTTCTGTCGAGATGTTAACTTCCGTGGACAGCCTGGACATCTCTGTAAGAAGGTTGCACGTCCATCTTTCTTAAATTTTTGGATCACTTTTGCTACAGTATTTTGACTGATATGTAAAGCTTTGCTGATCTTCTTGTAGCCCGCACCTTTTTTGTGTAAAGTAATGATTTCCTTTCTCAGATTTGTTGACATTTCTCTTCCATGTGGAGCCATTGCTGACAGCATGAAATGAGAAGGGCTTTTCTTTGTTAAGTATAGTCACCTGTCTGCTGGACTCCTCTTAAATGAATCATTAGACTCGCCTGTGGTTGACTGTCCATTCATTAGAATTTTGTAGTCTTAACTGTGGCTTTTCTCCTAAGACTGTAATTGGGGTGTACTCATTGTTGCAACATGGGCTTGAATGAATTTGTTAGGAAAATCACTTTTTTTGTGTGTGCAAATTAACAAATCTTGTTTGCAATCAATGGCCCACATTTGTGTGAGTATTTTGTAGTACAGCATCTCATAGAAAATGTTGATACTGAAAGGAAACTAAAGGTTTTCTGACAAATGAAGTGGGGTGTATTCAGTGTACAGTGTGTGTGTGTGTGTGTGTGTTGTGATTGGCTCCAGCAGACCCCGTGACCCTGTAGTTAGGATATAGCGGGTTGGATAATGGAGATATATATATATATATATATATATATATATATATATATATATATATATATATATATATATGTATATGTAAACTAGGGTTGCTTCACTCACCAGCCCCGGGTTTGGTTAACATGATATACAATTTAAAGAGATTGTTATTTTCATAGAAATTGTTACATATGCATTTTTTTCATTTTATTTTAAAACTTCAGTTAAAACAATTTTTAGAATTAACTTTTCATCAGTATCGCTTTGAACTTTGATTCCGTGTTTGGACTTTCATCGTGATAACACCTGCCCGTGAGTGAATTTCGTTTCTTTCTCTCTAATAAATAAAACGACTTTTTCGAATGTTTGTCCCTGTGATTTTTTTTTTTTTTTTTATTGTCATAGCAAAAGCTATTCTAACGGGAAACTGTAAATGTTTTAATACGAATGGCATATCAAGATCTCCTTCGGTGTCTCATGTTAAAATGTACCACATTACCTCACTTGTCGCCCATTAAAATTTTACATGTCAGAATTGTTCGACCAGTTTTCAATACAACTAATCTTGTCCTGTTGCATAGCCCATCACTCAGACATGAATTACCAATAACATTACGATACGTCCTTCTTTCTACAGTGATTCGTGCGGTAGAAGACCAAATGGTGATAACGGTTGTTGATATTCTTCGTGATATTGTAAGTTGATGTTTTCATCTTCTGCACCATCACCACCACCTGCTTCAGCAGAGTCCTTTGTTACGCATTTAATGAATTTGCCGTGTAACCGATCGACAATTTTCACGTTAATTTATTTGACGTCATCGTTTCTCGTTGCCATATTTAGATGAATGGGTGACTCTAAACTGGCTCTTCGTAAGTAAGTGTGTGTGTTTGTTTGTGTGGTCGTAAGTAAGCCCTTTAATGGATTGGTGTCTGTCCAGGTTAAGTGCAGGAATGCACCTGATGACTGTGGTCTTGTTTGAGAATAGTTGTTAGTAGTGCAGGGCGGTATGACTAAAATTCTATATCGCGGTATTTTTTTTCCCATGCATGAGTGGATGTCAACCACATTTTCCACTGCAGTAGACTGGCTGAGAATTACCTATTCCACTGTCATGAGAAGTGTACATTGTACAAAAAAACATTTTACTGTGCATACAAGTATTAATGCAGGTTTGCATGGCCCTATAAAGTGTTTTCAAGGGGGTGGCACTAATAAAGAGAAGGAATCGCATTGCATGGCCGTTGCAGTCAAAATATAGCACCTTTCTATTGAACAAATTTTGCAAGCAACTTAAACTATAATTCTGACAACATATTTTCAACCATCCAAAGAGGCATTCAGACTTCGTAAAATATCCAGAGGTGCTTGTCAAAAGTTGCATTGCACTGAACAGGTCTCGGAAAAGGAATAAATAAATGTTTTTTGTAAAGCAACTCCACTTTCTGTTAATGTTAACAATCTCTGTCCACTGACACGTCCGCTATCTGAACTGTAATGGCGCTGGTTATCTCGATCCACCGCTTGCTCTTTTTGTCGTAGGCAGTACCTCCAGCAAGCGCGTCCACAAGTGACGTCTGACTCGAGTGTCCTCTCGCTTTTTCAGTTTTACCTGCGGACGTGCAGGGTGCTGATCTTAGTTCCATACATTCATGGTACTCCAAAGCATGTTTGCGGCTGAGGTGGTGACAACTTTAGCTTAAAACCAAAGTATCTCCAGACAACAGACGCGGCTCCTTTTTTCGGCAAAAGTTCTTCTGTGTCATCACGTTCAACTTTATCGTCTGCTACAGCTTCAGTTTCTGAATGTTCTCTGTCCATTTTCTCCGCTCAGTACCTCCACCAACCTATGTACTCCGTTGCATGCGTGTTTAGCAGTGAAAAAGGTCCCCCCTTAAACAGTTTACCACTGCACCACGTTGCAAACGTTGTTTAGGCTATTTAAACCAGTATTGTGGTATAAGAAAAATCCATATCCTAACAAAAATAAAAAAAAAACAGTTTTCGTTATGAACAAGTATACCTCCTAGCACTAGTTGTAAGTATGGCATGACTTGAAAGAATCTCATGGCAGAAGTCTCCGTCTCGAGTGACTTCCTTCCAAAAAGTCTTGTCTCATCGCAGGATTTTGTTTTATTATAATCGAGGGATGTGGTCAGCTGCTGCCCGATGGTGAGAGAGACAAAGTGGCTCAGAAATGTAATCTGGTGGTAGACGTGCACAGGTTGACCGACCTTGGACTGGTTGTTTTGTTGTACACCAGGGTGCAGTCGACTTGTTCACGTCAACCTAAGCATTCTGGACAACTGTGGAAAGCACACCAAAGTTCCAAACCGCTGCTCCACACTACCTTGGCGTGAAACCACCTTAAGATTAATAAACTGTCTTGCCAGAGTGGCCATCTATAGCTGAACACAGAGGTTTGATTCCATGTGCCCTGTAATGCTCTGGTCTACCATCTGGGTGGATTCCTGCTTAGCATCCAGTGCTGCTGTTGTCTGCTGTTACCCTTCAGCAGTTTTAAATTTGATGATGGATGATATTGATGTCTAACAATGTAAATCCCTAAATCACTTATGCTGCTGCTGTTTGTTTCCTGTGTAGGACAGAAGTTAGAAATGTCTAAACGTAAAGTGACTTTTGAAGATGGGATTGCCGAGGCTGAAGATGACTTTCCCATCAAGAAGGTAATTGTAAGAAAATGGTGGAATTGGTAGAGGGGTGTTGTACGGATCTGAAGCAGCACAAGTGCCTTTTGTGTCTTAAAGACCTGTACTGTACTGTAGTGTAGTGTACGTCTGTTCCCTCTTATGAAGACACTGGTTCAATATGTCCTTGTCGTTGGCAGCACTGTGGCAGTTTGGAACAATCCAGTGGTCCAGGGAGCAGGTTCAAAGGTAAACACTCCATAGACAGTGATGAAGAGGATGACGAGGGTGAAGGAGGCTCAGATGGATCAAAATACAACATCCTGGCTACAGAGGACATTGAAGGTATGAAATCTGACTCGTTGGTACATCTTACATTGTTGAGTCACGTTTTGTATACTGTATGGGTTCATCCATTTAAAATTTTTCTCAAAATCAAACATCAAAAACGATCAAACCAGCAATTATCCATTGTGACGTATAGATTTGTAGTCCTTGACCTTCCTAAGGTCCAGCTGTCAAAACCTTTAATAAATACAAATGGAGATATTTATTTACCGCAAATTGTAAATCTGAGTTTGGGCCCATTTTATGTACCTGGAATAAACGTTTACACTGTAGCCCAAGAGCATCTGTTCGTGTAAATAATATAAAGTGAATATTTTGACTTAGAAGAAGGAATCACTCAGGGCAGCCCTCTGTCACCATTTGCCATTGCTGTTGAGACTTCTCAGCATCTTGACTCAGAAACACGTAAGTATTAGGGAATCGTCAAGAATGGGCTTCAACAGGAAGTAAAGCGATATCTCAGTTGTTGAAACATTTGAGAATTCTTCCTCTTTTAGCTGCTCCCGTTAGGGGTGACCACAGTGGATCATCTTTTTCCATTTTTTCCTGTCCTCGTCATTCTTGCTGTGTCACACCCATCACCTGCATGTCCTCTTTCAGCACATCCATAAACCTCCACTTGGCTGGCTCCTCTGTCCTTAGCACCCTTCTCTCTCCTCCGCACATGTCCAAACCAACGCCATCTAACCTCTCTGACTCCCAACCGTCCAACTTGAGCCGACCCTCTAATGTCCTCATTTCTAATCCTATTCATCCTCGTCACATGAGAATAAAGCCGGAACAAAACCTGCTGTGGCAAACGCACAAGTTCGTGTACCTGGAACATGGCTTCCCCATCTCCTCTTAAATCAACATTTGAAATTGCTTCATTATGAACAGTACTGAACATCCGATGACCAATTCACATTGTCCTCACTGCCGCTTGATTCAACTAATGGGTCGGTTTCAGTTTGTTTTTAAACTTGCTTTACAGCTTCTGTTTGACGTGCCATTGTGGGTTTTGGTTGAAGGCTCCGCCCACTCATGAATAATGATTACCACAGAGTAAGCAAAATGCATAAAACTTTGTGTGGTTTTGTTTCAGCGTAATGTTATGTCATCCACTAGATGGCAGCAGAATGGTATCCCGAGAGTTATTTGGGCTTTACACCCTAAAGCGGATCATTAAACGTCACCCCGAGTCAGACTTGGGGGTCAAATTATAATAACGTAGAATTCCAAGCCTTGGTCAAGCTTGGGGTTAACGAGAGGGTAATGGAGTTTATTGTACCACCATCCTACATGCATTTCTCATCTGTTTTTAATACTGTGTTATCCTGTGGAACACAAAGTTGTTGTGAGTCCGGAGGTATTTTACATTTACATTTTAGAAAATAATACATTATTCCTTACCCAGTTAGTCATGATAGCATTGGAAACTAAAATGAAAATAATAAAGAGCGCAGAAGCTGGAGAAAAGAAAAATACATCATAAGAAGGATCATTGGGGATGGTAGTTGGCCAAAAAAAAGAAGCCAGCAGAGAGTATTGATGACGGGCTCAGATAGAGAGGACATGTCTACAAGCACTTGGCAGACACTTCTCTGCTGAAATTCACTGACCTGGGTGTGCAGCCAACTGGCGAGCCTCCTTAAGGAACCACTTGATGTTTTTAGACTAACAGAGCTGGGGAATGTGAAGCAGATGGTGTTGTCTCTAAGGTTCGAGGCAGCTTGAATGTGCTGGCAGTGGATGAGGCAGACGAGGCCGCGTGGAGACATACGTAAGGAACGGCAGCATTGCAGTGTGACCATGGAAGTAGGCATCCATTTTTGCTGAGGAAAAAAAAAACAGTTCCTTCATATTCTTCCTTTGCTACATCAACATCCAATAAACTAAACTCCTGAAATGCATCTGTGCCATGTCATTTACCGAGATGACTTGATACATGTTATGACCAATCCATATTCGTCATTACCAAGTATATTGGGCCATTTGAAGGAACTCCATAGCATATGAGTTTAGGATGACCATATGGACTTTTGTAACTCATCTTGAATTTGATCCGTTGTCTCCAAGTGTCTCGCAAAGGTTAAATCCATACCTCTAAAAGGCAAAGCCCCCCCTGACTCCTCACTAATTCTCCCACTTTTCATAAAGGTGCTCATTCCTTGCAGTGTACTTACAGAAGTTAAGTATGTTTCATGTCCTATTGCAGCGCCCAAGTGGGGGGTGTACCCCCTAACCTGTATATATAGAAAGGGGAAACCCCTCCTCACTATTTCTGCGACTTCCAATATATGTAGGAAGCTCAAATTTCCCGTGCTCATCCTTTACACTGTACTTACTTACAAACGTTAAGTATGCTTCATTTTGCGCCATGTCCCGTAGCAAACCTTCGAAAATAACGTTTTCTTTTTGGCAGTTCTCACTATTATGCTGTAAGGAACTTTTGGAACTGACTTCTCCTTTTGGCGGTTTCATTCCTTATTTCTATTAACAGTGGATTTATTTCACGGCAGAAACGCACCAGGGCTGCCCCCAGTCCCCCTTCCTTTTTCCGCGCACCTACGTCGTGGTTGGCTCTCTGCCGATATACATTAACGACATCCCGCGCTCATGTGCCTCCTCACTCACTTCCTTACCTTCCTCAGCTCTTTGTTGTGCTCGCTGCTCCCTTCTTCTTTACTCCACTGCTTCAATGGTGGAAGGACTGCTCGTTCTTCTTTCAGGATACCTCTAAACCTCACCCATACTGATTCCACTTCAGACGCCTCCAATTTCCAGTAAGGGTCTGCTTCGCTATGACAATAAATAAGTCACAGGGCCAGACTCTAAAAAAGTCGCCATTAACTTGACACAAGATTGCTTCTCTCATAGCCAACTGTACACAGCATGCTGAAGAGTGAGCTCAGCAGACAGCTTGGTCATTTTACAGAAGAACTGCAAACGCCGTTTACAAAGAGATCCTTACATCCTAAAAATGTGTGTTTCTCAAACACAGCATTTCCAATCATAAATGAAACTCTTTACAATCCTCAAATTCACTCTCAATACTAAAATAAGCCGACGACAATTACATTGACAATCACGTTACGTTATTTTTAAAATGTTTCCTTTTCTTTTTCATAACTTCTTTAACACACTACTGTACTTCTCTGCTGCGAAGCGCCGGTATTTTGCTAGTTATCTAATAATCCCAACTGCAGAAATATCGCCATCCTGAAGCAGACCTTTCCAGAACATTGCCAGCCCAGGAGGCCGTTTTGTGGTGAACTACAGGAAGGGAAATGTTCCAGTGGAGTCCAAAGGTAGCTCTACAGAAACCCCTTAAAGTTGTCATTAAAAGCTTTTGGCGTTAATGCAGATAGGCGAGAACTTATTGACCGTGTTGAGTAGTGCCCTCCCACCTTTCGAAAGGGTGCAGTAACACATGAGGTGGAACGGACAGCTGCAGCAGAAAGACACAGACTGGCCAGGAAGGTCCAGGCCAACATGGCTGCCATCCCCTGTCCATGCAGTTTAAGAACTTTTAGTGCACACCTTGACCACTCCAGCCATCTGCACACCCGTTAAACTGGCTCAACCCTCCTAAACCAAAGATCACTTGAGTGGTCCTCTTCACTGCGAGATGGACGAACATCTGCACTTTGGTTGTTTGGTGTCGTTTCACGTACAAAACTAAATAAAAAAATTTTGTTGAGAGGTGAGTACAGGGTGGTCCCGATCTAATTATGCAGATCCAGATCGTCTGGATGACTTTGATTTATGGCGAGACGATTCCAGTTCGGCGCAAAGACGATTCTTCATGTCGTCAGTTTGCACACTTCTCGATGATCTGGGAGTTTTCAGGTGATTTTCTATGTAATAAACTTAATAAGTTATAACGTAATGAAAATTGCATAATTAGATTTGGACCACCCTATACATTTTGAATTCCTTCCATCTCAAATGCCCACAAGACTGACTTAAGACAAATGGATGAGGGCGTATAATTTAGGGGGGGGCTTCTACATCAACTGCAGGTATCGGCACCTTCATTGTCCATTTTTATTTGATGTTATTTTATTTGGTTGCTTGCTTACTGTTCATGTTGGTCTCAATAGGTCAGGAGTCGGCAACCATTGACTTTGATGAGGGGGTCAGAATAACGCCTTTCAACCTACAAGAAGAAATGGAGGAAGGCCACTTTGATTCTGAGGGGAATTACTTCCTGAATAAGGAAGAGCAGATCAGGGACAACTGGCTGGACAATATTGACTGGGTAAATTCGTAAGGAGGTGTACGGTAGGGATTGGGCATTCCCAGTAGGTCTCGCTACAAAAGATTAAAAACTTGGTCTCTCACTCTCTTGAAAAACACAACCTGTGGTCTTTCTGCCTTTCAGGTGAAGATCAAGTCGCAGCAAGTTGTGAAAAGGAAAGCTTCCTTGTTGGCAAAGAAGAGACCCAGGACGGACAACGAGGCTGAGAATGAGGAACAAAGACAAGAAAAGGAGGAGGAAGAGGAAGAAGAGGAGGAGGAGGAAGATGAAAATGAGGAAGGCGATTCCAAGAATGAGGTAGAAAAGTCAGATTCCGAGGATGAAGCTGCTTTCAGGTCCATGGACAAAATGACCCTACTGAGGAGTGTGGTGGAGCTTCTCCAACCGGGCGAGACAGTTGCCAGAGCTCTGCGCAGACTGGGAGGGATGAGGAAACCAAGTTCAAAGCGAGGGGTGGGACAGAGTGACCTTGAACCGGACAAGCCATCCTTAGAGCGACTCACTGGGCTAGCTGACCAGTTAGTAGTGTGTGGCGAGTATGAAATCTACCAGCATACCTACGAGAAGCTAGCCCATAGGATCAGAACGGCTGAAGAGAAGAAGCGTGTCGTGGATGAGGATGCGGCCCTGGACATGTTTGGTGAGGATTTTGATGAGGGACAGAATGGAATTAAGCAGAAGGAAAAGGACGCAGATGAAGAAGAGGAGAAAAGTTTGTACCTTCTTTTGGTGGTGGCATTTCTCTTCTGGACCTCGACTGTTGTGGTAAAATCCCTGTTGCTGTCTGTTCTAGGTGGCGATACCGAGGTGATGTGGGAGTACAAGTGGGAGAATTCAGACAACTCCGAGATATACGGCCCCTTCAGCAGCCAGCAGATGAAGGTGATGTTGCACTTATTTTCCATTCTTCTTCTCTGATGAGTTGACATTCTGTCCTTTGTCTCTTCCAATTCTGTTTACAGTCCTTATGAAAAATATCCACGCCCTTGGAATTTTTCACATTTTTGTTGTTCTACAACATTAGGCTTCCTTGACATTGATCAGCAGAAAACGACTCTTGAATGTCAAAGTGAAAACCAATCTCTACATGGTGGTCTGAATGAATTACAAACATAACACACAAGTCATTGAACGCACACCCCAGTCACGTCAACATTTAGCAGATGGGAGCCGTGACGGCCTTGAGTCTGTGTGCGCAGGTCTCTCTCGATTGGACCGTTTTCCTCATTCAAGACTAACCAAGCTCTGTCAGGTGTCGTGGTTATTGTGAGTGGCCAGCCTTTGATAGGTCCAGCCCGAAATTCTCCATTGGATTGAGGACTGGACCCTGACTTGACCACTCCAGGTTGTCCATATAGTTCTTTTGAAGTCATTTGACTCGTCATCTTGCTGGTCTCCTCCCGAGGCTACATTAGGTTTTCCTTCTGGACTTCCTCGTATTTGGCTGCACTCCTTTTACCCTCACAGGTCTCTCAGGGCCTACTGCTGAGAAGCATCCCCACAGCCAGATGCTGCCACCACTGTGATTCGCAGAGAGAGATGGTGTGTGTCTGTGTTTGATAATGTGCTGTGTAACATGGCAGTTAGGCTAATGGGCAGAAAGCTCAATTGTGGTCTCATCAGACCATACAGGGTGGTCCAGATCTAATTATGCAGATCCAGATTGTCTGGATGACTTTGATTTATGTGGGGACGATTCCAGTTCGGCGCAAAGACGATTCTTCATGTCGTCAGTTTGCACACTTCCTGATGGTCCAGGAGTTTTCAGGTGATTTTCTATGTAATAAACTTAAGTTATAGCGTAATGTAAATTGCATAATTAGATCTGGACCACCCTATAGAACCTTCTAGCTGACTTCTCCAGAGTCCCCAGGGTGCCTTCTGCTGAGATGTCCTGTGTGTTTTTTCTTGTTACCGCTCTCCCATAAAGCTGTGGCTGGTGGCGCACCTGGGCAGCAGTTCTCTGCACAGCCTCTCCAGTCTCTGCCATCGTAACATCTCATAGGGCTCTTGATGGCCTCCCTTGCTAGTCATCTCCTCATTCTTTCTGGGTGGCCTGCTCTTGGCGGTTTTATAGCTGTGCTCTGCTCTTTTCACGTTCTTAATGGTTCATTTAAGTGGATATTCAGTGAGTTGGATATTTTCTTGTCTCCATCCCCTGAGCTGTGCATTTCATGGAATTACTTGGAGTGTTCCCTTTGTCTTCATTGTGTAGGGTAGGCCACCATACTGACTGTCTCCTCAAGTTGGACCTTTCAGATACAATCGACTGAAATCCCAGACCGGTGATCCAATGTTGGGACTTCTAAAGCCGTTGGACTGCCCCAGTGAGGATTTAGGGGTGACCTGTTAAAATGGGGAGAGTGCTTATATGATCAGTTACTTTGTCTTTTATATTTGTAGTTAGTTTGGACCCCTTTGCAGAGATCTGTTTCCACTTTGACATTAAAGAGTCTGCTTCTGCTGACCAGTGTCCAAAAATTCAGGAGTGCGACTTTCTGATACACTGAGATGGAGGAAAAGGTCATCAGAACCACTTGTCAAATATCATAGCTCCTTGGGTCTTATCATAACTAATTGATAATATCGATACACAATCATTTATCTCTATTTATAATCAGACCTTTATATTAAAAGTAGCAGTGTCAGCCCGTGCTGCTCCTAGGGACTGTTGACATCGTCGGAAAAAAAAAAAATGAAATGCAGAGTCGCCGGGCGCCCCCCTTGTCTATCAGCGGCTAAGCGAGTTTCTCTCTCCTCGGAGGATTCGTTTTGCTGACGTGCTTTACTCGCTCATGTATTTTTTTTTTTTTTCCTAAAAAAATGATTTGAAGCCTAAAACGAATCATTTTCAGTTTGTCACATTAAGTGTTTTAATAAATCAAACCGTGCATGATGGACACACACAGAGATGTAAATGGAAACATGCGAGATGGTGAACTGCTGGCTGCTTTGTCTTTTACATCTCATTGCTAATAAGGAGCCATTAAAACACCGAGTGCAGCGTTTAAGATTGAAATAAGTAATTGGGGGGGGGGACCTTAACAAGCGAGACCACTAAAATGTCACTTGAGCAGTAAGTGCCTCTTCATCAGCAATAATTGACTTCTCATTAAGAAACCTGCGGCCCTCCAGGACCGATGCTGCCCACCCCTGCTAAAGCAAGTAACTGGGTGGCAGGGTACTGGTGTACTCCTAGAGTTCAATTCTGGGTTCAGAAATGGCCGAAACAAACCCACTTTATTGACAAACGTGTCCCTTTATCGTCATTTTGTGAAGTGAAGGTTGTTCTATGTGACGGATTCCCAAGAAAGTGAAGATGACATACAAAGGGGGGTCTGCTGGTATCTCTAGAGATGAGCGCAACCTGAAAGGAAAGGAAGGGGACGGCCGTCGGAGTGTGTGGTGTGAGAGATGGACAGGTCCCCAGTTGGACGTCCCCTTCCTCAATACACGCCAGACACGCGCATCCTGTGGGACTGTGAGAAGAAAAGCATCGACATCAGCAGAAGGGGTCCGGGGGTCAGACAGGAATCTCAAACTTTTGCCCATTTGATTCTTTTCTCGCGGGCGGCATGAGGGCACAGTGGGTAGCGCTGCTGCCTCGCAGTTAGGAGAGCTGGGTTCGCTTCCCGGGTCCTCCCTGCGTGGAGTTTCCATGTCCTCCCCGTGTCTGCGTGGGTTTCCTCCCACAGTCCAGAGACATGCAGGTTGGGTGCATTGGCGATCCTAAATTGTGCTTGGTGTGTGTGCCTTGTGGTGGGCTGGCGCCCTGCTTGGGGTTTGTTTCCTGCCTTGTGCTCTGTGTGTGTTGTGATTGGCTCCAGCAGACCCCTGTGACCCTGTAGTTAGGATATAGCGAGTTGGATAATCGATGGATGGATTCTTTTCTGGTTTGATTTTCTAGTTTCAGACGAGGCTTTTGTCATTACCCCGCTTCTTTTAACTTCACCTGTTTGTTGTCCGGTACCAATCTTGCAATCGATATTTAACCCACGTCCTGTTGTCCAAATGACTTGACATCTTGCACACTCACTCACTTCCAATGCCAATACATGAATCAATAGTCACTAATTGATCAATTAATCCATGTTAATTAAGAAATGAAATTTTCATATGAAGAATAGTTGAAGATTTCACCAATAGATGGCGCTAGTAACAGAGAGAAATATTAAAGGGAATTACAAAATTATACTAAAACAAGCCCAAGACTAAAAAGTTGAAAATAATATATAAATTAATATATTTAAATATATACAGTATAGAAAAAAATACTTTTTAAAAACCACGCTTATATTAAGTTAAAAAGTGTACTAAAAAGTAAAAATCTCTCCTACATCACTCGTAAAATAAAAGGTGGGCGCTTCTGCTAAGATTTTATTTTACGAGTGATGTAGGAGAGATTTACTTTTACTTTTTAGTACACTTTTTAACTTAATATAAGCGTGGTTTTTAAAAAGTATTTTTTCTATACTGTATATATTATATCTTTGAAACTTGCATCCCGGCGGCGTCTTTTCTGTTTCACACACAGAATATTCACAAAGCAAACGCAAGAGAAACATTGGAGACCCCGGTGTGGCGCGTCGTGTTTGTGTTTGGAAATCTTCACCTGCACAGGTGTGTCTTCCTTCAGAGTGAACAGGATGCTGTTGTCCAAGTAAATAAAAGGGCGTAGAGAGCCGCGTGGAGACCCTTTGTCTGGGCCACCGCTGCCTCCTCCTCCTCCTCCTTCTGATTCCCACAATCCACTGGTTTCATTTCATTTTCTTTTCTTCTTCTTCTTCTCTGCAGTGCTGGGTGGACGATGGCTACTTCCAGGAAGGCGTATACTGCCGGAAAGTCGGTCAGGGCGAATCCTGTTTCTACAATTCCCGACGTCTGGACTTTGAGCTTTACACTTGAGTGAACAGCTGTGGAGCAGACCAAACAAAAAAAAAAATAAATGTAAAAAATCCTGAGGCTGCTTAATGGACACGCAGTGTGAGGACTGGGGGCTTCCAGCACGAGCTGTCCTGGCCGACACGAACGCCTCTGTGCTGCAGTCTCCACGCTTGTGGACCGGCGGCCTAACTGCATGGTGTGCCCAGAATCGCTGTAATCACTCTGTGTTTGGGAGGGTAAGCCACACGATTCCGGTGGTCGGTATAGGCCAGTGGTCCTGGAGCTGGGGGGGGTGGGGGGGTGGTGGTGTGCGGGCTGAGGTTCAGACTCTTCCTTTTTAATAAATGTGTGTTTGTGTCTTCGTTTCCTGGCCTTGTCGTGTGCCTCCTTGAAACACCACATGGGATTGGCTGAGAAGCTCCTCAGAAACCCATCGTCTTTATGGTGGGCAATGAAAGGCTGTCACTGCTATGGTCTTCAAACACGAGCCAGTGATGGCGCATTGGCGATGATGACCCCCAGTTAAACAATAAGAACCGATGCCACTCGGGTCTGCCCCGTCCGATGAGTGCTGGACCAGAGCTCACTGTGCAGTTGACGTCCCTGCGGAAACATCAGAACTGAGCGAGGCCGAGACTGTGGGACGTCCAGTGTGGCCATCTGGTTACCTGCCCTGAGTAAAAGTCCATTTGTTCAGACCCTGCTGAGAGAAGAAGTGCTGGCCATGACTGGTCCGACGGTGACACCGAGTGTAGGCCGAGACAGATGTGACAGTGACACCAAGCACAGGTCTGACGGTGATGCCGAGTGCCTGTCGTGACAGATGTGACGGTGACACTGAGCGCTGGCCGGGACAGGTCTGGCGCTGGCTGGGACAGATGTGACAGTGACACCAAGCACAGGCTGTGACAAGTCTGACAGTGACACTGAGTGTAGGCCATGAGAGATGTGACAGTGACAAGTCTGACGGAGACCAAGTGTGCCGAGATTTGCCCAAAGTTGACGTCTCCTTGAAGCCTCTGTGGGTCTGAGTTCACAAATTAACAGAACTGAGAGCCGAAGACCACCTGGGGCGCAGAAAGTGAAAAAGCACAAAGGCCTGCTTACCTCTGTCACCTGAGAGGGGGCTGCACTGTGACCACAGCCCAAGCAGGAGGTGACACTTCACCTTGACCTTACGAGATTCGTCCGGTCACAGGTGGTCTGAGGTCTGAGCCGCTGTGACCCCCTTCAATCCCACCCCCAGCAGGAGTCCTGAGCTGAGCGATGATCCGGATTGGCGCTGCGGCTGAGCTCTCCTCTCCTGTCGTCTCGTGGGTGGCAGAGCCCAGGCTGCTGTGCCTTTATTTTGATTATTATTTTTTTTTTTTTGCTCGTTTCTTTTACTCTGTTGGCTTTTGTCACCGGTGATTGGGCTTTGCTTGTGGTGACCGGGGTCCTGCTGTACCGGAGTTACCTTCCGGTTATCTCACACATCTTTAATCTTCGTGTTTTTAGAACCTGTGCGAGATCTAAACAAATAATTCATGTGGGTCCTTTGGTCACCAAAAATCGCCACCCATGGCAGAGTCTCTTAAACGACAGGTGGCCACCGGTCGATCGAAAGTTGCCATTACTTTTAATGCGAATGGGTCGCGTATGATTCATGGAGCGTGTCACGGTGGGTCGCCGCAGGTCCATTAAGTAATCGACCCCCTGGCAGAGACTGTTGATCAGCCGCAATTCTCGGGGTTTGTCTCTGAGACACTAAGAAGGGCAGGTTTGGGCTACAAGGATGAGAAAAAACAAAAATGAAGAAACCCTGTAAGACCACAGCCACACGGACACGGGGCGAACATGCCAGCCACATGCCAGGGGGCATGTTCTGTCACCGCAATTTAAAAAGTTTTTTTATTGTGTGACCATGTACTGTACTACATGTCTTTAATTTTGGGGGCGGGTTGTCCATTCATATTTTTTTTTCTTCCTCCAAGTGACTTTTGCTCAGCGTGTTTTAAATTATGACATCCCGGGAAGGTCCCAGGAAGCAGATTGAAGTTAGTTTCTTTTTTTTCTTAATGATTTTTATGCTCGGTGGTCTCATGGCTGTGTGACGTATTTGTAGGTCAGGTACTGTTTTATAACGTTTTCGGTTTACGTTGTACAGATGAGCTCGATTTGTTTTCTTATCCGTGTTTTACTTTTTTAAGCGTTTTTGTCTAAAATTCAAAACCAACTCGTCGTCTGCTGCTGCTGGTGGGTCGCTTTTGCTGAAATGGTATTCGTAAAGACTGCGAATTGGGAGAGTCGTGCAGATTCTTCAGGTTTCCTAAACTGGGTCTCTGTGGGTTTGTTGTTGATAGGCTGGCATCCACTGCTTGCTGGGACAGACCACCGCGACTGAACACCCCCACCATCACCCGCGGAGGCTCCTCTGACTCAAAGGTGGGGCTTTACCAGACCTGCGTTATCGATAGTGGGGGCTGCGCTTACACCCATCTCGATGGACTCCTTTCTCTGTTAGGATTTCTTCTGTCATTCCTGATGTTTGTCTTTGACGTTTTTCTTTTTCTGTCCATTTTCAAAGCGCTTATCCATCCATCCATTATCCAACCCGCTATCTCCTAACTTACAGGGTCCCATGCCAACAAAGGTCACAAGACAAGAAACAATCCCCGGGCACGTCTGTGCACACACGGGACAATTTAGAATCTGCAAACTCCACGCAGGGAAGCGAACCCGGGTCTCCTAACTGCGAGGCAGCAGCACAAACCACTGCGCCACCGTGCCGCCGCAAAGCCGCTTATCCTGATCTTTATTACTTTTGTATTTTAATAGTTGGCCTTTCGTTGTTGGTCAGTTTTTGTCGCGCTGTCACCCCCCGCGTGTGTACAGAGGAGGACACGACGGGCCCAGTTTAGTGTAACTGGATCGACCCAGCAGTGCGCTCTCTTTACAAAGTGTACCCATTGGTTGAGCGTTCCGGTTCTGAAAGGTGGGCACACTGTATGAGCGTTTTTCTCGCTATTGCCCCTGTATCTGCGGACGCATTGAAAGGTGCACTGTTCCCAGTTTAGTGTGCCCAAATCGGCCTTGCAGTGGTCGTTCTTTATGAAGTGTCCCTATCAGTGAGCATCTGAGTTCTGAAAGGTGGCCCCCTAATGCGCACGCGCGCCCGTGGTAATTCTAACTCACTTTGCCACCTTTCAGGAGTTTGTTGTGCTCCTCTCTCTTGGTTACGGTCTTCCTCACTGATTTTATTTATTCTCTAGAAAGCTTTTGAATATTAGGTGACGTTATTAGTCATCCGTTTTGTCACATGACGTGTGTGTTTCGTTCCTCCTGCTTAGCAAACCTCGCAAATCCGGCTGCTGTAACCACAGTGCGGCCGTTAGGTGGCGCATCTCTTCCGAGTTATAAATTCTTCTGGATTCTGGGTTGAGCGCCTTTATGGCGGATTATCAGTCAGCAAACCGCCTTTAAATTTCATTATAGCGCCTTGCAGCCTCCTCTCCATATCGCATGTGTATGAATGACTCTGCTTAGGTGACGACTATAAAAGAAAAAAAAACATGCAGCTTTACGGACAAACGCCCACTAGCATTTTATTTTTGTCGTGCGACCCTTAGGTGCTCCCTTCTGTGTGTCCGTCCGTCAACTTTTTGGGTGATGATGTCAGCACCCGCGCCTCATCGCTGAGGAATGCGAGAGCGGAAGGTGCGGCACGACGCTCGTTTTTTTCTTTTTTGTTTTTTCATTTTGCAAAGGCGTAAAGCCGTTGGGAGGCGTGCCCGCGTCTACAACGCGTGTGTGCGTGCCTACGAGCGCGCGCGCCCGCCCCGTGCCCTCCGGCTTGGGACAGGCCGGACCGAGAGAAGGAAAAAAAAAAGCGCCGTGCCCTCTTTCTCCTTGAGGCGGCTCCAAGCAGGGCGATAAGGAGGTGGGAGGGGAGGGGAGGATAAGGCGGCGGGGATGAATAAGCCGCAACTCGGCGGGCGGCCCCCAGAAGTTCCCAGGACTTGTGGAGACATCGCGGAGCGACCGAGGACGAGCGGAATCGGAGATCGGCCGCCGCCTGGTGAGGAGGGAACGCAGTAAGTAAAGATGAGCGCGCTGGCCGTGACAGTGATAATGATAATGACAATGACAGTAACGGGGCTCATCCCTGTGCCAGCCGAAACTTAACTGGGTCAGCGGAGGAGGATGCGAGGTTCCCGGTTTAGTGTAACCGAATCGACCCTACAGCGCTCGTTCTTTACGAAGTGTACCCATCGGTGAGCATTTCAGACCTGAAAGGTGGGCCGCTTCGCTTCTATCCTCCTGCAGGATGGCATCCCTGCCACCTGATCGTCTGGTCCTTTTAACTTCCTTCCACCGGCAAGTGGGTTTAGGGATCTGTGCAGTTTGTAATAATTAGGTAAATGTTATACATATACGGGATGTACCCGTTAACAGGGGCCGCCGTGTGAATTTACAGATAGCGGCTTCTCAGTTAGCCCCATCTCTGTGCTTTTCAAAAGTGGGGGGTCCACTTTGAAGCTTCTAATAGAAACAGGAGTTGGGGGTCCTCTTTGAGATTTCGTAGGCGACTCATCCTAAACCGTTCACCACAGATGAGGGGCGGCTCTATTATATATGATGGAATTGCCGCTATTGATCCGGGATAGAAGGATCAGGGGGCTAAAGCCTCTGGTATCCCACCAGCCACCCCGTGTGGTGTTTGTAAGAAATGCTTCCCTTTGTTTTAAGCACTGCGGTTAACGTCACACCAAAGTCATCCCGAAGGCTGTCACAAGAGCAGCACCGCAGTGGGCCCGGCGTGTCACACCGCTCAGATTCCGACGGCTGTCACCTGACAGAAAGTGCGGTGGGCAACGCGACGAAACCCCGACCGCTGTGACGTCAGCGTGAGCCCACGTCCTGTAGTCAAAGGCGCTATATAAGATCTCAGTCGGCAAGGTTTGCTCTGTAGAGTCCGGTGACAGAACCGAAACGAAAACACCGGGGAGCCATCGGGGTGCCAAATATGTAACACGTCAGGTGGGGCCACTGGAGGGGTGTGGATTCGGCTGTCACTCACTCACACACTCACACACACTCACACACACACACACACACACTCGTAGTTGGTGGGGGGATCTAAAATCCTGATTATTATTGTCATCAATAATATTATTGTCATTAATGCTAATAATCCCGATTAAGTCCGCGAACGGCGCTTTCAACATACAGAAGGAGAGAACATTCAGACTCCGGCCAGGGCACCACATTCGGTCCCACCGCTGCGCCCACCGTTCACTCACTCAGATGGCCTACGTTTCTTTCGGTGGCTGGACAGACGACAAAAGCCGCACCCCGATAACGTGTTCGAGGAGCAGAACTGAACGGCCAACTTTCGGTTTGCGCCTGCAGTGTCGCTGCTTAAAAAAAAACGGAAGCTGCGCTAAATGGCCGAGATTGTCGCACTGAATGTCGCAGGTGAGGTGGGTGAGCCCTGTGTGTGTGTTCAGGTGTCGACTCTGGCTGGCGTCCCGTCCAGGTAATTGTTACTGACTTGTGCCCGATGCTTGCTGAGGTCGGCACCAGCTTCCTGGGTTTAAAAGATATGGGGGTGTAAGGGGGTACACCTGTCCCCGGGCAAAGCATCCAGGGGGCGCCAAATTGATGTTACGAAATTTTACAATGAAATGTTTTCCATTCTTAAATGCACTAAAATATAAATAAAAAACGTTCACATACTCAGTCCGTCACCCCATCAGTATGAGGAGATCCTTTTCCTGTTTTTTTGTCTCTTTCTGATTTCGCTTTATTGTACAGTATGGGGGAGATGGATTTCCAAATCTGAGAGTTGGTCTTCAGATTTTACTGACTGTTGGAACCTCCATCGCCAGTTGTGAAAGATCTTTCAGTAAATTAAAACTTATCTTGTCCTACCTGAGATCATCACAGTAAAGACTGTCAGCCTTGGCTTTGCGGAGTGTGGAGCGGGAGGTGACCGACAGCAGACATTTTGATGAACTCATCGATAAATTTGCAGCAGCATAAATTTCTCTTTGAAGTTAATAATTACATTTAAAGCATTATATATCAAACTATTTTTTGTTTACTTTATACTAACATTTTATGGTTATTATATTATTATATCCAATGTAATGTTTAAGTTTTTGCAATGTTATATTTGAATAATATATATGTATATTTTCGGACTACCATTGTTGTCTTAATTATTTTACTTCGTTTTAATTTTAGAACTTTAGCGAAACCTTGAAAATATACGCATAAACGTGCTTTAAAAATTAAAATATTTAAAAATTTAAAATAAAAAATATGACTTTTTTTCTTAAAATACTATTATTTTAAACACATTTTTTAAAAATTTCTTTCCCTTCCCCATTGCATTTTGGCAAACAGGAGGAGGGGTGAAATCTTCCTTTGTCCCCGGGCGCTGAAAACCCTAACTACGCCTCTGCTCAATGGCAGCTCTGAATGTCCACTGTCGAGTCACAGCACCGACAAAATAAGGTGCCGAATGTGCAGCTTGGCCATTTTCTGCAGTCTCAAACTGAAATTTAAAGCAATTTAGTTGAAGAAACCCCCGTTAAAAAAAGAACCCCGTTCAAGTGGAGTGCAAACAAACCGAACTGCCGCTGTGTGCCGGATATTCGGGTTACGAATAAGGTTAATGGAAATCCAAGCAAGAAGCACCTTCCTGCAACTGTCACGTCTCAAAAATCACAATAAATAACAATCTACAGTGAAAAGGTTACCACCCCCTCACCCCCGCACACCCAACCGGACTGTCCAATGTTGTGTTCCAGTTCCAGACCTGCACATATTCCAAGTGTCCTGTTTACATTGGTAGTCCATGCAGGAAGATAACCGGAAAATTGTCCCGAATTGCTTAATATGCTTAAAAGGATTTTGGTCCATTTTATCTGCTGCCCAGTCCCTAAAGTTGAAAGCAAAAGCCACACGGGTTATTCCTGCAGGGTGGCGCACTTGTTGCCCTGCTGCCCCCTCAGTAAGGAGACTTAGGCTCGTGTCCCTCGAGTCTGTATGTTCGCCCCGTGGCTGCGCACCATTCCTCCCACAGTCCAAAGATATGCAGGTTAGGCGAATTGGTATCCCCAGGCTGGTGGGTTTGGTGGGCTTATGCTCGCCCTGCAGTGGCCCTGACGTCCTGTCCAGGACTTGTTCCCGCTTTGTGCCTCCTGTGATAGGCTCCAGCCCACCCCCAATCAACCCTGAATTGGATTAAGGGGGTTAGAAAATGACGTGACAATGACGCGACGCTGATTACTCGAGTCATGTGGTTTGAGAGGAGACCCCCTATACTGGGTAAATAAGCCGAGCGTCAGATAATAGTTACCTGAAGGCCATTATGTGTACATTATGTAAGCCCCCTTTAGTCTAAAAGGAAAAATGACTTGTGAGTGGGTGTCCAGTCTCGGAAATGAAACAAAGTCCGGCTCAGGGTCCCTGCAACTGAACTTAAAAAAGGGGGTTAAAAAAAAAATTAAGTGAACATTCAAATTCAGTGTCCGTTAAACACGAGTCGCTATGAGCCGGGGAAAGGCGCTATATAAATACATAATAATAATAAATATTGTCCCCAATATCCGTTTTTCTCAAAACACCCAGTCACACACATGAAAGGGTGGACTGAATGTCCAGTTTGCTTACAATGTCCAGACTTGGAGGTGAGGATTAAAGCGGCGCTCTGTAAGTTCGGTTCTGCGGTTGGACAATACAAGCCAAAGCTGCGTCAATCGTCCATTGCGCAAAAGAAAGAAAACAAAAGTGTCCAATGAACGATGAGCGATGCCCACTCCCGGGCTAGCGGCGCTGAAAGTCCGGTCTGTCAGTGTTCAGAAACTAATGGCCGGTTGGTCCACTCTCGGGAATTACGGTGTCCAGTTATTCTGCTAATGGAGCTTAAAGGAAGTGCTGGATCGATTGTCCAGTTACAGTATTATTAATAGATGATGTGTTTCATATCTCCTGCCTTGAATGCAGCTTGGTGCGCAATAACGGAACACGGACGGACGGACGGACGGACAACTCGGACGGGGCTGCGCGGAGTGGACTTTATTAGCGCAATTGTGACACTTAAACTTGGTGGCCGCAGGGTGACAAGCAGAGAAAGTCTACCAGAGAGGAGGCTAAACTTCCCGATGACCGTCAAGTGCAAATTTACGGATATGAGATAAGACAGGAGGAGGAGGGGGAGGAGGAGGAGGAGGAGGAGGAGGGGCGTCACTAAACATCAACGAGACAATCCGAAAAAAGACGAAAAGTGAGCGAGCGAGCGAGTGGGAGAGAGAAACGGGGCGGGGTGAAGGAGAAGGGGCGGGACGTTACAAGAAAAAAGTCGTCAGAAGCCGCCGACACGTAAAGACGGATGATGAGGCAGCCGCAGTCAGCCTCGTCCCGGAGGATTTAAACGGATATCTGGGGCAGCTGGTGAGTAGCCACGTGTCCGCCGCTTCACTCCCTACGCCACTGCAGACAGGGTCTGTAACGCCGCCTTTCGTGTTTCCTTTGGGGCAGTTCGGTTAAACGGCAAAGAGACGGCCGGGCAGAACTCTCTGGGACTGGACCTCAATGGGGGCGCCGAATTTGACCATTTCGGTTTCTAAACGTGTTCTCAATTTACAGTCGTGGGGGAAAAACTGACCAGTCCTTCTTAATCGGTGGTCTGAAAAAAGTGTTAGATGGAGAAGATGGACAAATCTGTCTGCTGTGCTTTAGTCTACAGGTAAACTGTGGCAGTGTAAAGAGAACAAATCTGGGGATGCTGGGTGAAATAGTCAGTCCCTCCAAAGGGGGTCTCATTGTATTAGGCGCTTTTGATTGGACATGGGTGTAGGGTCTGGTCAGGTCAGAAACCGTGGCAGGAGGTTCTCAGTAATGCCTGGTGAGGTCCAAGCAGGTAACATCTCAGTGAGGTTTGTTTGGGTCTGTCCACCTGCCAAGACGTGGTCAGATATAGGCTACCGCACGTACTGCCAACTCACCTCAGTTAGTGGTCTGGCACAATGTCCCCTCAAAACAGGCCAGTTCCTCCCCTTTGTGGACCGATGAGATCCTCACTCTGAAATCTCGTTAGATGTTCCCTCACTGTGGTCCACTATCAGATGTGGTCAGATGTCCTCCTCTTTGGCCATTCTCATTTTCACTACCTGAGAACTCTAAAGTGGCTGTTCCTTAGTCAGCTGGAAGCTGGTTTGCACCCAGGCTCAGATTGTCTCCCTTCAGGTGTTACTGGATTGGGATTCCCCAGCTGTGACACGCCTTTCCTGGATTGGCCAGCCTCATTCCTTGCTTTTTATTTTCTGGGAATTCAGCAGAATCTCCTGCCCGAGGGCAGCTTTGAGTTAAGGAACTTTCTGTGTTCTGTGGGGTGGGCCGAGGTCAGGAGGGCATTAGGGTCAGTACTGGCCAGCCTATAATGTTGTCTTCACATCAAGGATTCATGAAGGGTCACTGCAATGAACTGAGCAACCAAACCATTACAGCCACTAAGTGTGGTCAAGTTGAGTAGTCAGAGCCCGGGACCCGGACCGCCAGCCGCTCTGCTTCAGCTCTGACAGCCTGCGACATGACAATGGCCTGCAGGAATCCGGAAGGGAGGGGCCTCCCACAGTGGCATGCTGGGAGCTTGCCAGACCTGTTGAGGCCTGCTGGTCAGGGGCTTTCCAGCTCAGGGGAGCGAAGAGAGTTAAGCTACAGCATCTCGAGTTGGGGTGGGGGCAGTGGTGGGTGGTGGGGGTGTTCCGTCTGAGTCACCCTGTCCTCGTGTTTCCTCCAGTCACCTCACTGAGGACCTGCTGGCTCAGGTGGGTCTAAGTCCTGTTGTCTGAGCGCCAGACCTTCTCTGTCCATCCTCCTCGATGTCGGCCCCTCAGATCCAACTTGTCACATCAGCCCCAGGCTCATCATGGCTTTTTCACTTTTCTTTATCCTGTGTCTGTCCCCTCAGTCAATTTTTTGGTTATATAGTGCCTTTCACAGCATTCACCACCACACGTCATGGAGTACGACGGGCTGCTGTGATTGGCTAAACATACTGCATTTCATATAGTGCCTTTCATAGTAAGCATCATCTCAGGTCACTTGAGCGACCATTTAGCCAGACTTGTCTATCACTTTATAGTTTATATAGCGCCTTTCACATCAATCACCATCACAATTCACGGCCTAGACCATTTAGCTAATCTCATCAATCAGTCTGCATGTCATATAGCGCCTTTCACTGCAATCACATCACGAGCCACTCGGCAGATAATTTATCCAATCGTCCTGTCGTATCAGTCCGGCATTTGGTACCTATGGTGCCTCACGTTTACTACTGGACACCCATTTTATATAGCGCCTTTCACGGTAACCCCCCCCCCTTACAAGTCCTGAACTGCAGCAGTCTTACTAATCATGTCCTCTTTATATAGCACCTTTCACACAGCACAGGTCACCCACCAGGGGTCTTCAAAGTGACCATCATCAAAAAGCACACCTCTGTCCATTTAATAATAATCCTTCTTTACCTTTATATAGCGCCTTTCTCACTACTCAAAGTGCTCTCTCCATGCAGGGGGGGACCCAGAAAGTGAACCCACAAATCTTATTGCAATGAAGCAGCAGCAGCTACCGCTCTTGTCCAGTCAATGAATATAGTGCCTTTCGCAGAGCTCACTGTCCACCAAAAAAAAGACATCGCACTTCAGGCCACTTGTCCGTTCCTGTCACACGACAGTCCATTTGTCCTGTTTTACGGTAGATGGTGTCTTTCACAGTCCTCGCCAATACAAATCTTCTGAAAGTTCATTGGTTCAGCCTTATTTGTTTATTTTATATAGCGCCTTTCACACTGTCGTCCATCATGCTTCATGCCACAGTGTGTTTGTCCTGTTATAGTGCCTTTCACAGGTCACACATTCAAAGATCTTATACTCATTCATCACTTATCAGTCTCTTTTATATAGCGCCTTTCCCACTGCTCATCATCACACCTCACACAGCGGACCGTTGATCTGCTTCATTAGGAACCAATCCCTGCCAATCTCAGACCTTATTTAAATGTATGGCTTGTTAGTCTGCCATGTTAGGTTCTTATATCGTAGATTTGTTCCTCTCCAAGGCTGTCATTCAAATGATTTGAAGCCTAAAACGGATCGTTTTTATTGCACGAGGAGCACAAAGAGAGATGGAAATGGAAAAAAAAGTTAGATGGAGAACCGCTGGCTGCTTTGTCATTCACATTTTATTGCTAATATGGAGCCATTAAAACACTGAATGCAGCAGTTTAAGACTGAAATAAGCAATTAAGGGAGGGGAACCTTAACCAGCGGGACCACTAAAATGGACCATCAGAATGTCACTTGAGCAGTAGGTGCTTCTTCATCAGCAGTAATTGACTTCTCATTAAGTAACTGAGTTGAAACAACAAACCTGCAGCCACTGCGGCCCTCCAGGACTGACATTGCCCACCCTGAGTCTATTATATTGTAGCACCATTCACCCTGATCCTCATCCTATTCTATATAGTGCCTTTCAAAGTGCTCACCATTAAGAAATCTAATGGCAGTCCATTACTTGAGTCTTATCAGTCTGTTCGATAATTCGCTCCTCATCACACTTTACACAGCAGTCCATACTGTATGCTGCGTTTCATCACTCTGTTTATGTCTATATAGCGCCTTTCACAGGGCACACCTTGAAAAATATAATAACAGTCCATTCCCCCAAACCTTAGCCTTCAGTCTGTTTTATATAGCGCCTTTCTCAGTGGCCCTCACTGATGGGTTTGATCTTTTCAGGCTAGCTGATATAACGCCTTTCACAGTGAGCCAGTCTGTTAGTCAGCGCTCTCAGGATTTCATCCCACAAGTCTATCTGTGGTCCAGACCAAAGTGTGTGTGTGTGTGTGTTTATTTATTTACCTACTTATTTAGCTATTTATGTATTTATTTAAAGAGCTTTGTAACAAGTCCAATTCCCCCCTGGTGACCAAATCCTGTCTGTCTAGCTATGTAATCCTGCCAACTACGCTACTCTATCTGTCAAACATATAGTGCCTTTCACAACTATCAATCATTTAGTGCAGGGGTGTCAAACTCTGGTCCTGGAGGGTCGCAGTGGCTGCAGGTTTTCATTCTAACCATCTTCTTAATTAGTGACCAGTTTTTGATGCTGATTCACTTCTTTATCCTCCGCTTTAATTGGCTTCACTCCGGCCTCTTAGTTGTTTTTCCTTAAATAGCAGCCGCACAGCAATGAGACATAAAACAAGCAGGACATGAGCAGCTCACTTGTACCCATCAAACACAATCTGAAAATAAAGATGAAGGTCTCAGTAAGGTTGATCACTCGGGTTACGAAAATATTTTAGGAGTTCTTAGAAAAAAATAGAATATCAACAGTTTTGGAAAATGTCTGCTGTGGCAAAAAAGAGAGCAGCAACAAGCCATGGAATTGAATAACGGGTTTCATTAACAGCAAGAATCAGCTTCTCATTAAGGAACTGGTTGGAGTTTGAAGCCCCAATTTAGCTGCTCATCTGTTGACACGTTTCAGGTCTCATTTCTGTTTGGCTGTCATTTAATACTTAAGACTTAATCCTTTAATTAAGCAGGGCTATTAGAACAGAGGGAACAGAAGGGAATTAGCAGCGGAAACTGGACACTGATTAGGAAAAGGGTTAGAAAAAAAACCTGCAGCCACTGCGGCCCACCAGGCCTGGAGTTTGACACCCGTGATTTAGTGCCTTCACATCTGTCTATCGATCATATAGTGCCTTTCATTATTTATCTATCAATCATATAGTGCCTTTCACATCTGTCTATCGATCATATAGTGCCTTTCATTATTTATCTATCAATCATATAGTGCCTTTCACATCAATCAATCATATAGTGCCTTTCACATCTGTCTATCATATAGTGCTTTTCATTATCTATCAATCATATAGTGCCTTTCACATCAATCTATCATATAGTGCCTTTCATTATCTATCTATCTATCGATCAATCTATCAATCATATAGTGCTTTTCATTATCTATCTATCAATCATATAGTGCCTTTCACATCTGTTTATCAATCATATAGTGCCTTTCACATCTGTCTATCATATTGTGCCTTTCATTATCTATCTATCGATAATCTATCAATCATATAGTGCCTTTCACATCAATCTATCTATTATATAGTGCCTTTCATTATCTATCTATCAATCATATAGTGCCTTTCACATCTGTTTATCAATCATATAGTGCCTTTCACGTCAATCTATCTATCTGTCTATCCATCATATAGTGCCTTTCATTATCTATCTATCTGCATGGCTTAGCAGTTAAAGTCAGAGGGCTGCCAGTTCAATCCCATCTCCTGGGGGTCTCTTGAACCTGCACTTGTAATATAGCGCTGCTCCTATAAGCTCCTCTTGGTGGTCTCCACAATAGAAAGGCACTCTTTACCAAAAGGCATGTTTGTAAAAGTCTGCTTCTCCTTCTCTCCCAGTACTCCTCCCTGCCTACGCTTTCAATGGCACATCCAAACGTGGACGGACATCGGGACAGCAAAGAGACGACACCCCTGAACGGGGACGAGGCCACTCCGTCCGTGTCAAGGTGCCACAATGACTACCGCAAGCTGTCCATCGCCAGCATCATCTGCGGCCTTTCCTGTTTGGGCATCATGGCCCTCATCAACTCGGTCAAGGTCAGTCTTTCGCCGTTCTGGCCTGTACTGCAGTGTCCAGTCGGTTTAGTGGGTGGATGAAGCGGTCAGCTGGGTCACTCCAATCTGCCACCACCTCTGGTCAAGTGCAGATCAAGAGGTCTAAACGGCTGGGGGGATTAGGAGTGTGCCGCTCATTGCACATGGATGTCTGGGCCATTGGTCACTCATCTTGTCCTCTGCCTTTTATTTCAGGCTCAGGAGAAGCGGACGTCGGACCCTGAACTGGCCGAGCAGTGTGCACTCAAGGCCCGCAAGTTCAGCCTGCTGGCCATCGTGCTGTGGGTGGCCATTCTGGTGCTGGTCCCTACTCTGATGACTGTGGTGTCCTACCTTTTAACTTTCATCGACTGACCACCCGAGCGTCACACATGGACAGTGGGCTCTTTCGCACCTTTTGTAAATTATTTATCCTGTAAATAAGCACTTTTTTCTATATTCATGTATTTTATTACATATTTTTGTAATTGTTAGTAAAAAAATATTCTAAAAAGTTTATAAAAATAATCTAAAAACACACAGGCTCTGGCTGGGATGGGTCTTAGAAGCAAAGCAAAAAACAAAGGTCCTTTTACACCGACCACCCGTGAAGGCCCACCAGAGTGTCACTAATACACGTGACTTTATGTTATTACGTTATGATGGCTCCCCTCTTTTTGGTCTTTTGTTATATAGCACCTTTGGTGCCACACCTCCTCATGCTTCATTCTACAGTCCATTTATGCCATTTTATTAGGGCTCCAGCATAGCCTGACAATCTGACCCCCTGGCGAGACCACCCAGGAGTGGATGACCTCCTCGACAAACCCAGGCCAGCACTGCCCACTGCTGGTTAATGAGGGTCACAGCAACGACTGAAGTTCTAGTTCAGCATCAACCCCTCCCGTTGAAGACGTCACTACAGGGTGAAGCTGGCCAGTGAAACCCCCCAGTACAGCACCTCACTAGGGGGCTACAGGCCTGTACAAGATGCAGGGTCTGGTGGAGGATGTGGGCAGCAGCCATAGCGCCTGCTCTTCAGAAGAGCTCACCCCCTGTGAAGCTAAGGACTTGGATGGCAGACCAGCTAGGAAAAGCTGGCAAGGGGTGTTGGTGAGACCAGCGGGGGGCGGTGCTTACCCTGTGGTCTGTGTGATGGGCACACTGGGCTGTCCTGACTCTCTGTGGTGATAAAGAGCTCGGGCATCCTTTGTAAAACTGCCCACCATGACCTTGTCATTTGGACCCCCTTGTCTCTGATTGTCTCTCTCTCTCTCTCTCTCTCTCACCCCTTCACCACCTAACAGCTCAGGTGTGGCGAGCGTTAAAATGGCTGCTGTCACGTCATCCATGTGGGTGCTGCACATCAGTGGCGATTGAAGTAGCACCCCACTCACTATATAAATGTAAATAATTATTATTAGTAGTATTATTATAATTATTATTATTATTATTATTGCACCCCCTGCAGCACCCGGTTTCCCACTCAGACAATTTACAAGTACAACTAAATCTACCCGACCAGCAAAAGCTTCAAGCTGACCGGCCAGGTCTTAACGGCAGAACAAAATATTCAGTCGGGTGCCCATACCCCCAATAAACCCGTAGTCTTACAGAAGACCGGACGCTGTGCCCACACTCGCACCACCCACCATGCTTCATTGGGTGCCATCGTGACGGACGTGTGGTTTCGTGTGTTGATCCCTTTTGTGCTTTTTACCCCATTGAGTCTCAATTGTAAATTATAAAACCGTCCTACGCCACCGTTAGAGCTACCGATCATCAGCGGCGGCTATTAAAGATCATCAGTCCAGGGGGGAGATCACTGACGGGCTGCACGTTCTGGAGAGTTCTTTAGGAAGCCCTGCCGAGGTGATGATGCACACAAAAGGAGGTTTGGCCAACACGACGGCTGGTGTGAAGTTTCTAATGAGTTTCGGACGAAGGAGAAAAGAAAATCCCCAATATTACAGTATAGGCGTACAGTTGGGTATTAAAGAGGAGGGCCATCATATCAAGGGGAGGGCACGGGCCAGAGGAAGACCCACCCGGAAGAAAGATTTACATCTTACCTGACAACAGGGACAATCTGAGGCCTTCAAACGGTGCGAGGGAGCCGAGGCTGCTGCTGCCTTAAAGAAAAGGAGCAGAGGAAACCATCAGGGTGCATCATTTATACGTGAATACACATACAGTACCTACATAGACTGTATAAGTGCAGTACCGTACATACATCCACCTCTCAGCAGATATGTCCACCGCAATCTATATATGCATCTTTCTAGAAAGATACTTGAAAGGCGCTATATTTTATACACACACTTCTTCTTCTTTCGGCTGCTCCCGTTAGGGGTCACCGCAGCAGATCATCTTCTTCCATATCTTTCTGTCCTCGTCATCTTGTTCTGTCACACTCAACACCTGCATGTCCTCTCTCACCACATCCATAAACCTTCTCTTAGGCCTTCCTCTTCCCTGACAGCTCTATCCTTAGCACCCTTCTCCCAGTATACCCATCATCTCTCCTCAAATGTCCAAACCAACACACTCTCACCTCTCTGACTTTGTCTCCCAACTTGAGCTGACCCTCTAATGTCCTCATTTCTAATCCTGTCCATCCTCGTCACCCCCAATGCAAATCTTACCATCTTTAACTCTGCCACCTCCAGCTCTGTCTCCTGTGCCACCGTCACCAGCCCATATAACACAGCTGGTCTCACTGCCGTCCTGTAGACCTTCCCTGTCACTCTTGCTGATACCCGTCTGTCACAAATCACTCCTGACTCTCTTCTTCACCCACTCCACCCTGCCTGCACTCTCTTCCACAATCCCCATCCACAACATTTAATCCACTGCCTGGCGAACTGAACGCCACCAATTGTCTCATGACAGGTGGGATATCACAGGCCGCCAAGTGGACAGTCAGTTTTTCGAAGGGGACGAGTTGGAAGCAAAAAAAAGTGGTCTCAGCGACTCTGATATTGTGATGGCTAGACCACCATCTCCACAAACGGCAGGATTGGCACCCACCAAAAGTGGTCCAAGGACGGACAACTAGTGTCAGGGTCACGGACGCTCCCGGGCTCACTGACGTGCGTGTGGCTTGTATTGGAAGAGCCACTGCAACATAAACTGCTGAAAACCTTCACACTGGCCATGAGAGAAAAGTGCCAGGAGATACGGAGCATCGCAGCCTACTGTATAGTTAAAAGTCAGTCAGAGTGCCCATTCTGACCCCTGCCCAATGCTGACAGCACCTCGGAGGGGCACGCGGGCATCAGAACCGGACCATGGAGTAATGGAAGAAGGTGGCCTGGTCTGCTGAATCTTTTATGTGTGTGGCATTGATGTTGGCAAAGAGATGGCAGCAGGATGCACATATAGGAGGAAGACAAGCCGGCAGAGGCAGTGTGATGATCTGGGCAACGTTCTGCTAGGAAACCTGGGGTCCTGCCATTGAGGTGGTTTGTTACTTGGACATGCAGCACCCACCTAAAGATTTCTGCAGACCACATAGCACCCCGGGCAGCATGGTGGTGCAGTGGGTAGCGCTGCTGCCTCGCAGTTAGGAGACTCGGGTTCACTTTCTGGGTGCTCCCTGCGTGGAGTTTACATGTTCTCACCGTGTCTGCGTGGGTTTCCTCCCACAGTCCAAAGACTTGCAGATTAGGTGTATTGGTGGGTCTAAATTGTCCCGTGTGTGTGTGTGTGCCCTGCCCGGGATTTGTTTCCTGTGTTGGCTGGGATTGGCTCCAGCAGACTCCTGTGACCCTACAGTTAGGATATAGTGGGTTGGGTAATGACTGACTGACATGGCACCCCTTCACGGCAGTGGAATTCCCTGGTGGCACTGACCACTGTTCAGCAGGAGGAGGCGCCCGGCCACACTGCAAAAAAAAAATTGTTCACGAATGGTTTGAGGAGGGTGGCACGGTGGCGCAGTGGGTAGCACTGCTGCCTCGCAGTTAGGATACCCGGGTTCACTTCCCGGGTCCTCCCTGCGTGGAGTTTGCATGTTCTCCCCGTGTTCTTGTGGGCTTCCTCTGGGTACTCCGGTTTCCTCCCACAGTCCAAAGACATGCAGGTTAGGAGCATTGGTGATCCTAAATGGTCCCTAGTGCGTGCTTGGTGTGTGTGTGCGCCCTGTGTTAGCTGGGATTGATCCAGCAGACCCCCGTGACTCCGTAGTTAGGACATAGTGGGTTGGGTAATGGATGGTTTGAGGAACACGTCAGAGAGTTCAAGGTGTAAACTCAGCCTGCAAATTCCCCAGACCTCAATCCAATCGAGCATCTGTGGGACGTACAGAAAAAACAAGTCCGAACCACGCAGGCCCCACCTTGCAACTTCTTCTCCTTTGGCAGATGCTGAATAAAAAAAAATGTTATAAATGTCGCCTGGAAAGGCAAACTTACTGACCTTTACAGCCAAGCGGCTCAGCCAACTCTGCCACCTGGTGGAGACTCCTGCTACTGCACTAACCTAAAGCAAAGGAGTCAAGCGGGGATCCTGAAGGTGTCCAGTGACTTTTTAAATTAGTAAAGCAGATGTTATATCCAGAATTTAACCCTGTGTTTCTTTAAAAGTTTGTACATAGTTTTTTACTAAAAGACAAGGCAGGATGGGTATAAAGGGTTTGTGGGAAAAAGAAGGTTGGAAATAAAAAACAATAAGAAAACATTTGGGCAAAACCCGTGTGTGACGAGTTTTTGTGTCTGGATACAACAGCAGACTTCACTACTAATGCAGCGGACTTTCTTTCTGCTTTGCACCAACTTATAGCCAATTTGTACTCAGTTCAATGCAATTTTTACTGACTTTACATGCGTTTTACTTCTTAGAGCTGAAAATAAATAAAAACCCCACCAACAAATACACAAACACATAGCATGCATCCTACTCGCCTCTTGGAAGTTTTCACATTTTTCTTGCTGTAACACTTTGAATCACAGAGGATTTAGTTTGGTTTTCTTGACACTGATCAGCAGGAAAATATCCTTTAATGTCAAAGTGAAACAGAATCTTCTTCTAGAATACGCTACCGTGGCTGTCCATTTGTCTGTCTGGGATTTTAAATCACCTGTGGCTCGAAAACCGTTTCACCTATTGACCAGAAATTTGGCACACATATACTGCGTGACCTCTACTGTCCGCTTTTGGGTGATGATTTTTATTTTATTGTAGGATCAACTCTCGGCGTTGGCTAGCAGGGCGGCTGTGCGGCGTGTGTGTACGGGCGCCGTTCTCATTCTCGACCTTGGCCGTTACTTCCCCTACCTCTTCGTATCTTTAATCATTCTTGAGGCAGATTGAAGACTAAAATGCCAGCTTAAGTGAAAAATTAAGAAAAACGTACTAAGTAATTGCAACACAAACACTGATGGAATCAGTTTTAACACGAAAAGATGCTGACGGAAGAAGAGAAGAAGCGGCCGGTAGGGTGGAGCAAAGAAGAGCCGCTCAGGAAGCAACAAGCACATCAACCTCTGAGCAAACGAATGGTAAACGTACAGAGAAAGAGGAGGGGAACTATACATTCATTGTAGTCCGCCGTTACTGGTAACAAATATAAAACATAAAATCATTGCTCTCGTAAGTATATTTAATATGACACCCCTAAATCATCACTGATCACGGCCTGTCAGCTTTAGAAGTCGCCAGTGAAGCACGGCGCACGCCGAATCAGCAGGCCCGGGAAGGCTTGCGAGGGTCAAAATACGGGGAAATCCTGCTGGGGTCTACAAGAAAAGTACACCTTGGAAGAGGATTTGCTTTTCACATCATAAGACAACTCTTCTCAACCACAGGGGCACAGCTAACTTTGATACAAGATTTGTTCTTTGTTCATCCATTCCATATGCATTTTATAAAGTCCAAAAAAAATAAATAAATAAAAGACATTGGTGCCTACTCGTGATAAAAAGTGTGTGTGCGTTTTAAAATTTGAGGGCTACAACACAGACAAAAAAAAAAAAAATTAAGGAAATGTGAAATGCAAGAAAAGCCCACCAGTGCATTCCAATTGCCACGTGTTTCTGGAGTGTCACACCTCAAGCGAGTCACTCGCTGCTTTAATCGAATGTCCCCCTCAGCATTGCGATATTGGCAGACTGCTACACTGCACAACACCCCTTCGTGTCATGTTCCCACCAGTAATGGCTCCCTTTCTCAGAGCTTCAGACGTGACAGTGATGGTGCCACTCCAACAAATTCACAGGCATCCGGGTACTGTGAGCGGTTTGAAGTCGGCAGGTCACTGGGTAGTCTTGGGCGTCTGTTAGGTCGCTTCGGCTTGAGGAGTTACCTGTTGTTAATTTTGCGATATACAGGTACGCAAGATATGGAAGAAGATGATCTGCTGTGGCAACCCCTAATGGGAGCAGCCGAAAGAAGAAGGATATACAGGTATATCAATAAACAAGTATATTGGATTTGAATCGTTTGGAAAATTAATATAAACAGTCAAATAAGGATTGAGTCCCTTGTAATCAACTGTGGACTACATCAGGGATCTCAAACTCCAGGCCTGGAAGGCCCCAGTTGCTGCTGCCGGTTTTCATTCTCACCCTTTTCTTAATGAGTGACCTGCTTTTGCTCCTAATTAACTTCTTTTGAATTCATTTTAATTGACTTGCGTTTGAAGACTCAGGCCCCTTAATAGTTCATTTTTCTTTAATAAGCAGCCAAATAATCATGAGATACAAAATGAGCCACAACAACTGGTGTCCATCATACAATACTGTATCTGAAAATAAAGAAAGGTGAAGGTCTCAGGAACGTTAATCCGCTCAGGTCCACAAAACATTTGACCAGTGCTGCTCTTAGAAAAGAGAAAATCAACAAAATCAGAAATGTCTGCTATTGCACAAGGAGAGCAGCAACAAACCACGGAATTAAAGAGCGGGTTTAATGGACAACAAGAGTCGGCGCCTCATTAAGGTAACTGATTGGAGTGACCCTGGTTGGAGTTTGAGGCCCTGACTTCACTGGTCTTCTGTTGGCTCCCTCACTTCACATTTCATTTCTCTTTGGGTGCCTTTTAAGCAACTCAGGGGAACAAATCTTAAAAAACATGTCAATTAAAATTAATTCAAAAGAAGTTAATTAGGAGCAACATCAGGTCACTAATTAAGAAAATGGTTAGAATGAAAACCTGCAGCCACTGCGGCCCTACAGAACTGGAGATGGGGACCCCACCTACTCCACGGGTGTCGAACTCTCGTCCTGGTGGGCCGCAGTGGATGCAGGTTTTCATTCTAACCATCTTCTTCATTAGTGTGCTGCTAATTAACTTCTTTGCCTTAGTTTTAATTAACTTGACTTAGCAACCAAACAATAATGAGACACAAAACAAACTGCCACATGACCAGCAAACCTGTGCCCATCACACAATATCTGAAAATAAAGAGAGGTGAAGGTCTCTGTAAGGTTGATCTCTCAGGTCACCAAACCATCTTGATGGTGTTCTTAGAAAAAACAGAAACATCAACAGTTTTGGAAATGTCTACTGTGGCAAAATGAGAGCAGCAACAAGCCATGGAAATGAATAACGAGTTTAATTAACAGCAAGAATCGGCTTCTCATTTAAGAGATTGGTTGGAGTTTGAAATCCATGTTCAGCTGATCATCTGTTGGCTCGTCTCACATCTCATTTCTGTTTGGCTGTCATTTAATAAAGAAAGGAATCAATTCAGAGGACTGAATCTTTAAAAACAAGGCTATTAAAATTAGGGTCAAAGAAATTAATTAGCAGTGAAAAACTTGTCACTGATTAGGAAAAAGGTTAGAATGGAAACCTGCAGCCACTGAGGCCCTCCAGGTCTGAAGTTCAACACCCCTGGCCTGTTCAGTCCCAGCAAAGTTCCTCCATCATAACTGTCTTCCGTCTCTAATATGCTGCCAGGTGATGTCTTAGTTTCCCAACTTTATCCAAGTTAATTTTTCTTTAATTAGCAGCCAAATAATCATGAGATACAAAATGAGCCAAAACAACTGGTGTCCATCATAAAATATCTGAAAAGAAAAAGGCTGGCGATCTCAGGAACGTTGATCTGCTCAGGTCCCCAAAAAATTTCAACGGAGATCTTAGAAAAGTAAAGAACAAAAATCAACAATTTTGAAAATGTCTGCTATTGCACAATGAGAGCAGCAACAAGCCATGGAATTAAAGAACGAGTTTAATTAACGACACAACTCGGCACCTAATTCAGCAACGGGTTGGAGTTTGAGGGCCCTGATTTAGGTGGACTTCTGTTGGCTCAATCACTTCGCGTTTCAATGCTGTTTGAGGAAAGAAACAGATGGATAGATACTTTATTAATCGCAAGGGGAAATGAAGCAATTCAGGGGATCAAATCTTAAAAAAAATACAGTGCATCCAGAAAGTATTCACAGCGCGTCAGTTTTTCCACATTTTGTTATGTCACTGCCTTATTCCCAAATGGATTCAATTCATTTTTTTCCTCAGAATTCTGCACACAACACCCCATAATGACAACGTGAAAAAAAGTTTACTTGAGGTTTTTGCAAAGTTATTAAAAATAAAAAAACTGAGAAATCCCATGTCCATAAGTATTCACAGCCTTTGCCCAATACTTTGTCGATGCTCCTTTGGCAGCAATTCCAGCCTCAAACCATCCAACCATCCTTCTGCTGATACCAGCATAGGTGAGACATCCCTACCCACAATTACAGCAGCCCAGGTGAGCAGAGAGCTGAAAAGACTTCGTGCCAGCAAAGCAGCGGGTCCAGATGGTGTATCGCCACGATTGCTGAAGGCCTGTGCGTTGGAACTGGGGAGTCCTCTACAGCGCATCTTCAACCTGAGCCTGGAACAGGGGAGAGTCTCAAGGCTTTGGAAAACATCTTGTATCACTCCTGTCCCAAAGGTATCACGTCCTAGTGAGCTGATTGACTTCCGGCCTGTTGCTCTGACGTCACATCTGATGAAGACCATGGAGCGGCTGCTGCTTCACCACCTGAGGCCACAGGTCCTCCACGCCCTAGACCCTCTGCAGTTCGCATACCAGGAGAAGGTGGGAGCGGAGGATGTCATCATCTACATGCTACACCGATCCCTCTCCCACCTGGACAGAGGCAGTGGTGCTGTAAGAATTATGTTTTTGGACTTCTCTAGTGCCTTCAACATCATCCAACCTCTGCTCCTTAAAGACAAGCTGACTGAGATGGGAGTAGACTCACACCTGGTGGCATGGATCGTGGACTATCTTACAGACAGACCTCAGTATGTGCGTCTTGGGAACTGCAGGTCTGACATTGTGTGCAGCAATACAGGGGCGCCGCAGGGGACTGGACTTTCTCCGGTCCTGTTCAGTCAATATACATCAGACTTCCAATATGACTCGGAGTCCTGCCACGTGCAAATGTTCGCTGACGACACTGCTATGGTGGGCTGCATCAGGAGTGGGCAGGAGGAGGAGTACAGGAAGTTAATCAAAGACTTTGTTAAATGGTGCGACTCAAACCACTTACACCTGAACACCAGCAAGACCAAGGAGCTGGTGGTGGATTTTAGGAGGCCCAGGCCCCTCATGGACCCTGTGATCATCAGAGGTGACTGTGCAGAGGGTGCAGACCTTTAAATATCTGGGTGTGCAGCTGGATGACAAATTGGACTGGACTGCCAATACTGATGATCTGTGTAAGAGAGGACAGAGCTGACTATACTTTCTGAGAAGGTTGGCATCCTTCAACATCTGCAGTAAGATGCTGCAGATGTTCTACCAGACGGTTGTGGCGAGTGCCCTCTTCTACGCGGTGGTGTGCTGGGGTGGCAGCATAAAGATGAAAGACGCCTCACGCCTGGACAAACTTGTTAAGAAGGCAGGCTCTATTGTAGGAGTAAAGTTGGACAGTTTAACATCTGTGGCAGAGCGACGGGCACTGAGCAAACTCCTGTCAATCATGAAGAGTCCACTGCATCCACTGAACAGGATCATCTCCAGGCAGAGGAGTAGCTTCACTGACAGACTGAGGAGACCCCACTCTATGCGACTCTTCAATTCCACCCGGCAGAGTAAATGCTAACATTAATTTTAATTTTTTTTCATTTTTATTACTATTTAATTTAATATTGTTTCTTTGTATCAGTATACTGCTGCTGGATTATGTGAATTTCCCCTTGGGATTAATAAATTATCTATCTATCTATCTAAGTCTTTTTGAATATGATGCCACAAGCTTGGCACACCTATCCTCGGCCAGTTTCACCCATTCCTCTTTGCAGCACCTCACAAGCTCCATCAGGTTGGATGGGAAGCGTCGGTGCACAGCCATTTTAAGATCTCTCCAGAGATGTTCAATCAGATTCAAGTCTGGGCTCTGGCTGGGCCACTCAAGGACATTCACAGAGTTGTCCTGAAGCCACTCCTTTGACATCTTGGCTGTGTGCTCAGGGTCGTTGTCCTGCTGAAAGATGAACTGTCGCCCCAGTCTGAGGTCAAGAGCGCTCTGGAGAAGGTTTTCATTTAGGATGTCTCTGTACATTGCTGCAGTCATCTTTCCCTTTATCCTGACCAGTCTCCCGCCTGACATTCACACCAAAGAGTTCAATCTTTGTCTCATCAGACCAGAGAATTGTGTTTCTCATGGTCTGAGAGTCCTTCAGGTGCCTTTTGACAAACTCCAGGCGGGCTGACATGTGCCTTTTACTAAGGAGTGGCTTCCTTCTGGTCACTCTACCATACAGGCCTGATTGGTGGATTGCTGCAGAGATGGTTGTCCTTCTGGAAGGTTCTCCTCTCTCCACTGAGGACCTCTGGAGCTCTGACAGAGTGACCATCGGGTTCTTGGTCACCTCCCTGACTTAGGCCCTTCTCCACCGATCGCTCAGTTTAGATGGCCGGCCAGCTCTAAGAAGAGTCCTGGTGGTTTCAAACTTATTCCACTTACAGATGATGGAGGCCACTGTGCTCATTGGGACCTTCAAAGCAGCAGAAATTTTTCTGTAACCTTCCCCAGATTTGTGCCTCAAGACAATCCTGACTCGGAGGTCTACAGACAATTCCTTTGACTTCATGCTTGGTTTGTGCTCTGACATGGACTGTCAACTGTGGGACCTTCTATTGACAGGTGTGTGCCTTTCCAAATCATGTCACATCAACTGAATTTACCACAGGTGGACTCCAATTAAACATCTCAAGGATGATCAGGGGAAACCGGATGCACCTGAGCTCAATTTGGAGCTTCATGGCAAAGGCTGGGAATACTTATGGACATGTGCTTTCTCAGTTTTTTTTAATAAATTTGAAAAAATCTAAAGTAAACTTTTTTTCATGTTGTCATTATGGGGTGTTGTGTGTAGAATTCTGAGGAAAAAAATGAATTTAATCAATTTTGGAATAAGGCTGTGACATAACAAAATGTGGAAAAAGTGATGCGCTGTGAATACTTTCCAGATGCACTGTAAGTCAATTAAAATTAATTCAAAAGAAGTGACGTAGCAGCAAAAACAGGTCACTAATTAAGAAAAGAGTAAAAATGAAAACCTGAAGCCACTGCGGCCCACCAGGACTGGAGTTTGAGATCCCTGGTCTACATGTAATGTAATGCTGCACTCCATTTAACGCAGCTGGGAAGGGCTGTCACATCCAAGTGGACCACACGTGCCAGTAAATCATTCGGAGGAAAAAAAAACCCAAAATGGACGCCTCCAGGAAAACATTTGCTGCGTTTGCTTTGTGCACGATATTCTGTGGTATTTTTCGCATCCAAACACCACAGCAACATGCCCACTGATAGAAGTCGGACAGTGCTCTATGTGTGAAGTTTAATGAGACATAAACAGACAGAAGTGCTAATAATCAAGATAACACCACAGCTTTCACTAAAGTTTGCCGTGTATGTCACCGATGGCGTCACAATCTGAAGTCGGACTTGACAGACCAAGGCCAGTAGAATAGCAGATTTGTTTCTGGTGTTCCAGATTAAAATTGACATCCCACTTCCAGTCGAACGCAGCATAAGCAGCCTGTAGCAACACAAAGACTGGGCCATAGCCAGCAAGGACTTTAAACTGGTATGTGCCATGACATTATACCACAATGGATTTGTAGGGATGTGGAATTCAAAATGTTTCATGTTGAGGAGTGTAACTTTTAATGTATTCATCCATCCATCCATTGTCCAACCCGCTATATCCTAACTACAGGGTCACGGGGGTCTGCTGGAGCCAATCCCAGCCAACACAGGGCACAAGGCAGGAAACAAACCTCGGGCAGGGCACACACACCCACACAGCAAGCACGCACTAGGGACAATTTAGGATCGCCAATGTACCGAACCTGCATGTCTTTGGACTGTGTGAGGACCGGGAAGCTCCACGCAGGGAAGACCCGGAAAGCGAACCCAGGCCTCACAACTGCGAGGCAGCAGCGCTACCCACTGCGCCACCATGCCGCCCTTAATGTACTTATTTCTTACAAAAAATAAAAAACCTCCTATGCATCCCATACACCGCTTAACCCCACTTTGCGCCCCTGACCAAGAATAATGCCAAAGCTAAACAGGAGGGGCCGACTCGGAATCTGGATTTTAATCCGATGGAGAATTTGTGGCTGTTCACTCACAATCAACATGTAACCTGGCACAGCAGTTCTGCAAAGCATACTGAGGGGGAAATCCGCAGAGGGGAGACGTGCAAAGCAGTGAAAGTGCGGACAGATTCAAGGCTGCAACGGTAAGCACTGACTTGAAGTGGTGAGTACTCCTGTATTCACTCATTTTAGGCCTTAGGTTTGTAACTCTTTTACACCACTTTGTAGAGATCTGGGGGCCTCATGCATAACGCTGTGCGTAGAATTCATACTAAAAAGCACACAACAAAATCCAGATGCATAAATCTATGTGAACGCCAACTTCCATGTTCTTCCGCTCCATAAATCCCAGTCAGTGTGAAAAGTAACGCACGTGCACACGCCTGCTGGCCCACCACAACTCCTCCCAGAATTACACCTCTTTGAATATGCAAATCAATATAAATAGCCCTTAAGCTCAGCCTTCTGTGAAAAGACAATGGCAAAAGCGGAAATAGAAGAATTTCAGCGAATACCAAGAGGAGGCAAAGAAAAAACGTACTATTTGTTGGTTTAATGGTATAATCAACAAAAAGAAGTTGATTAAGTGACAGAGTGTCAGAGAAACTCAAAAGCTCACGCTGACAAAGTCGCACAGTGCCCGAAAGAAAACAAGAAGTTGTCACATATCAAAGTCGCTGTGAAAAGGCAAGTCGTAGCCCACCGTTTGAGTGTCATATGAAAGCTTATTAGGGTACAGAGAAAAGAAAAGAAATAGGGACACAGTGGGGCAAAAAAAAAAAAAGCACGAAATGTCAATTTTAATCTCAAAATTTCCACTATAATCATTTAGTTTATTTTGTCATTAAAGTAGAATGTCATAAACTTCATCTTTAAATCATTTAATTTACTTGTCTCTCAAATCCCATTGTAACTTAAGTAGCACGTTAGATGCTTTGTTTTGTATTTGATCTTCTTTGTGCTGTGTGTGTGAATCACTACGTGTTTTTTAAACCTTCTCTTCCTCCAACAGAACACAGGATCCATTACATTTGTGATATTACAGCTTTCTGAATAATTTCAATACTGAGATGTACACTTGATATCATTTTCATGATGACAGGAGTTAAAGCACATTATTAAACATGGGAACACGGTGGCGCAGTAATTGTGACGAACTGGCGCCCCATCCAGAGTTTGTTCCTGCCTCACGTAAGATGCTTGCTGCGCCGTGCACGACCTTCGATGAAATACTTTATTGCAGCAGTCCTGTCTCTTTCAAACATACTAACCCCCAATTCCTGTCCTTCCTTTTCTTTCTCCAAATACCCAATCGCCACACGATCAGCTCTGTAATAGACGTTAAGCCATTTGTAAGCTTAGAACCCTGATTCTTCAAAACTTTTAAGGAACACCAAAGTATCCTCGTAGTACGTGTTTAATTATTCTATCCATCTACCCAGCCCCAGCAACCATACAGCGTGAAGCAGGAACAACGGGGCGCCACCTCCTTGCTAGCACTGTGACACCGTGCACTCGCATGTTTAATTATTAAAAATATAGATTTAAAGGTTAACATTTTATCTGTATAATGTAATAAACATATTTTGCTGCATTTCATCTTAAAAATGATATCAGCATATGTAAATGCGTGAATTATAAAGTGGCGTAGGTTGTGCAATATTATAACTATCGCAAGGTAATTGTACTAATAAGTACAAACAGTTCTAAAAGGAGCACTTGAAGGACTGATTAAGTGCGTTTATATTTCTTGGGATGAAACTGTTCCTGAACCGCGATGTCCCTACAGGAAAGACTCTGAAGCGTTTGCCGTACGAGAGCAGTTCAAATAGACAGCATGGCCGAGGCAGCATGTGCTTGATGCTGTATACTGATAATTCTCTTTACCATCAGCTGCTGCAGAGCTGTGATTCCACACTCAGATACAGTGGGATAAACATCAAATATAGTTGATAAAGCCACGTTAGGGATGTGGATCTAAAAAAGTAAGGGAAACCACACTGGAACAAAAGCACTGCTTTGACACTGGGTGCCACCAATTTGCAAAACAGAGCGGAGAACTTGCGTACGTCAAAAATTTAGCTGGTGTGAAAATGTGCGTGGCTTTATGCTAAGTTTAGGTTTTATACATTTTTGTGCGTACGCATCATTTATACATGAGGCCCCTGGTCCCACTTTCATATTACAAGAGTCTTTTCCTGTTGATCAATGCCAAAAAAAGCCAAATTAAATCCACTAAGATTCGATGCTGTATAATGACAAATGTGAATGCTTTTCATAGGCACTGTATATATTGCACACACACACACACACACACACACAACACAGGCTTTCAAATTCCATGACTTTCTCTGACTTTTCCATCACAAGAATCCTGGACTACTTTACACTCTGGTACTTAAAATCCACAGCAAAAATTACACAGACGTAACAAGCACACATATGGACTCAAACGTGTGGCCTACTTTTAAATTGCTGACTGCTTATTAAAACTGACATTGAAGCTCACGCTGTTCACGCAGAGTAAGAGCAACAGTTATGCATTATTTACGCAGTTCTAAGCACGCCGGCTCTATTTTTAAAAACAGAGGTAAAAATTTTCTGGACAATGGATGGCCCTTACATGTGCGCCGAGTACAGAGTCGGCTTGTGCCAATCTTTGGTGTGTGCAACAAAAAAAATACCAAGAAATCATTTTATGGGGACACGCACATTTTGTGTGAGCATGGTTTACAACCTCAACACCTTAAAGCACACATAAAACTACAGAAGATTTACTGTGTTACAACTCAAAACCTATTAGGCCAATAAATGATCATATTTTTTTGGCCTATTTTAGGGAGAAAATTTAAGTGGAGGAAAACTACAAGGTATATCTTAAGAAGGGCGTCCACACACTGTATGACTCTCTATGATCTCACTAACACAAAACATTTTCTGAAACCAGCTACCCACATCTTGTATGAATAGTGCTTGCCTATCACATTTAAACACCCAGGAGGACATTCACGTCTAGTCACACATGAACTGATCAGGCAGAAGTACGACAAGCCCGACCCGAGCTCTCTCTAGCGCTACTGCCACTGCACTTGAACAGCTCGCCGGTGCAGCAGTCAGCCCTCCAAAGGGTCCAAATAACACTGAGCAGAGCTACTGCTTTTCTTGCTCTTCCTCAGTTCACAAGGCAGACTGACCCATACTGAAGAAGTCAAACTTCTTCATACAGTCAAGGCGTCCTAATACATATGCTTATTTCATTCGTTTTGTTGAATTAAAATATTTGTTGTCAGCATTTCCCCAAACACTTCTAGTCAAGCACTTTCCTGCCATGTCGAGTGCTTGATAGACCACAATGATACATACAAGACAATTCACCTCTCTGTTCACCACGTAATGCTAACTCAGCACTAATAAATCAACATGAAGGCTAACAGCTACTACTGTAGAGAGACAGATCAGATGGACAGACAGACAGAACAATTTGTCCCAAGAGGGGAAATTTGGCTTTTTACAGAAGTTCTTTAAATAGATAAATAGGTAGGTAGGTAAGTAAGTAAATAAATAAATAAAAAATACACACAGACTTGGTCCGAGCCCACACCGGAATGTCTACAGTATGGCCCACGTGTTTGAACACAAAACACAACATAACGTGATATTAATGTGTGAGGTCATTAAAAAGTAAAATAAAACGGCACGTTCTGCTGTTAACTCTTGATATGCAATCAATGCAATTCACTTTAACATCTTCCATGATTTTTGAGTTCTATTTAAATTGCAGACTTTCAAGTCTGATGTTAGCTTGCTACTTTTTCACGACTTTCCAGTTCCCGTGCGAAGGGTTTTGAGTTTTAAAAAAAGTCAACCAATTAAAACAAATGCAGAAGAAGTCTGCTCCATGAACTGTATTAAGAGCTTACAAATGACAAAAAAAAAAAAAAAATGACTGAAATGACCCCTGCGGTTAAAAGGCAAGATTGTCACATGTTTATCTCTAGGAGCACCCCCTGGCAAGGTAATGCCCCCAAAGCCCCAGCACTAACCCCCCAACTCCTGCCCCAATCCCCCCGACTTACCAAAGAGCACACAGACGGGACCGCTGGTGTGCAGTCCTCTCCTTTAAAGCGCAAAATGAAGCTTCACAAACTAATACATCAATAGAAAAAAAACATGAAATGGGGTTTGAAACTTTCCTTATTTAATAAAGATTTGACAGACTGAACAATATAAGACAATTATTTAAAAAATGATGCATCCCCCAAAATCCCACAAACACATAAAAACTATAGCAGACCTTTCCATCTGTCAATGAAAGAGCCACACTGAAACAGAAATAACTCTTAATTGGTTGGCTAAGAACAAAATTGTTAGTTTAGTCAAAAAATATTATTTTTGGATGCTTATAAAAATAGTTATATATACAATAAAAGGACACATTCAACACCTTAAATAACATCCTCAAGTTTGTATTATTAACTTTTTTTTTTTTTAAATAAATCAATGTCGCCCAGTATGCTCATTTTTCTAAAATTGTCCGGTAGCCTCCCTTAAGCCCCGCCCCCTCAGACTGGTATGCTAACTTGGCCAGTTGTGCCAGCTGACCCATCCTACTCAGAAATTATCAAAAAAAAAAAAAATGTACCGACATGCTGGCTGCTAAACAAACCATGCCTCCTCCAAACTGCAGGTGCCCCAAAGACTCCCAAACTTGATATCCTTTCCTACTTTGTTTTAAACAATAAAAAAAAAAATATACATATATATATATATATATCACACACACACTGGACAGTAGAGTCCTCGGCCTCAGCAGGACTTCTCTTAGCAAAAAGTCAGACAGCAAGAGTAATGGAAAAACATACAGCACTTATGGAAAGAGCAAAATAAGAGACACTGGTGGACCCTATGAACAAGGATAGAGAAGTAAAGGAGTAGCCGTCCACTTGAATCCAGCCCCCATCGTTATCGGAACCCCACCAATAATATCAGCCCCACTTCATCCCTCCTCCAGGCTGCACCTGCTATCTTCCTTGTTGGGGCCTCTGATCTCAGGCAGGAAAGGTTACCAAAAGTCAAGCCTTTTGTAAGAACTACACTGGGGGTGGGAAGTTCATTTCATTTTATTTACTTTTTGTTTACAACCCACCCCAGCCCACCTCACTCCATTCCACTGCCATCCCGAACTCCACATGTTGCCCTGCTTCTAGCCCTTTAGTCACAGCCCATCCCTTTCCAGCCAGCTCTCCAGTTCACTAAGCTTGGAGCAGAGGAGGGTGTCCAGTTCTTCTGAGGTCAGGGTCCGGGTGGTCTGCTGGACGGCATTACTCCGCCGTGTTCTGGCACCACCTCCTTTCTTGGAATTTGTGGTTACATTTAGAGTCCGCTTCTGCTTCCTAGGTGCACCCAGGTCTGGGAACTCTAGGATTCGCTTCATCCGCCGCTGGCCAACCAGACAAACCGAACCGTTCCGGCTGTTGACCGGCTCTTCAAATATTGTCTCCAGGCGGCTGTGGGATGGAGAGGTACACATCAGGCAGCAGAAAGGAATCAGATGATACAAACCCATTTGTCCATTACCAGGATCTCTTCAATGGACAAAATGGGAACTGCCCTGAGCAGTAGGTCTACATGTCAAGACCAACCTGCTCAGCCCACTAGCACCAGTTAGGATGGGGTGGGGATCAACACATGCAACTCAAAATAAGATGCAGAGCAGTCGCATAACGGCAGGTGGACACTCACCCTTCTGGAGGCATTCGGAAATTCTTGTTTGTGTAAATTTCTTCCAGGCTGAATTTTTTCTTGTTTAACCTGTAGAGGTAAGCACACAGTTAATGAAACTGCTCATTCATATAAGCAGGAAGATACAACTGCTCCAAATCCTTTCAAACTTAAAATCCCAAAGTCTTAAATATGACATTTTCATGTTTTCCTTGATAATTTTGAACTTTGTCACCATCCTTTCAATATTGAGTCAATACATGTATAGCTTTCCCACCATCAATCCCACCTTGTACAAAAAAGGGCAGTTCATACAAAACTCTCAACCCCCGAATTAAACATAAATCTCTTTTTTATTAATTTTTAACGCTTTGTGAACTTGATGACTGACATTAGATACTTACGGCTGATTTCCCCCAGGGACATTTTCTAAATTTCTAGAATGGTGCTTTGTGCATTAGCAGGATCTTCTACCCAGGCTGGATGGAGCAAGGCATTGCCTCCCTTGGTGACATGTTTGACGAGTCTGGGGTCCTCACATTTGTAGCCTTAAAACCTACAGAATCCCCTTCTTCTACTTCATTTGCTTCTTTATGTGCAATTAAGAAAAACAAATGAAGTCCCAAATATGTCTTCCTCTCCCTCAACATCCACTTCCTAGTGCTTTTCAGATGTTTTCATCCTGTATAAAGCTATACTATGCTCTTCTTCCCATTCAGTGCTAAACAAAGCTTCTTACAAACCTTTGCTCTTAACTCCATGTAGCTATGCGAAGAAGAAGATATATTGTCATTCTGGATAGTCTTAGATTCTAGAAATCCAAACAATTGGCATAGTTGGTATGAAGCTGTCCAGACGTAACATAATTCCCATAAAAGGTACCTCATGTGTCTTTCCTCTGACCACAGCTGTTCTTTCTGCAACCAAATGTTTCAGGAACTTTTTTCTTCACATGTTAAGGGAATATTTGCAAGTTTCCCCATTTCTGGTTGTCTATATTCTCCTCTTTGTTCTGTATTTTGACTTCTGACATTCAGTTATTTCCTCACCTTTCTTGTTTAAAAGATACCATCTTGCTGGATAGTCACATTAACAATTTCTGCAGAATTAATCCTAGCCTACCTGCGCCCTTCTGTAAATTCATGGAAATTACCTTTCTATAAAGTTACTCTTCTTGAATACTCAGTAGCTAAAATCAATCATGCTTCTGTTTCTATACCTGACCAAACCTGGAGTCTGTATAAGGAGGGATCATACTCCTAACATCCTTTTCCTATTCAGTGATACCTCGTTTAACAACGAAGATGTCTTCAAGGATTTTAGTGTGTTATGAAAAAGTGTCATTAGTAACCGAGGTAGATTTAACATAGCAGGAGTATGGATATATATTGTAACAACAATGGTGGGGTGGGGTTGGGGGTGAGGAGTGTAGATGCTTGGTTGGGTGTAGCAGAACTCCTGCCATCTGTGGTCTCTTGTGTCCTCATCTGCCTTGCTTACTGCCCAGACATTTCATGCCGACAGATGTTCTTCAGATATTCAGACACAGAGGCAACACCATCTGCCTCACTTCCCTCAACTCTTTGAGATGATCCTGAAGAAGATTCACCATTGGCTACACAAGATTAAAAAGACCTTAAGAGCAGAGAAGCACTTTGAAGTGTTTACTGGTGAGTGCTATTCTATCGGTGTCTCTTTTCATGAATCAAGTGGCTAACCCAAATGATTCTGCTACATGGCTTCGACCCTCTAGGTTGCACTTTAGTCTCAAAAAATATTGCTTTACATTTTTTTAACATAATAGGTAAATTATATTTATTACTTCACTTTACCAAGATCCAGGCCTGTAATGACCTCTTGGGCACAGCCATCAGCATTGTGTCTGTTTACGGAGAGAGAGTTGACCTTGTTGAGATGGTTTACTTACCTTGGCAGTGACATTCATGTCTCTGGTGACTCTTCCAGTGAAGTCAGTAGACAGATTGGGAGAGAATTGGGGGGTCATGAGGTCGCTGGAAAGGGGTGTGTGGGGCTCCTGATATCTGCCAAAGGAAGAAGGTCCAAGTCTTTAGAGTCCTGGTGCTTCCTGTCTTGCTATATGGCTGCAAGACACGGACGCTATCCAGTGACCTGCGACGAAGACTGGACTCCTTTGGTACTGTGTCTCTCCGGAAAATCCTTGGGTACTGTTGGTTTGACTTTGTGTCGAATGAGTGGTTGCTTATGGAGTCCCGAATGAGGCACATCACCTGCATTGTGAGGGAGCGTCAGTTATGGCGCTACGGCCATGTGGCGCGTTTCCCAGAGGGTGATCCGGCTCATAAGATCCTCATTGTTGGGGACCCGAGTGGCCCACGTAACACTTGGCTGTGGCAGATAGATGGGCATTTCCGGAGGGTGGGTCTGGACTGTGCGTCTGCCTGGGGGGTTGCAAACTGGGATCCCGAGTTGTTTCATTGTCTAGTGGGTGTGGCAACTCGCTCTACCAGTGCATGCTCTCAAACTTGACTTGACTTGACTAGCCGTAGCCCCTGGCATTGCCCAGGTAAGTCATTTTAAGGTCTGGTCCTAGAGTCTGTTTTGGTTTAATTTGCTTTGAGCCTTGAAGTGGCACTGTCTAAACTCACTGTAGTAAAAATGGGGAGACCAAAAAAACAAAAACACAACAAAAAGGTACCCAGAGGGTCAAAATGTTCAGTTCCAAAGTACTCTATGGTTTCCTCCTATCAATGTATGTGTGCATTATTTTGTTGAGACTGGACCAAGGGTCTGGAATTTCATAAAGAGCAAATATTTACACGCACATTGAGCTTTAAATACAAGGTAAAAAAAAAAGTACTAGCCAAAGTTACCCATGTTGCACAGAAATAATAAAACAAAATTATCTTTCAGAAATCCAGCAAAGCCAAGCAGAGCAAATGATGAGACATAAAGATGTACTCTTTAGCCCTATTCGAATGGGATTAGTTTCATATCAAGAGGAGGGTTAAAATAATTATTACTCGGGGGACCTTCCTTGCCCGCTCACATCTAAGTAAAGATTATCGAGAAATGTATTATATATAAACGTCTAGTGTGGAAGTGTGTGTGTCTGTCCGGCCCAGGAAGTGTGAGGCTACTACAGCATGAAGCTCAGACAAACGGGCAAGACTGCCCGAAGTTAACGAGTCGGAAGAAGACAGTGACTCCGTTGCCAAAGTAAAACCAGTGAGAAACTCTTACACAAGCGAGACAAGCACATCGGCAAAATTGTATCCCTTTAATAGTACTTTTCCTACTGCCGCTAATACACAAGCGAGGCGAGTATGTCAGCACAATGAAACCTAGGAGGGAGACGCCCAGAGTAGTTCCTTTCAATAACCTGACAGCTCTACATTTCAATTTTTTGTTCTGAGGATTTCAAAAGTTTCTAAGACCCTGGGCTTTTTACAGCATATGTTTAATAAAGTCTGTAAAAAAAATTACCCCTGGTAAAACTAGTGTTGTCTGAATCAACACATTAGTATAATTCCATTATCTGTGTAATTGAAACAGGCCTAAAGTTACTTTACCCTCTCCTGGTGTAAAAGTAATCCAGCGAGGTAATGAAATGGTCATCCAAATTAGCTGAGAGGAAAACGCTGTACCTGTGGTCTTCGACAGGACCCTGCTTGGACCAACAGAAATGTTTGTGTGCACTGACGAGGATGATGATATCCTCCCATCAGCACCAGCAGACTCCTGCTGCCTGATGGCACTGACATGGGTACTACAATTCTTGATTTTGGGGCTGCCCCCTCCCAGATTTACCATGTGGCTTATATATCCAGTTGGAACAAAAGCAACGCACATGCAAACTTTCATGAAAACCAATTCAGCTGTTTTTGTGTGATTAGCACACAAATAGATAAGTAACTTACAATTTTATCTATATAGATTAACAACTATGGTAAGCATGAAATAATTAAGCACTCGAGCATAAAAACTTTGCGATCTACAGCCCACACAATATCAACCATGAATGAGAACCGTTCTTTGTGAGAAAGCTGCCAGAGGACTTCCACAATCCTCTAGTATTTTATGCGGACTTCATTATAAAGGAGCTTTGTTTTCACAGAATTCATTAATCGAGGTATTACTGAGCAAGTTGTTTCTTCCTTACTTTTTATTTTTATTCTCCAATGTAATTGATCTCATTTATGGGGGTTTGGTTTAGGGGATCACTGTCATCAGGTGCCCCCCTTAAAAAGTCTATATAAAAAATGTATTTATTTTATTTGGATTTTCAAATTTTCAATACATCTTCCTTATATAATGTTTTATAAACATATGTAGAGTGGCAACCTGTTGCATGTTGGTCAGACATTCATTAAAGAATTTCACGGTACTCTGTAGATGTGATAATATGTTATTATAACTGACTGTTACAATACCTGACTGTTTTGGGGAGGCCCATAGGTGTCAAATTGGTTGGTGTCTTTGGGGGTGTCTTCCTAATTCGAAATCGGGAAACTCTGCCTCTCGTACCTTCACTTGTACAGTCCACCTGCAAGATGACCCAAGAAGATAAGCTCAACACAACCAATCCCACACCCTTCTCTTTAATGGTTACTCCTCACGTGTGGCCATGTCCATCCATCAGGCTGCACCTCTTATTTGAGATACAAGGCTGACAGGACTTACCTTGATGTCCGAGTCCAACAATGGAAATTCCCCCTTTTCCCCCTCGTCTTCCTCCTCTACTGGGGTGGTTGTGACTTCTTTCCTGCTTTGGCAAAATCCCACATTGTCCCTTGAGCTTGACAACTCTGCAAGCTGTGTTTGTGGACTGAAAAAAGTTCAGAGTGATAAAGAATGGTCAGTATGGAACTCGGCAGTGAGAGACAGAGACATAAGGGACCACTTCCCATCTTGAGACAGACAGACAGACAGATATACATGGAAAAATGGACAAACTAAAAGGTGTTCAGGACAGTACCTGCAGTGGGTAACAGGTGACTGGTGACCTCCAGGGGGACACGGAGAAGAACTGGAACAGAGGAAGTTGGGGGAGGTGGAAGAAGTAGGTGGTGCACAAGGGGGCAGGGAAATGTCATCTTCCTCGCCATCAGGGCTGTGGCGACGGGACAAAAATGCCAGGGGACTGGAAAGGAAACAAGAGGCCAGTGTAGAGAGTGGGGAGGTGGAATGGCGGGTTGCAGGTCCCTGGTTACATCCCGGGAAAACTTCTTTCCGCAGACACAAGGGGGCAACCTCTCTTTCCACCTCCAAACTACAGACGGTGTGCCTCCGCAGTCGGGGGCACTTGGAAGCATCTTGGAGCAACTGGGGAACAACCTTGACAAGAGGAGGGCCAGCAAGAACGGCCAACGGAGACTCAGGACGGCAGGAAGGAAAATCGGGACAGGAGTAGCTACGTATAAGGGTTGGGGCTTTTCTAGAACTGGTACCAATGGCGTCCTCTTTACTGGAGCTCGACGTGCCTGCCTGTTGAAGGAATAAATGTCTCTGCTCCCCTCCAGGGCTGACCCGTGACCTCAGTTGCATTCTGGGAGATGGTACAGAATGGAAAACAGTACCCTCCACGTCCTCGTCATCAGGGGTATTCTGGACTCTCTGAGCTGATTTGCTGATCCCAGACCTCTGCATAAGACCACTCCCTTTCCCCCACTCTTGCTTTGGAGATGGCGTTGCTCTGCGGAGCCTATGCTGGAGGCTAGGCTTCTCTGCTTCAGACAGAGCAGTAACAGCCAGAGAAGTAAGCTCTCCTTGTGGACTGAGGGCTTCTCTTGAACGTGCAAGCCGAATTGGGCTTCTAAGAAGCTCAGAAAACAGTCCAGCTCCACTTTGTGATTCATCCTCCTTGGGACAGTACACATGTAGGCTGCTGAGTGGAGTCCCAGAATGACAGGAGGGTCTCCACTTCATCTCATCACACTGTGATCTAAAGTGCAAAAAACGGCTTTTCTGCAGTTCCTTGCCACTCTGTTCTCCTAGGGTTAGAGATCTTCTGGTGGATCTTGCAGGAGGCGATCCTGATGTTCCCACACTAGCGTCCTTTAGACAGACATCAACTTTTGCCAAGTTCTGAAAGCTTTCAGCATCCACAGTCGGGGTGGTTACTTTTAAACGGTGTAACATAACTTCCACACGAGGAGAACTATAGTCTGCTTTACTGGACAGGTCAAAGGTATCCACAGACGACAAATGTTTTATTACAGGTGGTTTTGACACCGTTTTGTGCTCTGAAAATGCATTAACAAGTGCTCCAGATCGTAACAATTTAAACTCAAGCAAACTACCCTCCTTTCTGGGGCTTCCTGGGAGCTCAGAAGAAAGTCTAGCTTCACTGTGCAAATCAATGTCTCTATGATGGCACAAGGTCTCTGATGCACACTGCGTGCCCCTGGGCGAAGTTAAGGAACTTCTTACATTTGGTGACCTAAAGTATAAAGACGTCCTATTTTCTGGATCCATGTTGTTTTGTCTCAACAGCGTGAGAGATCTTCGAGTGACTCTAGGAGGGCTTACTGAAGGTGCAGGTGTTCCTGAACTTCCTTCTCCACCAGTTTCTCTAGAAGACGAATCAATCTCTGCTGGCTTCAGAAAATCCTTCCCTTTCACAATCTGGTCAAGACTGTCTTCCTTCGAAGGAGAGCTAACTCCCGATCTATCAGACTGCATGGAACAGGCCGTAGGAGAAATGTGTCTTACCACTTGAGGCTTCAAAGCCTTCTCTTCAGAAGTTACTTTAATAAGTGCTCCAGACCTCAACAACTTAAAGTCCAAAATGCCAGCCTTTCTGGGGCTTCTACGAAGTTCAGAGGAGCGCCCGTCAGCACCATGCGATTTGGCCTTCCTTTGAGGGCATACAGATCCCGTAACAGACTCTATATTCCCAGGAAAAATTACAGAAGGCCGTTCAGGGGAGGCGCTCCATTCAGGGACGTCCTGTGGTGAGCTGCAATGTCCCAAACAGCTTTTCCTCAGTTCCCCCTTATCCTCTCCACCTGGAGGGATAAACCTTTGTGCGGATCTAGCAGAGGGAGACTGAACTGCCAAACTTCCAGGCAATCCCAACTCTCCCAAATTTGTCTGCTCACCACTTTGTGCAGAGGCCAGATCAGCCTCGGCCCAACTCTGAATACTTTGTTCACCGATAATCTGGGGGGTAGTGGTGGTTGTGTCCAAATGGTGGAACACATTTTCCACTTTAGAAGGACTATCTCCTGCTTTAGTGGGCTCATTTGAAATGGCTACAGGAGACAAATGTAATGCTGCTGATGGTTTTAACCTCTTCTTTTCAGAAGAGGTTTTGATAAGTGCTCCAGATCTCAGTGACTTAAAGTCCAGGAAATGTTCCATTTTCCGAGGGCTTCTGCAAAACTCATAAGATGCTCTAGCTCTGTTGTGCAATTGACGGACTCCATGAAGGCATGCAGCTCCCACTACACGGCTTGGGCTTCCAGGGAAAGTAACAGAAGAGACCCTCCAGTTTGTCACATTGTGGGGTGATCTTAAGCGCAGAGAAGTTCTTCTGGTGGATCTAACAGGAGGAGGGAGATCTGTACAACTCCTAGAAGTTTTAGGTGTTCCCAAAATATTTTCCTCGCAAGCTTCTCTAGAGGATGGTTCAATCTGTGCAGGCTTCTGAACACCTCCTTCTTCTGCAATGTGGATGGTGACTTCTACATGATGTGAACTTTCTCCTTCTGTATCAGTTTGCGTGCTAAAGTCAGTGGAGGACAGATTTCTTACCACTGGTGGTTTCGGTGGTTTCAATATCTTTTGTTCAGGAGATGCTCTGATACGTGTTCCAGATCGAAGGGACTTAAAATCTGACAAAATATCCACCTTTCTGGGGCTTCGTCTTACACTTTTATGCAGTTGTCCAAGTTTTTGTGAATTCTGAACTGATCTGTGATACTTCAATGCTAGTAAGGACCCAGGTGTCTTGTTCCTCGGGCTTCCCTCACAACACCTGCAGACACTTTTACGAGTTTTCAACCTTCTTAAAGGAGATCTGGAAGCTTTCACACTACTCAAGGACACACCGCTCAAAGTGCACGATTGGTTTCTCTTACTCAGTTTCCCAATTGTGCCAGATAGTCTTTGCTTTGAATCAAGAAGTGTCTTCTGTCCTGGGGAACCATCCTCAGAGTGAAGCTTGGCTGGGGAAAGTGCATTTTTCCTTCCAGAAGAATGAGGACTTATTGTCTCCTTTGAGATGGTGCTACTACGAGTGATAAGTGGAGACTTCTTGTGGGTCCCGGATACCACCGGCATGTCTGCGAAGTCCTCACAAGATCTAGGTTCCTGATGATCCATGGCACTACGCAGTGGGGTCCTACACACCATTTTAACATAGTCAGGTTTCATTGTGATTGGTAGGTCTGACTCTTTATCTTGCAAGCTGCTGCAGTTATCTCCCCCTCGGGTTTTTGTGGTTTCTGACCCTTTGATGTCCGTTACTAACTGAAAGCTTCTTCTAGATACTGAAAGTTCTGCTTGCATCCTACTCCTCTTGTCATGGCATTGTTTTGCTGGAGGTTCAGACCCTATGGCTGAAATCAAATGATCAGATAGTGACTGGGACCCCCTTGTTTTGCCAAGTGTCTCAGAAGGCTCGGAGCTGGTCCTTTTACTAAGGGTCTCAGGAGAGGACTGGGAGTTCCTCCATTTTCTAGGAGTTTCCGAAGGTGTTGGAGAGCTGCTACTTTTGCTAGGGGTTGTAGAAGGCAAATTACTGGTTCTGTTCTTTCTCGGAGTCAAAGGTGGCGTCTGACATATACCACTTTTGCCCTGGGTTGTTGGAGATTGAGAAATTGCCTCAATAAAGGCCTCTGAGCAGCCGGAGGTACAGAACCTCTCCTTCTCTTCTTGAGATTTTAAAGAGGCCATGGCTGTTGACTGTAGCTCAAAACCTTCCTCAAAAACAGAGATCTTTGACAATAGTGCATTGGTCTCCCTTAGTTTTCTGGAAGGCCTTAAACTCAACCTCAAGTCTTCTCCTTTGTCTGAAGATCGAGAGAGGAACTCGTGACACTCATCACATGATTCAGATAAACCTGAAAGATCTGGACTATCCAGAAGCAGCCCTGTGCCTAATTCACACGTCTCCTCAAGCCACACAGGTGATTTTGAGGCAATGGATTCCTGGCTTAAAGGCTTCTCCGGTATCCGGAAGTCTGCTGCAAGACCCCCTAACAATTCTTCCGTCGCATGTGGGCTCCTTGAGGTATCTTCTGCCAGCACATCATTGGGTTTAAATAGTCGAACAGGTGACATAACAATCTCAGTAAAGCTGGCGACTTTGGACTTCAGAGACTGGAACAGGGGACCCATGACCCATCGCTTCAGAGCTGGAACTGGGTGGACCTGCGAGTCACAATCAACAAGCACTCCTGGAGAGGACACAAATAGAGGGCTTGTAAGAAAGATTCACTTCACACATGCACTTTTTAGATTCAATACCAATACACATTTTTAGTAAAATAGCATTATTCATTCACTACCTCTCAATACAATCGTCCAGTCCCACCTTCCAATGACACAAACATTAAACACAGTGAACACTGCAATCCCATCTATTTTCATTGTCCCACATTGGTTTTTATCTGTATATACAACCACACTCATTACATGGGTTATCTCTGTCACGTCATAATTCTGACATCATCTGATTTGGCCTTGAAGAACTTGGAGAAAGGAACAAAAAACTTTTCTTGAGACGTTTAAAAAGCAAACCTTTACATAGATGCTTTATTCCTTTCTATGCGGAAACAACTTGGTATGCTAAAACAGCTTCCATATTACTTGGCTAATGAAAATGTAAAACGTTTCTGGTCTTTTATTGCTTTGGCGTTTGCATAAAAAATATCTGAAAGTTTTGATAATAAGTTTAAGTAAACAATGCAAGAAGCTATTTTACATTGTAGGTTTAGGGTATTGGTTGGCTATGCATGTTTGTTGACAGGAGATAACAACAACCGGTTGAAATCAAAAATATAATGCAGGACTGCTACCATGATATACACATGGCTTCAAAAGCTCTACAGACGTGTGCTGCTGGCTCCCATTTATGATGTCAGAAGAGTGAGGTAAAACTGGATTTTGGAAACATAAATTTAGTTCTTTCAAAACTAAGAAATGTTGTTTCAAAATCAGAATTGGAGAGGTTTGCTCATTCTGTTATTTCCACACGGCTTGATTACTGTAATGCTCTCTTTACAGGTTTGAGCAGGTCCTCTCTCTCACACCTTCAGTTAGTACAAAATGCAGCTGCCAGGCTCCTAACTCGCGCTAGCTAGCCGGAGTGATCATATCACTCCCATTCTGTACACACTGCACTGGCTCCCAGTGTTTTATAGAATTAATTTTAAAGTTTTGGTACTTTCAGAGCTTTGCATGGACAAGCTCCTGAGTACCTAACCAGCCTGCTCCAATGCCATACAGTTTGCCAGACTCTAAGATCTGGGCAACAGGGTCTTCTCGTTGTCCCACGCACTCGGCTAAAAACCCGTGGGGAGCGTGCCTTTCAGTCTGTGGCACCAAAACTGTGGAATAGCCAGCCTTGTGGTCTGCGTGGAGTCGAGTCTGTTGATTCTTCCTTATCATTCAGGGTCATTTTTGCTAAATCGCTTGTAATTCGACCTCTCCAAATTAGAATCATTGCTGTTATTGAACTATCTGGAGTATAAACACATGTTTGGTCTCTTTGTAAAGGTAACATTCTCTAGTTTCACCCTTAGTAGTCAGAATCACTGTAGGTGTGACTGATCAACAGTTATGCACATTAGAACTCACAAAAAAAACATATTTTTTTGTTCTTGCCTAAGTTTTTTTATGAAAATAAAAGAAAATAAAGCTGCAGTAGGTAGGTGGGGACAGAAACACACTATGTACCAACAGAATAACTTGTTGACTACTCAAATTTCAAATTTGAAAAGAATACCTGTAAAAATGACATTTTTTACACCAGTTTTTATGTGGGCATGCCCAGGGGCTTTTAGAGGGACCATTATCCACATTTTGGAACATATGGAAAAAGTGTAATAACTTTTGAATGCTTCAACCCACAGATATCAATGAGGGCTCTACTGAAAGTTTACACCTAAAGGAATCTATATCTACACACAGTGTCACTCTATTAGTTATGGAAATTCATGTTCCATAATAAAAACAATAAAAATACACATTTCTATGTAAAATAGTCAATACAAGTTATGGGCCAAAAATATATTTATATTTTTATTTTTACTTTTTTTTATAAAATGCACACAAACTATATATATTTCTTTTACAAACTGTTACAACACAGCTCAGCATTTTTCCATGTGCCACTTGATGGCAGCAATCACTAGCAAGCAGAAAGCACAAGGCGTGGCACGTGCTCTCTGCCATTAGACGTCCTGGGCGGTTGAATACTTTCAACGCGTACATGCATCTATTATTTAATCAAGCGTTTATTTACGTTTAAACTTCTACTTTTATTCATATTTAAAATGCAAAAAAACTTGGCGAAATCACAATAAACAACCACGCACCAACTCTGCAGACTGGCACAAATGCCACCTTCACGCAGCTCTGATCTTTTGTTTACAAGTTAGTATGGCAAGTTACATATCAAAATGCTCGGCTGCTCATTGGCTGTAAGTTTTGAGTGTCAGTCACAGTGTCCAATCAAACTGGTAGATTCTACCAGAGTTCAGAGCTATAGGTCATCCTCAAAGCTTTCTGTGACACTGGTTGGCTATACGAGGTGCCAGTCAACCCCAGACCCGTCGTAATTGGCCAACTTAGGTGTCTTTCGAAGCTAACACTTCTGTGTTTCATGCGGTAGCATGGTTATCGCCGACAGAAACAAATTACGTCTAATATGAGCAATATAGATGGAAAAAAATTACGTAGGTGGTCTCAAGTTATGAAACATTTTCTGGAGTTTTTCCCTTTGAGAATATATCGTGTGTTTTGGACCTAAATCGTTTTACTGGATTATATTCGCTGGAGCCTTACGGACACAATGGGATCAATACTGCTCGGAAATATTGATGTTTGAATTGCAGGGGGTCTTCAAAGGTAGGGGCAGTCAACTCTTAAAAGTATGTACTTCTCTGTAAAAAAGGCTTTAGTGTCAGTGCTGTGGTTGTTGTGTGTCAAAATGGTTTATATCATCGGAAAGACGAGACTTTGAAGTTTCATTTGATGGGTAGGGCGTCGAGATGCATGGCAGATGGGCATGCACACATTACTGTAACGTTTTTAAAACGCGGTTATGTCCCGGGACCGGCACGTGTGCGCGTTAAGAGGTTAAAAAACAACTAAAAACATTTATTTTTAAGCAAGCTTTTAAATCAGTGCTAATAGTTCCAGTTTGTTTATTTATTGTTTTTATTGGTTTTGTTTATGTTTTAACTGTTTATATTTGTTCTGTATTTGCTGTTCAGCGATCTGTGACCTTTTGTCTGTGAAGGGCGCTATATAAATAAACTACTACTACTAGTTTTACGAACTTTGGATTCTTCTTATAACCACCTGCACCTAAGTTACATAAGCACACCTCACTACATCCTCCTGACCCTAATAGAAGAAGCATATGAGCTTTGAAAGCACTTTCCGAAAACAAGAAATTTTATTTAAAAAAAATGGCATGTCTTGGAGACAGGATGAGCACATCATGCCTAGATAAGCTTTTTAAAAATCAGTAAAGGAGCTGATGAGAGAGAAGTGAATCTAAGAAGGCTGAGAGTTACTGCTGATGCTTCAAGCAATGCAGGAAATAAGCCGCCTGGAAAGACTAAACACCTAGTCAGGTTGCAAGGCATTCATATTTTATTTTGCTTATGTTTATGGCACTATTTGAATAATACTTAATAAATATGTAACTCTCTCTCCTACCTCTTCTGGCACTCTAATTGTCTAGGGTTACAAATTTTAAAGAAATGGTATGGGGAACTGAAGTACAATAGAAGCCAATCCTGGCAGTGTGGTAAGAGGACTGGATTTTGGGCATTCTTTTAAGATTTATGTAATTAGGCGTACAGTACAAGTGGAAATAAAATCACCCTAGAACCTGGTCATGACAAAACACAAGGAGGTAAGTTTTTTTTTTGTCCTGTCTGTAATCCACTATTTTCACATCCAGCCTCATTTTTAATGTCACATTCCCTCTTGCCACTTCTCAGTTGCACACTTTCCCTCATCATCAATCTCATCTTCTTTTGTTCATTTCCCCATATCACCCAAATCGTTTAATAATCCATCCATCTATCCTCTTCCGCTTATCCGGGGTCAGGTCGCGGGTCAGCAGCTTAAGCAGAGAGGCCCAGACTTCCCTCTCCCCGGCCACTTCTTCCAGCTCTTTCTGGAGAATCCCAAGGCGTTCCCAGGCCAGCCGGGAGACATAGTCCCTCCAACGTGTCCATCGTTTAATAATAATAATAATAATTCTTTGCATTATTCTACTGCTGTCCAACCTTCCCCTCATCAAAAACCTCAGCAATGGACTGGTATGCCAGTTAAAAATGTTATATGGGCACAAAATCTTTATCTGTGTATACAGTGATCCCTCGCTATATCACGCTTCGACTTTCGAGGCTTCACTCCATCGCGGATTTTAAATGTAAGCATATATAAATATATATCACAGATTTTTCTCAAACTCAATGATATAAGATATGCTTCCCACGCGGTGCTTGATTGTTTGCTATTTGTCGATATCCTCACTACCTGATGAGGTTGTTTAGTGAATGCAATATTTCTGCATGGGATCTCGTCTTTTTGTATCTAAATTCACCTGCAGTAAATTTGGTTTTAAAAAACTAGGGAGCTTTGCTCCTCTGTTCACTTTGCTCGCCAACTCCCCTGCCTGCGCTATGTGCTAGCCTCTTTGCGGTTTTGTCTCTTGCGTATGGGCATACGGTTATATAATTTAAACAGATTATTATTATTTTAATAGGAATTGTTACATATGCATAATAGAACTATTTTACATTACAGCAAGTAATTAACCATATTAAAAAAAGAGAGTAAAATGTAACAATTTGAAAAAGTAAATTATGTTTCATGTTGCATTACGAGTTTTTTGTTGCGTAATATGATTTTTGTTCTGTTTGGCTTTGAAATTAACATACAAATAACTTTTTAAACTTACACTTTTACTGTAAAACTTTAGTAAAAAAATGTTTTGAATTAAATTTTCGTCAATACCACATTGGATTTTGATTCTGTGTTTGGACTTTCATTGTGACAACATAATGTATAACTGCCCGTGATTGAATTTCGTTTCTTTACCTCTATTAAATAAAACAACTTTTTCGAATGTTTGGCTCTGAGATTTGTTAATTGTCTTTGCAAAAGCTACTCTAACGGGAAACTGTTAACGTTTTAATACAAATGGCATATCAAGATCTCCTTTGTTGTGTAATGTTAGCCGCAGAAGATGTACTACATTACCTTTCTTGGATACATCCTTATTTCTACAGTAATTCGGCCGGTGAAAGACCAGATGGTGTTAATGGTCGTAGATATTCTACATGATATTGTAAGCTGATGTTTTCATCTTCCGCACCTTAACCACTAACTGCTCGGCAGATTCTATTGATACACATTTAAACAATTTGCCATTTAACCAGCGTTAATCTGTTTGACTTCATCATTTCTTGGTGCTAGGATTGCCTGTGTACTCATTTTGTCTGTTGATAACCCTTCGTGATGAAATTCTTCAATAAAATTTGGACATAATAAGTCTTCATTAATTGGAAAGTTACAGTGAGAAAAATGTTAACATTTATAAGAGCTGAGAGAGCAGAAACTGTGTCTGTTAAAAGTATTCACAGGAATGAGAGGTGAGATTACAGTATGCGTGGTTGAAAATGGTTGAGAGGAGGGCATGACTTGAAAAAATCTCATGGCCAAGGTCTCAACTCGCAGGACTTGAAAAATCTTTGAAAAATGTTCATGGGTCGCAGGATTTTTTTAAATAACTGAGAGATAACTTTCAGTCTCAAACAGATATACAAATGCATCACACCAGTATTGACTGAAACCAAATTTCTAATTATACAGTGACCAGTGACGGTGGACTGCACGATAAAGTGTAGTGAATACACTTGACTTGAGCATTCCTAGTTTTCCTCCTCTTTTTTCTCTGTACGTTTACCATTCGTTTGCTCAGAGGTTGATGCGCTTGCTGTTTCCTGAGCAGCTCTTCTTTTCTCCACCCTTGCAGCTCGCGTCTTCTCTTTTTCTGTCAGGCATCTTTTTTGCGTTACAACTGATTAAGTCAGTTTTTGTGTTGCAATTACTTAGTACATTTTTTCTTAATTTTTCACTTAAGCGGGCACTTAAGTCTTCAATCTGCCTCAAGAATGATTTAAGATATGAAGAGGTAGAGGAAGCGACGGTGAGGGTGGTAGGGATGAGAACGGCGCCCCGTACGCATACGCCACACTGGTGCCCAGCTGCCGAGAGTTGATTCTGCAATTAAATAAAAAGAGGAATAACCTTGGAGACCAATCACCACCCTGGAAGCGGATAGAAAACGTCACGTAGTATATGTGTACCAAATTTCAGGTCAATAGGTCAAACGGTTTGCGAGCTACAGGTGATTTAATATCCTGGACAGACAAAAGGACAGCCATGGTAGCGTATTATATAAGAAGATATACATTTTGCTCACTCCTAGTTGAACTTATTCATAGGCAGAGGTGGGTAGTAACGAGTTACATTTAGTCTGTTACATTTACTTGAGCAACTTTTTTTTTTTTTTAAATTGTACTTCTAAGAGTAGTTTTACTGCACCATACTTTTTACTTTTACTTGAGTACATTGGTGAAGAAGAAACGCTACTCTTACTCCACTACACTGGGCAACACTCGACTCGTTACTTTTTTTCCATTTATACATTAAACTATATTTTTGTAAGAGAGAAGTTGCCAGTGGATCTACTGCATGACGGTTTCACCAATCACACGTAGCCATGCAGTCACATGACCACACACAAACTTACTGCGTCTTGTAGCCTGTGAGAGACTTTTTAGTCATGCGGGGCTCCTGTTCACTGCTAAACGGTCACAGCTTCACTGTATGAACCAGATCGTCGTTCCCAAGCCTGCCTTTCATGTCTTTTAACCTCATGTCTTTTCTCCTTTTCTTTGATTCCGCCGCCTTTTTTGTGCTGACCCATATATATACACTCCCATCTACATAGGCCTTAATCACACACCGCAAGAAGCCAATAAATCAATTGAGAATGATCAGACCTGCATTTGCAGGTGCGACTCGCTCCAACTACCTTATTAACTCCCCGCGATTGTGCAATTGCGCGCACGGAGAATGACACGGCTTTATGGATTTGAAACTGGCCTTTTTTTTTTTGAAGCCGCGGACCCGCTACACCACAAACTGAATATACAGTACTGTATTATACTGTCAGTGTATAGGATATCTCGTTACTGTAAGTAGTTTGCACTGTTCAAACATACATGTTACCTACTGTAGGTATCCGGCTTCAAAAGCTTTGTTGTGAAAAACTGAGATTTGGAACTTTGTGTCATTTGTGCATCTTTATTTTGTAAAGATGTGATTTATTTTTACTCATTTTTTTATTTTATTGTTTGGAAATAGCAGAATTTGCCATTATTTTATATTTTTGTCTGTCTTATTACAACATTTCTAAAAAATAAATCATTTATTATGTTCAAACAGTTACTCAGTACTTGAGTAGACTTTTCACCAAGTACTGTACTTTGTTACTCTTACTTGAGTAAGTTTTTGGTGTTTCTACTTTTTACTTCTATATGAGTACTGTTATTCTGAAGTAACGCTACTCTCACTCGAGTACAATTTTTGGCTACTCTACCCACCTCTGTTCATAGGCAGTGCACATGTTTGGCGTTATTGGGCTTTATTTCCCCAAGGCATTAGCTCTCCAACAGAGAAGATTTGGAAGGAAAACAAAACAAAAAAAAAAAAAAGAAGAAGACATCACTGACTTGGCATGCAGTACTGAAATTCTTTATAATTTATAGGTTAATTAAAATCCCATACCCTATTTAAATTCAAGCTTGCCTTAAGAAACATTCCCGTTAGAGATTATTTAATTCTATTTAAAAATAATATTTTGAAAACAAAAACATGTTCAATGCCCCCTGGGGCTTTGTTTATAGGTAAATGAGGAAGCAACAATGCATCCAATTATAGAATCAGTGAAGAAATAGCAAACATTCTATAAGCACCATGCCAAGTAGTCAGGGTAAAGATAGCCAGGTTCTCAGAAAGAGGACAGCCAGTGTTCCTGCTTTCATGCAAAGTACAAAAGATCTCAAAGTAGTTGCACCACACCTTCAGGGTTGTCAGCTACTACCCTATTTTCTCCCCATCTACCTCTTTCCCTCCTCAATGCACGTTAGCCGTTGCTCCACACTCAATCCTCGCCTCTCACCTGGATTTGTTTGTAGCTCGGCTGCCATGTCAATGCCCTGCTGGCAGTTTTCTGGGTGATCCTCAAGACAGCTAGAGCTATCCGGTCCATTCTCCTGTCTTGATTTTTCACCTGATTGGCATTTTGCTGCTGGCACTTTATGAGATACGGTCTTGCTGGCTTTGTGCCTGTAAAAAAACAGCATAGAGAGCTGAACTCAAGAATGAATCTCATGTGTTTATACACCTCTTAGAGGCCCGATAGCACACATCAAACGGGAGTTTTTGTCAGACTCAAAACCCACCTTACATCCTCATTTTTCCTTGTAGCCACTACCTTTGTCCTCTATATGGCAAACAAAAGAGACATGAAAGTGTTAAAAGCTGATGCACGTAATTGGACTGGCAACTTTAACAACTTACTTTGTTTTACATGAACACCCTTTTGTGCCAGAAATCAGTAAAGAGAACATGGAACAGAGTGCGACAGGCTCAGATGGCAGCACGCCACCTTTTGAAGCAATAATTAATATCCCCACTTGTGCAGATTTCACAGTAGCAATTCAGGACAGAGATACAGCATTCTACCGCACTCTAACTTGGCCCTGGGGCAACGCAGCGATACTGTACAGAGGTAATGGAGCGCAAAATGGAACCAGTGTCTTTCTGAATGCTTCGCTTCTCTGCTAATCCACACTGTCATGTTCAGCCATCCGTTAAAAACCTGCTAGAAACACTAGGAGGGAAAGAAACAACTTGTATATAAGGAATAAAATACCAGGACCTGCTCACCCTATGTCTTGCCTGCTCCTTGGATGACAGTGGTGGAGACCTCCCATGCTGCAGTTTAGAGGGAAGCCTGGCTGATGACTGGGGACTCCGCTCCAGCAAGCCACCCTGTTGATTACAGCAAAACTAAAATGAATTGAAAGAGAGACAGGAGGGAAAGACAGTTGCACTGTCAGCACTGAAGCCACTCACATGGTCATCTAGCAGCCCTGCCTTCTTTCTTACCTTCAGAGGAGGCACAAAGTGAACCCTGGCTCGTCTCCTCAGGTTCCGCTGCTTCTCCTTTGAAAGCTCAGCACCAGTCTTCAATTCTGAACTGGGCCACAGACGAGGACTTTTCCTTAAGGGCTGACCTGTCACTTCAGGAGTCTTGTCATCATGACATCTCTTCTGAGGAGACGTGGTGGCCATGATCCCATGTTTAGGGGACCTAATAAAAAAAACACCAAAGAAAAATTGGACAGCATTTACATTTGGACAGTGAACACAGCTGTGTGGGGGTCCGGCACAAAGAACAGCATTGAGAAAGACCTGCAAGTAGAAATGATATGCAAGGCAAGGCGCTGGACATAAGTGTCTGCACGGACAGGGACAGACTGAAAAGGCTAAAAAAAAATATGATTGAGAGAAAAAGACTGGATGGCCACAAAAGTGATTTTTCAAGCTTTGTGTAAAATGGAAAATGTAGCAAAACATTCCAAATAAGCACAAGAAAATGCATTGAAACAGTTGTGTGTAAGAAAGGCATTGGCAAGGGAGACAAATGTAAAATAAAGAAAAGACATACTGTACATTGGCAAGAGTGACAGAGACCTCAGACGATCAAAGATCTGAGCATTCAAGACAGACAAAGATTTGCACCTCATATGAAAAGATAAAGACCTGCAGACTCAAATATATTGGCTCCTGTCGTGGAAGGACAGAAACCGGCACTGGAATCAGATGGAGAAGGATATTAAAAAGATGTTTAAAGCAGACAGAGGCCTGGAGCTTCGGATAACAAAGGGCAAACACCAGAACAAAAGGAAAAAACGGAACAGTGGAATAAGAGCACCAAACCCAACGTTATAAAAGTAGTGATCTGAGCTTTAGCCTCAAATTAACTTTAATAGACACAAAAAAGCAGATTCTTAATCTCTGAAACTATACAGACAAACACGAGGGTAAAGAATGAATAAATGGGACCAGCACTTGTTTAATCCCTCAAATAAACAAGATATACACTTGGGATATTTTAATTGAAAAGACAGGCCTGAATATGGTGAACAGGTTACTAAACACTAGTGTCAGATGAACTAGCACTTCATCCCTCTTATCTATAATGGACCACTTTTACTTATGCTAGGTAGAATGCCTAGGAGGGGGCAGGGTGGTCTTGTGGCCTGGAACCCCTGCAGATTTTTTTTTCCTCCAGCTGTCTGGAATTTTTTTTTTTTGTTTGTTTGTTTGATTTTTCGGTCTTCCCTCGTCATCAGACCTTACTTTTCTTCTACGTTAATTAATATTGCCTAATTTTATTTTTATATTTTGGGTTTTATTTTTCTCTTTCTTCATCCTGTAAAGCACTTTGAGCTCCATCATTTGTACGAAAATGTGCTCTAGAAATAAATATTGTTGTTGCATTTGTTTGTTCTTTCTGCACAACTCTACTTCTCAAGCCACACACTTGAAATTTGGCACAATGGTCCATATGCGCAAAGCATACAATTATTCAACTCAAAATAATATATCGAGCACATCTGTCTCACTTAAAACTGTCCAAAATGTTTCTAGGGCGAGATCCAGCCTGTGAACGCTGTAATCAAGTCCTAGCCTCACTAAGGTCACATGTTCTGGGCCTGCACCACACTAACACCATTCTGGACCAAAATTTTTAAGTGCCTTTCAGACAGCCTTGGTGTCCCAATCTCTCCTAACAGCTCCATTAACAGCGGTGTTTGGTGGGCTCACAGAGGGGCTTAAAGTGGAGAAGGACAAACAAACTGTGATGGCCTTCACTACATTAGTGGCACGCAGACTTATTTTGCTAAACTGAAAGAATCGTAACTCTCCTCTTTTAAGTCAGTGGGTAACTGATGTCTTATACTATTTGAAATTGGAAAAAAATCAGATTCTCAGTTAGAAACCTGGCAGGAACTGATCAATAATATTTTAGAATAAGCTCTTAAAGCACTGAAGAAATAGATTCTCTTCCCTTTTCTTTTTCTTATCCATTTATCTTTATCCGCCTATTAAACTCATCAATTTATGTATTTTTACAAGCTTTAAGTTTTACTCCGTTGGCCATGCTCTGTTTCTTAGGGGTGACGGTTGATTTGTTTTCAATCCTATTTTCTGTAAAAATGTATCTATCTGTATGGAATGATTACAATATTATCAATAAAAGAAAAAAATTTGGCACAATGGTATCCCTTATCATAAGACAGGTTTCTGACATATCGGAATGCCTGACACCCTATATTCCAAATCGTAACCTTAGATCTTCAAATGAGTGTCTCCTTATAATTCCATAAGCTAAACTTAAAAGAAGTGGTGAGGCGGGCAGGTGGCCTTCTGCTGTTATGCACCTAAAATCTGGAATAGCCTGCCAATAGGAATTCGCCAGGCTAATACAGTAGAGCAGTTTAAAACACTGCTGAAAACACATGACTTTAACATGGCCTTTTTATAACTTCACTTTAACTTAATCCTGATACTCTGTATGTTCAGTTCATCATAATAACTATTCATAGTGGCTCTAAAATCCATACTGACCCCAACTCTCTCTTCTGTTTATTTTTCCGGTTTCTTTGTGGTGGCGGCCTGTGCCACCACCACCTACTCAAAGCATCATGATACTCCAACATTGATGGACTGAAAGCCAGAAGTCTACGTGACCATCATCATCAGGTCCTTCCATGAGAACCATAAATCCAAAGAGGACTGTTTGACTTATGTTAGGTAGATTGCCCAGAGGGGACTGGGCGGTCTCGTGGTCTGGAACCCCTACAGATTTTATTTTTTTCTCCAGCTCTTGGAGTTTTTTTTTTGTTTTTTCTGTCCACCCTGGCCATCGGACCTTACTTATTCTATGTTAATTAATGTTGACTTATGTTTATTTTTTATTGTGTCTTCTATTTTTCTATTCATTTTGTAAAGCACTTTGAGCTACATTTTTTGTATGAATATGTGCTATATAAATAAACGTTGATTGATTGACACATAATGATGTCGACCTTGTACCCAACGTGGGAGCAACAGGACTGGTCCATGGTTGGAATGAACGGTATGGAATGCTTCAAAAGTAATTTACAAATTTGAAACAGTAACATGTAAATTCTGATGATGCTGTAATGGCTAGCGTGATTGTCTTTCAAGCAGAGAATCTGGGTTTGAGTCTTGCCCATTAAAAGAAACCATCGCAACTCGCCCGTCTCTGTTGCATTTCAAGCATTACACTGCTGAGCAGCAGGCACAACCCCAATAGACAAATAACATATACATATGAAGACAAACATGGGCAGCACGGTGACACAGTGGTAGCGCTGCTGCCTCGCAGTATGGAGACCCGGGTTTGCTTCCCGGGTCCTTCCTGCGTGGAGATGGCATGTTCTCCCCATGTCTGTGTGGGTTTCCAAAGACTTACATGTTAGGTGCATTGGTGATTCTAAATTGTCCCTAGTGTGTGCCCTGCGGTGGGCTGGCGCCCTGCCTTGCACTCTGTGTTGGCTGGGATGGACTCCAGCAGACCCCTGTGTCCCTGTAGTTAGGATATAGCAGGTTGGATAATGGATGAATGGATGGAAGACAAACATGAGGGTAGTTTGCTTAAAACTGGGTAGGGACAAGTAGATGGTTTACTGAGTATCACAGTTCCAAACCAATCCAACGCCTCATGAAGGCAAGACTCGAACTGTAAAGAATGATGGTACTCTCATTAACCTCAGCTAACCGAGAGTGAGCTTCTGAACATGACGAACTGTCTACAGATGAAAAGGCCTCTAAAAAGACCCCTATTAAACATAGGAATGTGCGCACACTGCACATGTTAAGAATAAACATAACCTGTTGGAAAGACCCTTCTGTAACGTCAGATTATACACCAGCATTCGAAAGCATCAATATACTAGTGGCAAAAGTGAACGATACGGGGTCACAGGTGCTGTGTGTGCTCTCTATTGGTCAGTTATGCCAATAGTTTGGAGTCAATGCAAGATTGAAAGAACTGCCAGTTACGTTCGAGAAAATATGAACTGCAAGATATGCTTTCAAAGTAAAAAGATGTGTCACACTGCATCAAAAGTGGATGAAAAGGCCCGTCATTAAGACAACAAAGAGCCACAGAAGATGAACATTTCAGTACTCAAAACACCCGAATCAGTAAATACGCCTAACGACGCCAGCAGAACAACGAACGCAGCTGCACAACTTCCACCCTCTAAACACATAACTAAAGTAAGTTAATATTACTATCCATTTGGAAAATAAAACATGCCATGCCAGAATGTAGCCACAGCAATTGAACTTTTTCAGGGCGGATGTCGACTTTTGTCGAAAGAAGGGGTGAACGGTAGTAATCAACTGTAAGCGGTGAGAAAGCCCACCGTTATGTTTTAGCTGGACCCTCTTTGCTAGAAGGAAAGCTAACTTCATTGGTTTGACCGAGATTCCCTGCGAGGAGCAAAAAACCAGTGAAAATGGCTCCGACATCTGGTAAGAGATTGAAGTGATTGCGTAAAGCAAAATATACTCCATGGACGCCATTTTCCATATTATCGCTGAATTGTCGAATTTTGTGATTGAAAACAAATGTGACATACCAGTTTCAGCTGATCGTGTTGCTGGCATACCTATAGTAACAATGACAAGAGGTACAAAGCAGATTGTGATAAACTGTGAACGTGACTGCCCCAGCCACGCGAATACGGCCTGGCAGTCAGCCAGCCAGCCGTGCATATTCCTGACGAACTGGTGGCCACGGCACACAGCAGCAGACATTTTTGGTTAATTTCTGTGTGAAACCCTAACTTTGTGTGCGCCTTGTTTTTCGAAACAAAATATTCAGTCCTCAAAGAGTTAAGCACATATATGTTGTTTGCTGTTATGCCATATAGTGTTGCAATAGTCAAAATGACAGTAATATATCACAGGAGGCAGAAGCACTTCTCAAATGTGTGGAGCCAGGCGGCTGCAGTGGTCTCCGTGTGTGTGTGTCTGTCTGTCTGTCTCTTCTGTCGCACCACTCATTATGATGTACAAATGAATCATTAAGCTTCTGTTACCTTGTGCTACTGAGCTCCAGAACTGGTAACAGCAATTTTAGTTTTTTATTTCTCCCGGCGCCAAGTCTTTTATTCAGTTTCTTTGGTGGGCTCCCTGAAACCCTAGCAGGTTTATAGTGCATGGACAAGAGGAACTGGAAGCAGGTGTTTTCAGAAGAGGCCCTGCGGGTGCCTTTGCAGAGGAGGATTTCACCACTATTCATTACAAAAAAAAAAAAAACTTTATAATGAGCTGTCCCCAGGCATGTATTCTCGTTGGTGAATCACAGCTGGCTCTGCGAGAGTAATAATCACACAGATGAGATCAAATTTAAAACGAATTGGAAACACCAACTGTTTAGTCTAAACGCAAGAATGCTCCCTGCTTTAAAATTTACAATTGAATTGGAAAATAATAGCCAGGCAAAGCCAGGAAACAGTTACCGCTACTTAAGTAAAACCAACTCGGAGTCTATCTGTATGTACTGTAAGATTTCTTACCAATGTTGGAACAAACACTGTATATCTAGATATAGATATACATGCCAAATACCACTGACTCACTCATCATGAAATCTCCCGAACCCTGAGGACTTGAAATTTGGAATGTAGAGTACCCTTGGCCCATAGGTGCTCACTAAGAAACGCTTCTAAAAATTTCATGGTCCAAGCGCTTTCTGTCTGTATGTCTGTCCACTTTTTACAAGAGAATTACTTAACGGATTTAGATCTGGTTGTTTTCTATAGTTTGCTTGAACTTTCCGGTTGATTTTGCGACAGAGCTGAACACGATCAGATATAGTGTCAACGTCTATTGATTTTTAAAGTTTGTCCTGTTTCATTACTATGTGGGCGAAGCCACGGGGTACAGCTAGTGTAATATACCCAGCAATGCGATATAATAAAGAATTGAGTAATTTTATGTCATTATTGATTTTCATTTCAGACGACCACCCAAGAATTAGCAGCTCGTTTGGAAGCCGTGCCTCACACACTGCAGCCAAAGGATCCTCGCGTGAATATCAAACATCCTAGCAAACTTTCATTATTATTTGGGCGCAGCCATGGGGTACAGCTAGTACTTTCATAAAATCTGAGAATAACTCAGTGATAAAGTAACCTAAAATGTACATTAGTCCAGGGGTGCCCAATGCGTCAATCGCGATCGACCAGTAGATCGCAAAGGTAGTGCAGGGAGATCGCGTTGCATTCCAAAAAAAAAATTTTTTTTAAATGTTAGTCTATCATATATCCTCTCTATGACATTTGCCACTTGACTGACATACCGGGCGGCCAGTCTGAGATCTCTTTTCTTCTAACACACTGGTCATCCCGCACGCACGATCAAATGCGCAAGCTACTGCAAAACTCCGGCTGTGATCTAGTTAGCCTTCCAATTTATATCGACTAAAGAAGGGATTTTAAAAAAAATTGTTTGGGGAGGGTATGGGCTGGATGTAGAATTGGAAGAGGATTTTTTTCTCACAATGTCACAATCGAAGTGCGTTTGTCTGATCTGTCAATCTATCATTGCTATTCCAAAGAAGGAAAATGTGGAAAGGCATTTTCGAACTGTTCATAAAAACTACGAAACTGACTTCCTTCCGAAAAGTGATCTGAGAAAGAGAAAGGAGAGGGAACTAAAATCGCAGTTAAATCGGACAGCCGTCATTTTTCACTCGGCTGAATTCAAAAGCTCCTTGACTGAATTATTCGGCTCTACTTATTTATGCGAGTCAGCCTTTTCCCACATGACGATTATTAAATCCAAATACTGTAGTGACCATAAATGTATTGAATTGTTATTGTGCCATAAAGGTTATTCAGTTATGCAAGGTACAACATATTATATGTATAAAGTATAATTAGTGTGTATATATATATATATATATATATATATATATATATATATATATATATATATATATATATATATATATATATATATATATATAATCTCGTGGGTGGGCACCCTGCTCAAGATTGGTTCCTGCCTTGTGCCCTGTGTTGGCTGGGATTGGCTCCAGTAGACCCCGTGACCCTGTATTCGGATTCAGCGGTTAGAAAATGGATATATATATATATATATATATATATATATATATATATATATATATATACACACACACACACATATACATATACATATAACATTTTTAATGTAGGTAGATCATTTCGACCTGGTCATTTTAAAAGTAGCTCGCAAACTGAAAAAGTGTGGGCACCGCTGCAGTAGTCTATATGGTGTCTCAATGTAGTGGTGCCGAGGGCTTAGTGAATATGATACCATCGGGTCCCCGTTACTAATCGTGAAGTCAGAGGTTAACTTGTTGAAGCTGACCCACAGTGTGACCAGGACTTCGCAAGGACAGAACAAGTGGTCAGGATCTTACATACATCTTTATATCGCAGATGCTTCTTATCCCCTGAAATTACCCCTTTCACTACAAACAGCTGCAGTTCCTTGCAGTCACATGGCCAAACTGCTTCTGTAATGAGGAACTGTATGCCACTTGCTTAGAGGAACGTAAAGTAAAATTTACAGCAAAGTTTAGAAATAAAAACCCGGCAACACATGAAAACACAGCTGTATCAACACAAAAATAAGAGAGGCAGTTTGAATGTACATGTAGTCGTATTTTTATTCCGGCATCACTCCAAAACAGTTGCGAAGATGCCAGAAAACACATCTAGTAACAAATAATGGACTCGGGTGTTTTGATTTCTGCCAAACATTAAAGATGTACAATAAAGAAGGTGATAACAGACAGTGGCAGAAAGACAGACATCTGAGCTCAGGCAACAGAATCTGAACACTAAAAGAACAAGTAAACATTCTTAATAGCTTACAGGCAAAGGTCTAAACACCAGTCAGATAAAAAGAAAAAGAAAAAACAGAATACAGAATGAAAAAAATAAATAGAGACTCAGACAAACGTCAAGATCTGAAAACTGAACAGGCAGACAAGTGACAAAGAGGTATGCTGGCACAAAAGGACAAATCCCACCAGATCACACAGATAACCAACCAGATAAATGAGTGTGACATGCAAAAGGAAGAACTCTAACATTATTAGACCTTTGACATCATATAATGATCATTTGGGGAAAAAAAATAAATAAAAAGATACATACTTCAATATTGTGACAGCCACTACAGAGAGGGGTGAAGACAGCCCAAGAAATGACTAAAACAGATTTTACGCAATGCAGAATACTGCATGCTGTCTCCGTAAGGAAGGAAACATAATTTAGGTTGACTTTTTCTTTTCTTCACTCTGGTAAGAAATACATCATTATATTTAGCCATTTAGATTTCCTTTGTAAGTGAGGTAGGATGCACATATGCATTTTTACTTTTCTACTGTGTGTGTGTGTGTGACAACAGTACACTTAAAAACCAGAAGGTCAAACATCTGAATGCCCAGAGAAAGATACATGAACTGCTGGACTTGAAGAGTTACAGAGTTAAATCGGGCAACTGAACAAAACCATTAGCAAGGAAAAACAACTGGAACTACACAATTTGTAAGAAACAGTTGTGGCAGACGACCAGGGAGCTTGCCCCACCAGGACACCTGGAGAAGGGAAGGACCGGGAGAAGGGCAATATCTTCCCTGGGGTGTAAGAGGGCAGCACCCCTGGATAGCATCAGGGCCACGGATAAGGAGCTGGGAAGCTCAACCTTGTGGGGGTCCGTGGCCACCGGCACAGCTCCAGAGCCTTGGCACACAGAATTTCCGCCACATCCGGAGGTGCTGCCAGAAGAGGAGCTGAACTCACATGCAGCACTTCCGCCACACTCGGAAGTGCTGCCGAATGTTAATTAGGAAGCACCCTGGGCACTTCTGGGTGCAGTATATAGGGGGCCGCCTCACTCCACTCAGGGAACCAGAGTGGACGGAGTTTGCTATTTTTTGCACTGTGGTATTGGGTTGGTGGCACGGCGGCGCAGTGGGTGGCGCTGCTGCCTCACAGTTAGGCGACCCAGGTTCGCTTCCTGGGTCCTCCCTGCGTGGAGTTTGCATGTTCTCCCCATGTCTGCGTGGGTTTCTTCTTACAGTCCAAAGACATGTCCCTAGTGTGTGCTTGGTGTGTGTGTGTGTGTGTGTGTGTGTGTGTGTGTGTGTGTGTGTGTGTGTGTGTGTGCGCCCCCTGCCTGGGGTTTGTTTCCTGCCTTGTGCTCTGTGTTGGCTGGGATTGGCTTCAGTACACCCCCGTGACCCTGTAGTTAGGATATGACGGGTTGGATAATGGATGGATGGTGTTGGGTTGTAAATAAACGTGTGTGTTCTGAGACATAAATATAAAAAAACACCCTCAAACACATTTAATCTAATTCAGAGGCCTGGGCCTATTAAGCAGTGCTGGGATTGTGGAAGGAACCAGCTTCGGATAAGGAAAGGAACTCATGAGTCAAGTAACACAGGTCAAAGAATGTGGCAAAGACAGGGTCAATGCCTACTCGAGAATCAGAATGACAAGAAGAGCCAAGATAATGGAGTTGTACTCGAGTGTTAAGTGATAGGTAAACAAAACCTAGGAAACGATTACTAGATTTAGGAGATCTACATGCAAACCAGATGAAAGCTCAAGTAAACATAAGGAGAAAGCAGAGCTGGAGAACTGGTTCTTGTCTACAACACTCTATCAGATATATAGATATCCACAGACAAAAGACCCAAGAGTACTGTGCACGAGTATCAGATGAACAGACACCTGAAGGCATGAGAAAGTCCTGGAGACAGCCTTCATACGGGCAAATGATAACAATAGACAAGGATCCTGGAGCCATATTAGATGGAACAAAGTCTGAAGACAAAAATAGTCCTGTGCACAGATATCAGCCACACAGACACATCACGACAAGATGTCAAGAATCCCAGAGACGCACCTCCAGGATGGATGGGCATCTGAACATAAGACATGCACACAAATAGCAGAAGGACAGAAAATCCTATACAGAAGTAAAAGACATGTGAAAGTAAGAGATGGACAGAAATGTCCAAAACTAGCAGGTGAACAGATGCTGGAAGATAAAAGACAGAGAGTCACATAGCCAAGTAACAGAATGATACCAAAAAGGCAAAACATATACAGTCCAATACAGAAATAAATAAAATCAAGAGAGACCAATGAAGAGAGTACATGCAAGGGGTCTAGAGATAATTATCAGACAGACACACATCCAAATGCAAGATATATACCCAAAAACCAGACGGGCAGATAATTGAAACTAGTAGATGGACAGTCCTATGGACAAATATCACATTTCTTTACAAGTGCAAGTCAATGAAGAGTCCTAAGAACAAGTAAGGAGAAAAAGAAATAGAGTAACATGCAAAAGTTTGGACCTCTTTGTTTAAAATGTCTTAATGTGAGCAGAGCATGAACTGATCGCCAAAAGGCCTAAAGTTAAATATGACACATTTCTTTTCAGCATATTATGCCAGAAATCGGTGCACCGTTTTTGTTTTGTACAATGAAAAAAGGACCGTGCAAAGGTTTGGGCACCCCAAGATATACGAGGTCTCAGATAACGTTTACCAAGGTGGTCTCAGGACCTAATTAGCTCGTTAAGGCCACGGCTTGTTCACAGTCAGCGTTAGGAAACCCCAGGTGATGCAAATGTCAAATTCTGTATAAATTCTCAGTTTCCTCAAACCTCATCTCAACAATCAGCAGGCATGGACTCCTCTAAGCAGCTGCCTAGCAACCTGAAAAATAAAAGAATTGAGGCTCACAAAGCAGGAGAAGGCTACAAGACGACAGCAAAGTGTTATCAGGTACCGGTTTCCTCAGATCATAATGTTATTAAGAAATGGCAGTTAAAAAGAACCATGGAGGTCAAGTTGAGGTCTGAAAGACCAACAAAACTTCCTGGAAAAAACTGCTGGTTGGATTGCTAGAAAGGCAAATAAAAAACCCTGTCTGACTACAAAAGACCTTCAGGAGACTCTGGAGTGGTGGTGCTCTGATCTATAGTGCAGGGACACCACAACAAATATCGCCTCTAAGGCAGAGTCAGCACAAGAAAACCTTTCCTGCATCCTAACCACACAATTCAGCACCTGAGGTTTACAAATGAACATCTAAACAAGCCTGATGCATTTTGGAAAGAAGTCCCATGGGGTGGGGTGGGGTGAAAAGGGGGCTGAATTCTAGGAAAAGAACACTTCTACATGCATGGGGGTGGATCTTTGGGCTTGTGTTATGTTGAAGAATGCTTTCAAACAAATATTAGAAAATTCTGGAAGCAAACATCACACCATCTAAAAAGGTTGAAGGTAAAAAGTGGATGGGTCCTACAGGATAATGATCTGAAACACATCTAAAAATGGAATACCTCAAGAGGCACAAGCTGACAGTTTCGTGGTGGCTGTCACAGTCCCCTGACCTAAACATCACTGAAAAATCTGTGGACAGAGCTCAAAAGATCATGCATGCAAGACGGCCCAATAATCTTGCAGAATTCTTCTGCAAGGACAAATGGGTAAAAAATACCCCAAGTAAAAAATTAAAGACTTTAAGCTGGCTACAAAAAGCATTTACAAGCTGTGATACTTGACAAAGGGAGTCTTACTAAGTACTGACCATGTCGGGAGCCCAAACTTTTGCTTCAGGCCCTTTTCACTCTTTTGGTATTTTGTACCAGTGAATGATGGAAATGAAAATGTGATCTTGCTTAAAATATTGAAGAAATGGGTCATCTTTGACGTTATTCATTTTTGGTGATCAGTTCATCCTCTGCTCATTTAACAATTCACAGACATTTTAAGCAAGGGTGCCACCATACAACTTTCTTTGTCCCTAGGGAGAAAATTAGTATCAGACAGAACAACAGACCTCTACATAAATGTCAGTCGGCCAGGCACCCAAAGAAATCTGCAGTTTCGAGGACCATCTATCAAACAGACAGAGCGGACGGACAGTACAAGAGAAGAAGAATTCTACACCCAAATATCAGAAGGACAGACAATGGGAGCTTGAAGGTGGACATCACTGTGCACAATCATTAGACATCCAAAGACAATAAATAAACAGCTCTGTACACCAATATCAGATGGACAAACCGCATGAATAGAAAGGACAGCGAGTTCCAGTGTCATCTGTAAGCCTTGTACACGATTACTAGCTGGACAATCACCTGCAGACAAAAGACAGACAACTCTGGACACGGTGTCAGAAAGGCTCTCTGGCTTCAGATTGCCACAAAAGGTGAACACTATCAGATGGACAAACACCTTTAAAGAAAAGGGACAATGTGCCCCAGTGCTAACTACCAAATGGATCGAGCCTTGTACACGTTATCAGAAGAGCAGTCGCCCGTAGACAATTCTGGACACGGGTATCAGAAAGGCTCTCACAAGGATGAAGCTTCACAAGTTTGAGACGGCCAAATAGGTGAACAGCAACCTGTTCTAGCATCAGATGGACAAATTGCCTTAAATGGTATCCCGAAGCACACGGTCCAGAATCTGAGCAAGGTGTCGAGATCCGGACTCAAAAGAAAGAAAGTTCCAGACACGGGGTCTGATCGACCGACTTGAGAATACAAGAGATGAGGATTCTGGAGAAGCTCGATATTAGACGGGCAGACAATCGTACAGAAGCGACTGACAGATGAAAGTGCGTGGCTGCCTCGCTAGCCACTACTGACCACGCTGTCAGGCGATGAAGCTACCCGGCGACTACAACAACAGCAACACAATCAGCACTCACCTTGGCCTTCGTTGCGAAGTGAGACGTCAGGAGTCACAGCCCTGAAAAGCCGGCAAGTGTTGGGCGTCAGGCAGGTACCCTACAGCCAAGTTACTTTCTTCCCAGATCCAAGGCTCGTCGCAAAAAAAGAAAGCGGACACCCGCCAACTGCAAGCCACGGGCGCCACATACAACAATGGGGATGAGGAAGACGAGGGCGAGGGCAAGGATGGCGTTGTGTTGGTGTAAACTGGTGGGTTCAGCGGGCTGAGCGTCGGGGCCCTTCTTACCAACGCGCTGCCATTTTGCCCCACCGAGCCACCCCGGAGTACTTCATCACCCTTCCCGCTCCCCCGTTTCCCGCCCGAGTACCAAAAGCTTCTCGCGGCTCAACCCGCGTGCACGTTATTTGCCCCCACAGGGGGGCACTTTTTCTGCAAGTTAATACCCCACCCGGCGCCGGGCTTCCCTCGCGTCTCTGTTCAGGGTGGGGCCACCCCAGCGAAGCCCTCAGGCGCCCCCTTCCGACCTCTGCACTATCCTGCCTTCCGTTAATAGCTGCGGTGCGAGGTGGAAAAAAAAAAAACGCGACAGGCCGGTTGCTTTTTAATAATTTAGACGCAGACAAACAAGCAGCCTGGCGTTAACCATTTCGTCGCCTCCTGGATATGAAACCTCACACAGGCCGCCGAAGTGTCAACCAATCCGGTGCCGGTGTACCGTGCGTAACCCCACCTTCTTTTCTAACTCGCCCAATAGACGCGCCACTTTGCCCTTGAAAAAGAAAAAAACAAACTGACCAATCAAAGTAAAGAAAGATAAACTGGCAACCTATGAGTAATCAGCTACATATCGATGGACCAATCAGATGAAAGCAACTGCAAAATGTGTCCAATAATAACATAGCCGTGTAACTGTGTGACCAATAATCAGAAAGACAGCCGCTAAACATCTTGTCACCCACAGGTACAGATCTTAATCCTCAATTGGCGGCTAGTGCAAAGGAGGTCGCTAGTGGGGAGTCGCTCGCTACCCAATGGAGCGTAAGTAATAGGCGGGGTCTGTTGAGGTTATTGGGCCTTAAAGCGCAAGCGCCTAACGGGACGGAAAAGCTAGAAAAAAAAAATACGATACAGTATGCGATGTAAACAACCGCCAGCCAGAATGAATAGACGTAAATATGTGATTTTAGTGACACCGCCATGAAAAGCACAGTCTGGAATCGAGCAGCCGACTCCTTGTGCTCAGCAGCGACCTCGTTTAAAAGCACCTAGTCGGCATCTTTATAATAATTTAAATTATGCAAATATATAAACACGGTAGAGGAAATGGTAAGGCTGCAGCTTCAGGTATCCAGCAGCATTGTGTCAAATAATGCGTTCGGGCGTTGTGTATGTTGCGTTTGCACGTTCTCCCGGCGGGTTCTTGCTCCCAGAGGACGTGTAGATAGGAAGTTTAATTGGCATTTCCAAATTTGCCCTTTGCACAAGAGTGGGCACTGGCACCCTGCCTAGTTGCTGGTTCCTGCCGCGATTGGTTCCAACCTCCCGTGACCCTGAGGAACAAGCCGAGCTCATCATTAAAGCACCGGATCAAGCTGTCTATGTTGCAGCAGAGTGGCTAACATATTCATCTATCCATCCATTATCCAACCCGCTATATCTTAACTACAGGGTTACGGGGGTCTGCTGGAGCCAATCCCAGCCAACACGATAACAGTGCACACGATACTGATTCAGAATTTTGCCACATCCTTTCATGTACTGTAAATAAATTCCAACTGCTTATAGATCAAGGAATAAAAGACTTTAAAAATCTGTAACTCTTTACCCTAAATCTGCAAATTTAGGAAAAAGAGGATGACACCTGCCTGACAGAATTGTGGTGGCCTTCTTTCTAAGCCATTTGTGCTACAACTCAGGGACAGAAGTCTACTGTAAATTTAAAGGTAATTACATACACGATGTCATAATCAAACAGGTGGCTTTGTTTCATATTACTGTATATTGAAATCACTTACAGTAAGTAAATTTTTTTAATTTTCTAAAGTAAAAATAATTACATAGGATATTCCAAACATCTATTATCCAACCCGCTATATCCTAACTACAGGGTCACGGGGGTCTACTGGAGCCAATCCCAGCCAACACAGGGTGCAAGGCAGGAAACAAACCCCGGGCAGGGCGCCAGCCCACCGCAGGGCAAACATATTTCAGTTGTTTTAAAATCCCCAATATGGTGAGGTGAGGCTGATCATAATGTGCATTCCAAAAAATGTGCATTTCTCTATTCACTGTACATGCTCCTACCAATTTCATACAAAACTGTTTTAAGCTAGAAATGGTTACATCACTAAGATACTGTACACATACTAGCAGACCATGTAAATTATGTACTGCATGCTACCCAACAAAATAAGAGGTAAGCAGTCTGTGAAAATTAATATAAGTCTATGACTGCATTCATACCTGAAATAAGAAGCCGGTGTAGTAGCTTAATGCCATGACACACTAATGTTAATGCTGCAGCCATGAGGCAGTCATTTTTGGCATGGCAGGGTATTTTTAAAGAAGAATTTCGGGAGACTTTGCCTGGCTTTGTTGAGAGTGCAAATTCAGTTATGTCTCTCCAATGTCTGATTGGGCTCTTGCAGAAGAAATGCTGTTGTGTTCAACTGAATGAAAACTGACATATTTTGCAGGTGAAGACTCATTTCAGTCTTAGGCAATCTACATCTTGAATTCTTCATTTTGTAGCCATTCCTCATTAAAGTGAGCTTTAACATTTCTTTTATGGGATTTTGGCCATTTTATGTGTATGTGTTAACTCTTATTACCATTAATTGTTTCATCATAACCCTCTAATTATTGAATATTATTGTTAATAGACTGTTTAGAAGATTGGTTAATAAATTATACAACTCTTATAATATAATCAGTGGGAAGGAGAATGTGACAACGTGTGCCAGTATAAAACATACTAGGATTTATTTGCAAGTTGTTTTCTTCGCATTGTAGAATACCACTTGTCAGGGATGCCAGGGGCCATGACCCAGCCGGGACGCCAGGAGGGACCGGAAGAGGGTCAGAGCCCAGCCTGGATCACGTGGGGTTTGCCTTCCAGGTTGCTTTGGGGGCCACGGGTCAAGGGCATGGAAGCCTTTCCCTGTAGGGGCCCGTGGTCACCGCCAGGAGGCAGCCCAGTGCCTTGGGGACCTGTTACCCCAGCACTTCCGCCACACCAGGAAGTGCTGGGGGGAAGATTTATGACGGCGCCCGGAGAGGACAGCCGGCACTTCCGCCACACTGGGGCGTGGCCAGAAGATTGCCGGGAACACCTGGGGCTCATCCGGGTCCTCTATAAAAGGGGCCGTCTCCATTCATTCGAGGCTAGAGTCGGGTGGAAGAAGGACGAGGCAAGAGGAACTGTGGAGGCGGCCCGAAGACAAGGCATTGTGGCCAGGATTGTGACTGTTTGGGGTTTGTTTGTGCACGTGGTTAGGTCTGAATGACCATTGATGGGTCTTTGTGACCAAATTAATATTGTAAATAGTGTAAATAAACGTGTGGTGGTTTGAAACAAGATGTCCGCCTGTCTGTGTCCGGGCCAAGTTCACACACTGTAAAAACCAAACAAATGGCATTTAAAACTGGGGGTAAAAGTCAAAAGTTTTCCTTCTTTTTAATTGTATGTATGTGTATGTGTATTTATTTATGTATTGTTTGAAGTTAAAGAAATCTGACTTTGCTTTGAGCTGGCTGTATCCCATAAAGTCAAGTTTCTCTTCTTTGTCTCAAGCACACTTCTTATTAACTCTTTGAGGGCTGAATATTTTTTCCAAAAAACTCAGTTTTCTGAAAAGCACACAAAGCAATGGTTTCACACATAAATCAACATAAAACATCTGTTGCTACGTGCTGTTGCTGCTGTTGGCGCATGTTTGGTGTCTCTGGCAGCAGTCGCTGCACAGGGGCACCTTGATGATCACCAGGAATGCACGGTGGGCTGGCTGCCTGGTTGTCTTTGCACAGCAGGTGGGAGGTGGTGGCAGTCACTGTGTGATGCAATATGGTTTGTACCTCTTGTCATCATAAGTGGTGGTCCTCTAAGGGGAACGCTGTTGTAGGCGCATCAGCTACGCGAAAGTGTTCAGCACCACGATCATTTGGGGACTGATCAGATGATGCTGGTACCTCACTGTTGTTTTTGATATCCATCTCCATGATGGAGTTCGGCAAGTCATAGTCCTATTCAATGAAATTACTTGAAACGTCCATGGAATATTTTGCTTTGCACAATCATTTCGGTCTCTCACCAGATGTCAGTGCCATTTTGGAGGTTGTTTACTCTTCGCTACTCTTGCACGCGTAGGTATTCGAGGTTAAATCAGCAAAGCTATGTAACTCTCCTTCTAGCAAAGAGAGTCAAATTAAAATGTAAGGACGAGTTTTGTTGCAGATTACAGCTGATGACCGTCCTCTACCCCTGAATTTTGACAAAAGTCGACATCAGCCCTGAAAGAGTTAAAGAAGTGAGCAGTTTAAAATTGTTTGAATGTTTCATTTGGATTAAGTTGAATTATCTAGATTATTTGATAATCTGTAAAATTAATAGACTTTATGACTTAATAGACACAATGCCATCTTTGTTGCATTGTAATCTGTGGGCTCTTCATCGTGCTCTTAGTTAGCTGCCTAAACTTCACCCCATACTTGTACATTTGATAATTGAAATGTCTTTTACAGCCTAAGGTAATGTAACATTCTTAAACGTGCTTCATACAATTCAGGGTGACAGGGTTTTTTTTGCGGATGCAAAACACAAACGGCCTTGGACAAGGTCAGCTCACATACTGTTATAATGCAGCAGCACACAAAATGGCAGAATGGTGTAAGGCTTCAAAGACCAGCTAGGCAGCCCAGAAAAAGATTCATTAAAGGCAGCCTGATCTGCCAACTCCCCAGGCAGGCTTTAGGCCTATTCAGTTCCCCCAAAAATAGGGGACAGACTTTTAAAGTTCAGATTACATTAAATGTTCCAGTATGTATCAAAATGCCCCACAAGGGAAAAGAAAATTGTAAAAAAAAAACCTTTGGCTTAAGAATAATGTCCATAGAAATCTTTAAAAATAGAACAGTTTATTTATATAAACAAAAGAAAAATAATTTGGCAAAAGGATTTACCTAAAAGGTACTGTAGGGCAAGTCCAAATCTGTAAAACCAGAGCACAATCCAAGTTCAAGGAGCCGGAAAAATCAAAATAATGACAAACTACTGAAGGATCTGCTCTAAAGATAAAGGCTTGACGGCAGTCCTTCAGTGGTGACATCAGGGTGGGCCTGTCACAAAAAACACCAGCTACACAAAAAAACATAGCACAATACATAGATACTAAATAATAAATAAGCAAAGTAAAATTAACAAAAATATATAATGAAATGAAAACATATGAAAAATAATAAGATAAAAAGGAAAGCACAAAAAACGAAAATAAATATATGCCAGGGAACAAATCCAGGGCGTAACATAACACACACATGACAAGCATGCAATGTCACTTTAGAGCGGTCAAGCAGCCTAATGTTCATGTTTTTGAGGAAAACAACTGAAGATGACCTAAACATAACATGGGGAGACCATGAAAACTCCACAAATGAACAGAATTCAGAACCAGGACACTGGATTCAAGAGGCAGACCCTCTAACCACTGTGCCATGACATACATTTTTGAGAAAGGTGCCACTCAAAGTAATTAACCACAGATTTATTGTGGTTTCAGTTTTTGTTTGCTGGTGGAAGGTGGTTGTAATTTACTGTAATATTTTTATGTTCCTTGTCTCAGCGGGGTGGTTTTCTTCAGGTATACCAGTATCCTCTCCTAGACATCAGCCACTTGGAATTTGCCTGCTGGTCATAGAAAGAGAACAGAGGGAATAGAAGAAAAAGAGTAAAGAATGTAAGAAAAGCAGGGCCTCTTAATCTGAGTTTGTGTTCATTTAAATTGTCCACTTTTAATGTCTGGATGTCATGGAGCTTAGAACAGTTTATCTTTAACAGCCTCAGTCGAAGCTAACAAGATGTTAGTCTAATCAAGTAGAATTTTTAAGTTGCCCCAGCTTGAGTGATTAATAGATAGATAGATAGATAGATAGATAGATAGATAGATAGATAGATAGATAGATAGATAGATACTTTATTCATTCAGTTGAAGGCGCTAGAGAAGTCCAGAAACATATTTCTTACAGCACCACTGCCTCTGTCCAAATGGGAGAGGGATCGGTGTAGCATATAGATAATGGTATCCTCTGCTCCCACCTTCTCCTGGTATGCGAACTGCAGAGGGTTGAGGACGTGGCGGACCTGTGGCCTCAGGTGCTGAAGCAGCAGCCGTTCCATGGTCTTCATCACATGTGACGTCAGAGCGACAGGCCGGAAGTCATTCAGCTGACTAGGACGTGATACCTTTGGTGTAGGCTTGTAATGGAACAGCACTATGCTCTGGCACTGATCAGATCCCCCTGTTCCCATCCCTATGCAGGGGGAATGAAACTGGGGGAAAAATGAATCAATGATACCCCATTTATTAATCCATCCATCCATCCATCCATCCATCTTCTAACCCGCTGAATCCGAATACAGGGTCATGGGGGTCTGCTGGAGCCAATCCCAGCCAACATAGGGCACAAGGCAGGAACCAATCCTGGGCAGGGTGCCAACCCACCGCAGGACACACACTAACACACCCACACACCAAGCACACACTAGGGCCAATTTAGAATCGCCAATCCACCTAACCTGCATGTCTTTGGATTGTGGGAGGAAACCGAGCGCCCGGAGGAAACCCACGCAGACACGGGAGAACATGCAAACTCCACGCAGGGAGGACCCGGGAAGCGAACCCGGGTCTCCTAACTGCGAGGCAGCAGCGCTACCACTGCGCCACCGTGCCGCCCATTTATTAATCAGAATTCATCATAACCTTATTGAACAGTTAAGTTTTAAAACCATTCTATACCTATCAATACCATGCCTGCATAAAGCCTCATTGTGACTATGACTGCCATGCCAGACATTTTCTTTCTTTTTAGTCATTCTGGTATATAATTAAGAGGGGTTTGTTGTTTGTCATAATATTATAGAGCTTCTGTAAGTCTATCTATCTATCTATCTATCTATTATATAGTGCCTTTCATATCTATCTATCTATCTATCTATCTATCTATCTATCTATCTATCTATCTGTCTGTCTGTCTGTCTGTCTGTCTGTCTGTCTGTCTATTGTGTCTTCCATATCCATCTATCTGTCTATATATCCCTCTACATTTTAAAACTAAGTTTTATAGTTTGTGACTTTTCTGTAAATGGCACAAGAGTAGAGACTCACACACTGAAGCAGAGGGGTGCACTGGACAGGCTGTCTTACAAAAACTTTGATTAAGCTGTAGAATCCAAAAACATGTGTCAATGTAAATATGGAGTTGGCGCAAGTGTCATTTATGAGGCGAATACTCCACAAATCTGCTATTTTTTTAACTTGATTATCCGTTTTAAGCACACAGGGAGCTCAACATTGCCGCTGACATGCCACACTATACTGTATATTGTGCCACTAAGTGAAATCATATTTAAAAGTAATTTTTTTTTTTATTCGTATATTGAGGACACCCAGCTTTTATTCAAAATTAAGACTCACAGACTCTCCTCCAAGTAGGCGTTGCTCCTTAGTGTCAGGAGTATCTTAAACAAGAAGTCATTTTAAAATAACAGTTGGTATCTAACACTAGCTGTCTGTCTTTGTAGTTTTAAATATTTCGTCTGCTTGTTTGATATTTTACTCATCTTCTTGTTTTTCTTTCGTCTGCCCCCGTTAGGGGTCGCCACAGCGGATCATCTGTTTCCATCTCTTCCTGTCTTTGAATCTTGCTCTGTTACACCCACCACCTGCATGTCTTCTCCCACCACATCTCATCACTAGGCCTTCCTTTTTTCCTCTTGCCTGTCAGCTCTGTCCTTAGCACCCTTCTCTCATTATACCCAGCATCTCTCCTCTGCACATGTCCAAACCAATGATATTTTACCATCCAAATGACAAGTTTAACAGCTGCCTCAGGTGATAAACTACTGTGTCATGGGTGTCCACATTGGCTTAATCGATTGGCACTTTTGAAGTACTAGAATTCCTTTCTGCATGGCTCGAGCCCAGTTTCTACATCTGTGTTTGTTTGTATGGACAGATACATATATATGAAAGGGGCTATATGAAATATAACGTGTATTAATCACTTTGACGATGTTGCCTTATTGGTTACTGTTTCGTTTCCACCATCCGCAGTTCAACGGCTCCTCCTTAACTTTACTAGCAGCTCAATGGTTGTGTACTTGGCAAATCACTTCTCTACCACTAGAGGTCACACGATGTATGGATTAGGCGTGGTTTTACTCAGATCAGTGTTAGAAGGCGTTCATTTTACAATTCGTCCATTTACTAAAGCAACTGAGCTCACTAAACACAGGCGACTACAAGAACAAATCCTGGATGTCAGTTTAGTGGACACAAAGGATAACTTTACGTGAATCTTATTTAATGTGACTGGAGACTGGCATGTTTAGTGAAAACTCCTGATAGATGGAGAGTGGCTCAGTTAATCCAACACAGATTCCTGGGGAGCAGGGGCACCAGCAAGGGGGGTGTTTTTGTTGTTTTATATAGCCCAATGATCAGTTATTATTAGATTCTTTTTAATTTTATAAATGAAAATTTGATCACAAAAAAGACACAGTTTCCTAGAACTGACGGGTACGAATGCCAACTACTGCGTCACTGAGGCATCCTGAGACGAGTTTTAGTTAAAGGTTATGCATTTTAATTGAGAATTAAAGAACTGTATAGTTTGTATTTGCATAGTTGTTTTTAATTTATTTTTTTTTTTTTTTTACTGTTGTAGCTGCTTAATTTATACATATAAAGGATGAGCCACTTTGTCCCAGTTGATCAACTGATATTCTTAACATACAGCCACTTTCATTGATCCCAGGCCAGACCAGAGTCACCAGTTCAGCTGACATGCATGCATTTGGGATGTGGGAAGAATTAGGAAGAATGTGGTGTTCAGACCCGAATTTGAATTCAGGGCCTTAGAGCTGAATGACAGCACAACTAATCACTTCACTACACCACTGCAGTGTCATTCTGTTGTATGTCTGTCTTATGCATTCAACGAGGGGTAGCACAGTGACGCAGAATTTCGTGCTGCTGACTGATACTTCCAGAGTTCTGGATTCAAAGCCCAGCCAGGGGAGTTTTACACATTTCTTCCTGTATCTATGTAGATATCCACTGGGTCCTCCAGTTTCTTCCTAACACCCCAGGTTGTTGATTTCTTAGTGTGAGTGAAATTGGGAAAGCGCATGAGTGTGACCTGCAGTGTCCCATCCTGAGCTGATTACTGCAATGACTGGCTGGATGGGCTGTTGTCCCCTACAGGCCATTACTGGAATAGGCAGGTTTGGAAAATAAATACAGTACATGAATGAATATACAGTAGAGTACACATTCTGAACAATTTATACACGTCGTAATGATTGCTTCCATTATTCCTATCATTGGTTTATTACAGTTTATCTGAAAATAGATGTGCATGAGTCTATTTCGCTGTGATAAATTAGCATACATTTATTAAGTTCTCAGTTATTTATTTGGATGCTACTGTTACCAAAGGTGACTTAGAAGATCAGGGTATATGACAGTGGTTTTCTTCTATTAATAACTGGTGCACAGGTGTGGATCAATTGTGCAGCAGTTAAAACTGCTCAGAAACCCTCAGATTCAATATGGCTCCTGGCTTTTGACTATGTTAATCCTTATTACAGTATCATTTTCTAAGCCCGCATTATCCAGAGGAAGGTTGGGGGAGCTGGAGCCTTTCCCGGCAAGCATAGGGTGCAGCGCAGGAATACACCCTGGACGGGGTGCCAGTGCAGAGCAATGCACACCACACACCCACTAGATACAGTTTGGCATCACCAACCCACCTAAACTGCATGGTCCTTTAGACTGTGAGAAGAAATCCTCAGGACACGGGGAGAACATACAAACTCCACATAGGGACAACCATCCATCCATTTTCTAACCCGCTGAATCCGAATACAGGGTCACGGGGGTCTGCTGGAGCCAATCCCAGCCAACACAGGGCACAAGGCAGGAACCAATCCCACCGCAGTAGGGACAACCAGAGAGACATCAATATTTGCAAATGTATATATTTATTGACTGTTGTCCAAAATATGCCTCCATAATTGTCAACTACTTGCTTTGTTTTTACTTTATGACCACTTTATTGAAATGCCAGTCATCTGCCCTAATAAAGCACTCACATATAACTTCCTAAGTGTAGGACAACATGCCTATGCCTATACTTAAAATGCCATACCATATCTTACAAGTTTCAAACCCACTTAATTCAATTCTGTGGCACAGATTTCCAGCACCCTCTCTGTAAACACTGGGTGTTAAAAAAGAAACAAAGCAAGGCTCACACACTCTCACTCACACACACCTAAACTAATAGATGGCCAGCTTGGCAGTGTCTTGTTAACCTGTTCACCACATCTTTGAAGATGTGACACACACATGGCGAGAATGTGCAGACTCTCCTCATATAAGGACCGTGCATAGACATCCTACCAGGCCACTCTACCTAATCTGCCCATCTTTGGACTGTGGGAGGAGACCCACGCAGACATGGGGAGAACATTCAAACTCCACACCAGGAGGGCCCGGGGTACAAACCCTGGTCTCCTTACTGCTACACAATGTGCTGAACTGTATTATCTTAAGCATATTTTTAATGTACATGGCATTCCTTTATCTCTTTCTTTTTCCATAATGGAATACCTTATGGGCAGTTCGGTGGCGCAGTGGGTGGTGCTGCTTCCTCACAGTTAGGAGACCCGGGTTCGCTTTCCGGGTCCTCCCTGCGTGGAGTTTGCATGTCCTGCATGGGTTTCCTCCTACAGTCCAAACACATGCAGGTTATGTGCATTGGCGATCCTAAATTGTGCTTGGTGTGTGGGTGTGTGTGCCCTGTGGTGGGCTGGTGCCCTGCCCGGGGTTTGTTTCCTGCCTTGAGCCCTGTGTTGGCTGGGATTGGCTCCAGTAGACCCCCGTGACCCTGTAGTTTGGATATAGCGGGTTGGATAATAGATGGATGGAATATCCTACATAATTGTTTTTTACTTTAGAAAATTAACAAATGTATTTACTGTAAGTGATTTCAATATACAGTAATATGAAACAAAGCCACCTGTTTGATTATGACATCTTGTATATAATTACCTTTAAAATTATTGGTTTACAGTAGACCTCTGTCCCTGAGTTGTAGCACAAACGGCTTAGAAAGAAGGCCACCACAATTCTGTCAGGCAGATGTTATCCTCTTTTTCCTAAATTTGCAGATTTAGGGTAAAGAGCTACAGATTTTTAAAAGTCTTTTATTCCTTTATCTATAATCAGTTTGAATTCATTTACATGAAAGGATGTGGCAAAATTCTGAATCAGCATCATGTGCACTGTTAAAGGCAATTATTTTTCTTTGTTCTAATCTCGAGTGTGTATACTTAACGATAAAACTAGCTTTCAGTTGTTGCGTCTTTGCTTATTTTCTACTATCTGTGTAACAAGGCCCTATGTTTTGTACTTCACTGCCACAAACAAATTTCCCTCTGGGATAATAAAAGTCTGCTTAACCTAACCTAAGATATACAGTACTATACGCACGCTTTAATAAATCAAATGCGAAGAAAATTTCACATGTGATTATACAGATTTTGCAATTATCTTCATCAATAAAGACATTAAACTGTCCAGATATTCGGAAATCTGAACAGCGGTGCTCATTCGCACGAGATTAATGAAACTAGAAAGGGTTTGCCGCGCGCGCGCGCGCGCTCCACCTGAGGTTTTTTTTTTCTCTCTCTCTCTCTCTCTTCCTGTCAATCAGTAGGCCTGCTATTGATTTCATCCAATCAGCTATGCTCTTAAGTAACGCTAGGCAGGCACATGGCGTAGCCAATTGGAGCAGAGGTGACGTGGCGATGCTAGTAACCGGAAGAGGTGCAACCAACCAGCGTGGAAAGAGGCGGGTGCGTTTGCAACGAGCGAGGAGGGCCGCGTCGGTCTGTTGGAGAGCGCAGGGGGCTGAAAAGTCCGACCCGAGAAAGAGCATCAGCTGTCTGCATATTCAGGTTTAGAATTTTCCGTGCTTACCGTACTTTAAGGATTTTCACAGGTTTGTCATAGTGGGTTATAAACGTGAAACCATATTGTATGATATGTGATAAGCGTCATGAGAAAAAAAAAATGTTTTAAAATCTTTCTTTTTGCGGAGTAACCGGCCAACCGGGGTGAACAGCTCGGGAAATGATTGATAAACCGGTAGAGAGAGAGAGAGAGACACACCGGAGGTCATACTCGTTTCTTTAACGTCGACGTTTCTTTTTTAAAAATACAACTGCACTATTGGACACTTCGATCAGTACGTGTATGTTAGTGTCACACCCACACTATTCTGGATCAGGATTCAGATTCCTCTTATTATTAAACAGTTTTTTCAGTACAAATTCATACGCCGTAAATGCCAGTGAGAGATTTAAAGGTTATATATATTTGTTGCTATAATGCAGCTTGATGGATAAAGCCTCCTGGTTCCAATCCCATGCGCGATCATCGTATGTGCAGTTGGCACATTCTCCGCATGTGTGTGTGGGGTTTCCCTGTCACAGTCTATCAAGATGCGGTGCTCAGGTTGACTGACGATCCCAAACTGGCCCAGCAGGAGTTTAGTGGTGAAAAGTGGGCCCCGCATTGTTTCTTTCCTTACAGCCAGTGTTTACAAACTGGGCTCTGAAAATCTGTGCCACAGAATTGAATTAAGTGGGTCAGAAAGTTCTGTAGTAAGATATGGAATGGCATCGCCAATATATGCATAGGCCAGTGGTTCCCAACCTTTTTTTTTTTTTTTGGCCATCTAAGCCCCTCTAAAATCATGATATCCCCCACTGCAACATATACCTTATTATTACCTATTATAAAGTGAGCTCCTACTCAAGTGGAGGAAGCCCATAATGTCATTAATTTGGTCTAAACAAGCTTCTAACGAACATGGAAACAAAGTGGGAAAGAATAGTAGAAGAAACCACTAAGAAACTGTTTAAAAATAAAAAAATATGCAAATACAGTTTTGAAAACATAAGAGATGTGATATTCATAAATATAAAAACTTTAATGACAGCTTTTTCTGTAATTTTATATATTTTTGTTATATTGCAAAATGTTGTTATCATTGTTACAATTCATAATATTTTAATGGTAAAAACAATTTCTAAGTAGAAAAATCCAAGCCGGTTGTAAAATAATAAATGGTTGTTCATCATCCCTTCCATGTTTATAGAAATATATAAATGTCTCTGTAAAAAAGAAAAAAAAAATTTTTTTTTTATAATTTTTAACAGAATTTCTGTTTCATTTTATAAATATTTTAACATACCTAAATTCTCAAATTGCCCCGAGTGGGGCATGCGCCCCACGTTGGGAATCGCCAGCACAAGCAGATTGTCGTCCCACACTGGAGATGTTTTGTGTTATAAAATAGCAGAAGTGTAGCATTTGAATAAAGGAATCGGAACAAAAAAAAGCGGACAATTTTGGATTACAATTTCAAACAGAATCCAATAAACAGGTAAATATGCACATATTCACATTGCTGGTCCTCCACTGTGCAGAGTTTGCATGTTCTCCCCTTGTCTGCATGGCTTTCTTCCCACAGTCAAAAGACATGGCGATACTAAACTGGCCCCAGTTTTTCTGTGATGTGTGTGTGTGTGTGTATCCCCCTGCAATGTACTGGCACCCTGTCCAGGGATTATTCCTGCCTTTCACTCTGTGCTTTCTAGGATGGTATCCAGACCCTGGTACAAAAGTACCTTGACACGCACACAGTCTTTACTTAGACTCAGAAAGTCAGACATGCATGAGCTTTCGATGTGTGCGCACATGCCATTTAAGTTTAAAAGAGCTTTTTCTGGGACGTATTTAGCAATATTTCAGTAAAAATACGTGTATTTGGAGTGTTGTGAGCGTACGACTGGATGGCTTCACACATGGACACCAGTAATGCAATTTGTTTTTCCATGGATGTTTTGATATGGTGTGCTGTAGGTCACCATTGACTTATCTTGTATCGGAAGTTTTTTTTTTAAACTCTGTTACGCATGGAAGCTTGAGATTAAGTTTGTTTCTTGGCCATCACTAGGATCTACAATGGAGTAGATAACATTTAAAAGCAAAATAATAATTTTGGGTGGAGTATGCCATTAAATGTTAAGCTGCCCATGCATGCGTGCCCCTCTAGTGTCAGTGTTCATGCCTCTGAGGAGATGGATGTCATTTACTTCACAACACATGAAGGACTAAAATTTTTTTTGTTATTATTTTTAGTATCGCTGGCACCGTCCCAGTACTCGGTGTTAAAACCAGTAATCATCCATAGTTAAGCACACTCACTGGTACTAATCAATCTATAAGTGTTGACATGCAAACACTACACAGACCCTGGTGTTGTGTGGCAGGCGCGTTAGCTCTGCCATTCTGCCAACACTAAAACATGTACAAAATTTTAAATGTGTACGTTTTGTTCAGTTCTTGAAAATTTGTTTGCACGCCAGTTGCGTTCTTAACCTCTCACTCGCTAGCTAGACCAGGGGTGGGCAATGTCGGTCCTGGAGGGCCGCAGTGGCTACAGGTTTGTTGTTCCAAGTCAGTTTCTTAATGAGAAGTCAATTATTGCTGATGAAGAAGCACTTCCTGCTCAAGTGACATTTTGATTCTTCATTTTAGTGGTCTCCCTTGTTAAGGTTCCCCACCCTTAATTGCTTATTTCAGTTGTAAACGGCTGCATTCAGTGTTTTAATGGCACCTTATTAGCAATAAGATGTAAATGACAAAGCAGCCAGCAGTTCTCCATCTTGCTTGTTTCCATTTACATCTGTGTGTGTTCATCATAGATAGATCCTTTATTAATCCCAAGGGGAAATTCACCTACTCCAGCAGCAGCAGCACACCTTTTAAAAAAAAAAAATACAATATTAAATTAAAGAGTGATAAAAATGCAGGTATAACAGACAATAACTTTGTATAATGTTAACGTTTACCCCCCCTGGGTGGAACTGAAGAGTCGCATAGTGTGCATGCACTGAACCATCCATCCATTATCCAACCCGCTATATCCTAACTACAGGGTCACGGGAGTCTGATGGAGCAGAACAATCCCAGCCAACACAGGGCGCAAGGCAGAAACCAAACCCACCGCAGTCGTGCACTGTTTGATTTAGTAAAAAAAAATAAAAATGAATAAATAATAGAAAAATCTGACAGACTGAAAATTATACGTTTTAGGCTTCAAATGATTTGCACAATATCTTCGTAAAAGAAACAAACTACGATATAAGAACCTTGCATTGTGCAGCCTAACTTCTTCTTCTTTCGTAAACCTTCTATTAGGCCACATTTTGGTTCATTAAGAACTTCTTCTTCTTCTTTCAGCTGCTCCCGTTAGGGGTAGCCACAGTGGATCATCTTCTTCCATATCTTTCTGTCCTCGTCATCTTGTTCTGTGACACCCATCACCTGCATGTCCTCTCTCACCACATTCATAAACCTTCTCTTAGGCCTTCCTCTTCTCTTCCCTGGCAGCTCTATCCTTAGCACCCTTCTCCCAATATATCCAGCATCTTTCCTCTGCACATGTCCAAACCAGCGCAATCTCGCCTCTCCGACTTTGTCCTCAAACCGTCCAACCTGCTCTGACCCTCTAATGTCCTCATTTCTAATCATGTCCATCCTCGTCACAAGTCAAGTCAAACTGGGGAGCATGCATTGGTACAGCGCATTGCCGCACCCACTACACAACGAAACAACTCTGGATCCCGGTTGGCAACCCCCCCACCCCAGGCAGACACGCAGTCCAGTCCCACCCTCCGGAAATGACCCTCTATCTGCCGCAGCCAGGTGTTACGTGGGCAACCCCTTGGCCTGGTCCAGCCGCACGGGTCCCCAACAATGAGGATCTTACGAGCTGGATCACTCTTGGGGAAATGAGCCACACGGCCGTAACTGACGCTCCCTCGCAATACAGGTCATGTGCCTCATTCAGGACTCCATGAGCAACGCAAAGTCAAACCAACGGTACCCAAGGGTTTTCCGGAGAGAGACAGTACCAAAGGAGTACCAATACCAAAGTATCCTTGTCACACCCAATGCAAATCTTAGCATCTTGAACTCTGCCACCTCCAGCTCTGTCTCCTGCTTTCTGGTCAGTGCCACCATCTCCAACGGACTAACAAGCCATCAAATTAAATAAGGTCTGAGATTGGCAAGGATTGGTTTCTAATTAAGCAACTGAGTTGGAATGGAAACCTGCAGCCACTGCGGCCCTCCAGGACTGACATTGCCCACCCCTGAGCTAGACTATCAAAGCACACAAATGTACTGTATGTAATTATTGGCAGGCAAAACCTGTGCAAAATAATGCAAGTACATTTTTGTTTAAGTGGAAGAAATAAGCTGCTGTTCCTTTTCGTTCAACATCAGAACATATCGGTCTGCAGCATTTTTTCTAATAAAGTCAAAGGATTATGAAGGGAAAGTCATGTGCCAGACAGATTAGATTTTTTAAAAATTTTAATATTGGTATGAATGCCATGACTAAGAATTCTTTATGATTCAAAAACAGGGTGAGTTGACCAATGGCGGGGGACAGTACCATGCATTTGGCCACAGAGCGGTATGGCTCGTGGGAGAGCTGGCAATATATGGAAAAGGCTGGATCGGTTCAGAGGAAGCAAAATGATGAGAAGAAAAGGGCATGGTCGTTCATTGATGCCTTCACTGTGAGTACCCATGTACACCTTCATAAACGCATGTAACTTTTTCCCTTGTGTATTATGTTTATAATTTATACTTTCTCCATCGCAGAGTGTTTTCTTGCCCCAAGGCTACCCAGAGAGTGTCAGTGAGGACTATTTAAGCTATCAGCTGTGGGACACGGTGCAGGTAAGCGTTTGTGAATTGTGTGCCCAATGCGGTGTGGACAGGGATCTCTTTAATACAAGACTTTGTTTTGCAGGCCTTTGCCAGCAGCATCACTGGCACTCTAGCCACGCAGGCCACATTGCGTGGTGTTGGTGTTGGAAACAAGGAGGCTACCATTGCCGGAGCAACAATTACATGGATCTTGAGGGGTAAGGAAAGCGTATGTTTGTGCCCTCACTGGAATTTGCTTTGGTTTTACTTTTTAAACGGGATGTTTGTGTCACTGTTACAGATGGGACTGGAATGCTGGGAAGGATTCTGTTTGCTTGGAAAAAAGGGTAAGTGCCATTACAAAGCAGACGTCCCATTTGTGCTTCTGTATTAACCTGTGAACACAACTCAGCTCAGAATGTTGTGAACTTGTCTTGTATTTCAGGACCAAGCTGGACTGTGATGCCAAGAAGTGGAGGTCTCTAAGTGCCATCTCATTATTCTTAAGCACAACTTGCTTCTATTTTCTATATGCTTTAATTTATTCAGTCATTCCTAAACTGCTGCCCAACTGTCCTGGCATGTCAGGTTGTTCCTGTTTTCCGTGTATTTCCATCTAATTTGACAATGGATGGCATCTCTTCTTCAGGCTCTTTGCAGACGTCCTTAACGACATTGCCATATTCATGGAGATTGTAGCCCCAGCCTTCCCAGCATGTTTCACTCTTATCGTTTGCACAGCTGGAATTTTTAAGGTATTGGCTGCTACTGTCCTACACCATCATTTTCAAGATCAACTTTCTTCAAACTGAGACCATCTCCTTTTCTTGCAGTCTTTAGTGGGCGTAGCAGGAGGTGCCACAAGAGCTGCCCTCACGGTCCACCAGGCAAGGAGAGACAATATGGCAGATGTTTCTGCAAAGGATGGAAGCCAGGTGGGTGTGAATCAAGTTGCTTGCTGACATCTAGCAGCTTTTACCAAGAGGCTGTAATATTTCAAGCTATGAGCCTAATTTAATTTCCCATAATCCTGTATGTGGCTTTTCTTGGCTTCAGGAGACTCTAGTTAATCTGGCTGGTCTGCTTATTAGCCTTCTCATCATTCCTCTTGTGGCTGACAACATCATGTGAGTGTCCATCAAGTTAATGAACATCTTAGTCTGTGACTTGAGAATTCTTAAGATCTCTTAACACTTTTCCCCTGTTCACCTGACAGATTGACCTTTGTCCTTTACTTCTTCTTCACTGGCCTCCATCTTTTCTCAAACTATCAAGCGGTGTGTTCTGTGGTCATGGAAACCCTCAACCAGGCCCGTCTCTCTATCCTGACCTACCATTACTTGAAGGAAGGCTCTATTCTTACACCCGTGGAAGCCAATCAAAGAGAACCTGTGCTACCAAGTACGTAAGAAAGCCATTTTAATTTTGATGAATTTTACCTTGATAACCTTTCAGTCAGCTGATCCTGGCATCCTCTCATTTGCAAAACCTATTATACCCTTCTAATTCTTTCACATTTACACTGTTTTGCTTTGTTATATTTTTCTGTGTATTCACTACCTGTGTATTCACTTCCAAAAGTCTTAAAAGCTGTTAATGTTCAACTGTCCATCATCTCAGGGTGGGGGTGGGAACAGCTTCTGCACAAGCATCCTTGATCCTACAGTGGTTAATACTGAGAGTACTTATTTGTAGCTCACACTGATTCCAACCAGACATGGGCACTTAATCTCCCATTGACCTTTCTAATTTGTGTTGACCTCCTAGATCACGGGTGTTGAACTCCAGGCCTGGAGAGCCGCAGCAGCTACAGGTTTTCATTCTAACCCTTTTCCTAATCAGTGACCTGTTTTCACTGCTAATTCACATTTTAATAGCCCTGTTAGAAGGATTCAGTCCTCTGAATTGATTCGTTTCCTCATTAAAATGCTGCCAAACAGAAATGAGACGTGAAACGAGCCAACAGATGACCAGCTAAACTGGGGCTTCAAACTCCAACCAGTTTCTTAATGAGAAGCCAATTATTGCTGTTAATTAAATTTGTTATTTAATTCCACGGCTTGTTGTTGCTCTCGTTCTGCCACAGCTGACATTTCTAAAACTGTTGATTTTCTGTTTTTCATAAGAACATCGTCAAAGTGTTTTGGCGAGTTGAGAGATCAACCTTCCCGAGACCTTCAACTTTCTTTATTTTCAGATATTGTGTGATGTGGCGGCTTGTTTTGGGTCTCATTATTATTGTTTGGCTGCTAATTAAGGAAAAAGAAACAACTAAAGGGCCTGAGTCAAGTTAATTAAAAGAAGTATAGTGGAACCTCGGTTTACGAGTAACTTGGTTTACGAGTGTTTTGCAAGACGAGCAAAAATTTTTAATAAATTTTGACTTGATAAACGAGCGATGTCTTGCAATATGAGTAGTATGGATACACTTTGTCTGCTGAGCATCATTTGATCACAACTGAGCTGATGGTTCTTCTCTCTCTCTCTCTCCTTAGCTCGCTTGCCCAGCTTGTCTCTCTCCTTATCTCGCTCGCTCCCTCGCCCAGCGCGTCTCTCTCTCTCTATCTCGCTATCTCGCTCGCTCAGCGTCTCTCTCTCCTTATCTCGCTCGCCCAGCTCGTCTCTTTCTCTTTCTCTCTCTTTCTCTCTCTCTCTCTCTCTCCTTGTCTAGCTCGCTTGCTCGCCCAGCGCCTCTCTCTCTCTGGCAATCGTCTCCTATTCTCCGTCTGAGTCTGTGTGCCTCATTCATATTTACTACAGCATTGTGACTGTGTGTGTGCGCGCTGTGAAGTGCGAGTCCCCATCTTGCTCCCCAAAACACGAAGCTGAGTCTCAGTACTTTAACACCAGCTTCATTCAGCTTGAAACAGCAACAGCGCTGTTATTTATTGTAGCGGGATCTTTATAATGTTCCTTGTATGACCCATTGACGACAGGCGCTTATAGCATGTCTATGATCTTTTTGGATGCACTTATACGGCGAACTGCTACAGCGCTGGGAGACTGCGATTGCTTTGGGACGCTCTTCCGCATGTTGTCCCGTTGGGTGGAATCCCACATGAGTTTAGAAACTCACACCAGCCATGATTCTTTTTAAAGGTAAAGTGCAGGTTAATTTGCATTATTTATTTTACTTTATATTTTGTATTAATAATTTTTATATGAATAGTTTTGGGTTGTGGAACGAATCAACTGAGTTTCCATTATTTCTTATGGGGAAATTCGCTTTGATATACGAGTGCTTTGGATTGCGAGCACGTTTCCGGAACGAATTATGCACGCAAACCGAGGTTCCACTGTAATTAGCATCAAAAACTGGTCACTAATTAAGAAGATGGTTAGAATGAAAACCTGCAGCCCTCCAGGACTGGAGTTTGACACCCGTGTCCTAGATCATTTACACACTTCCAGTTTAAGAATCAGACTGCATGTGAACTACGATTCTTAGCGAGATGAGAGAAGTCGCAAAGTCAACTGGAAAGTTCACGCAAATTCTAGAAGAAAAGCCCAATCCTAAATCCGTTAAGTAGTTCTCTCATTTGCTAGCTAAGCGGAGTTAAGGTTACGCCCTGAGGCTGGAGCGTGACTGAGGAGGGCCCTGCCTGGCTCCCCACTCCTGACATCACGCTTCCTCCACCCCCTCGGCCCGCATCCTCTGTCTCAGATTAGCGCGAATATATCTCTCCTGCAAATGAACTATGATTCTTAGTGTGATGAGAGAAGTTGCAAAATCAACTGGAATGTTCAAGCAAATTATAGAAAAAAAAGAAATCTAAATTCGTTAAATAGTTCTGTTGTGAAAAGTGGACAGAGAGACGTTGGATTTTTTAGATATAGAGAGATTGATGATTGTGATCTTTGTTTGTAAAATGTAGAGTCAGACCCCTTCAGAGTGTATTTTGGGACAGTTTATCTTTGTTTATTTTTTTGTTGTCACCCCCCCCAATCCTGCAGCTCTGCACTTTAATCTACAAGTGTATTCAAACTGCTTCTCTGGTGCCCTAAAAGTTTCATTCAGCATCAAATCCTGTTTGGTTTCACTCATAAACCTGTGATCCATAACTGTTTAATGTTATGGCTTTCTCATTAAAACAAATGGGGAAAATAACTGCCATAAAACTAATTTTCCTTTTTTGTTATTTTAAACAAATTCCCACTTTAAAGAGCCTTCTTAGTATCAGACAACACGCCGTGTCCCAGAATTGGTCCCCATCATATGTGGCTGTTCGTTTGACACCCATTGGCTAAACAAAAGTGAGGTGTAATTTGAAATATTCAGGCCACCTGTATTACAATACTACTGCAACTCTAAAGGGGGAAACCAAGTAGACAAATCCTGACTGTGATAATCCTGCTTTTCATTGTGAATCCACAGGTGCAGGAGAGAGAGGGTAGGAGCAGGCGCTGATATGGCACATGACAAACCAACTCAGGATCCCAGGTTAGGACCCGAGTGCAGCCACCTCCGCACCACACCAGTTTAGATGGAATGAAACAACAGTGTGATGGTTTTTTTTTTTTTTTAAATTGCTTCTGCTACCATCCCCCCAGGTTTTTTTCCCTGCAGGTTGGAGGGCCTACATGCAAGGCTGGATGCAGATTAATGTCATACACAGAACGGAGCAATTGCAGGTTAAGGGCCCCACAAAGTAGAGTCACTTTTGGCATTTTACGGGATTTGAATCGGCAACCTTCCGATTACCAGTACAAATCCCTAGCCTCAGATCCACCGCTCTGCCTCACAGGTGCAGACTAGCGTTTTATTCTGGATGCTGAGATATAAATGGTATCCTGCTATTTGCCCATTAAACACCTGCAAAAGAATAAAGCAAGTCCTCCTCTAACCTGCTGGCCTCTTTCCTGCTCTTTTACTTCTCTCGCTATTCTCACCCTGTTGCTGTTTTACTAATTCCTATTCCTCCTGACCTCAAACCACTCTGCCAGTTTGGTGCAAAAACACAGCCACTTATCCGCCACCCCTGTCACTCAGCTCTCCCTAGGGAAGGTGCCCTGTGCCCTTGCAAAACAGTTGTTCATGCAGCAGCGAGTCACGTCACGATACGTTTGTAGCACAGGACACCATCCGAGTGTTACAAACGAAACCCAAGTCACAGTGGCATAAGGGTGCCATGTTTTGCACACACACCGTGGATTTAAAAAAAAAAATGTAAATAAATTTTACAAATAATGTGGCAAGTGTGTGTGGTTCATAAGCATTTAAGCTGTCCTGCTAGGACTTCTGCACCCAGATGTCAATATTAGAGTGAAGACAAGATGGCAGTGCTGATCACTTTTTTAGGGTACACATGCTTGGGATTTGGATGTCTGTTTAATTTAAATAACAGTTGCTTGACTACCACTAGCATTTTATTTATTTGTTTATTTTTTATTTTCTATTGATGTTTGTTCTTTCTGTGACTGCTGCTGCAGCCATTATTACTAAAATCTATAAAAAGTATATACAGGTACACATGTATCGGCCAGTGTGTCCGAACAGATTTGAATATTATTTTCAATTTTGTTATTCAAATCTTACTTTTTGCTAATTTGACATCCCTAGTGCAGACAGTTCATTAATAATGAGAGAGTTGAACCTGCTGTTTTATTCATAATGCTGTAATTGCGTTTAAACAAAGCAGCTTAATATTTCATCACTATGAATGAGGATCATGGGTCGAGTATGGAAAAGCTGCGGGAACCCACTTTCATAACCTGTCTAGCATTTGCTTGTAGGGTCCCTCGTCTGCTTGGCGTCTCCTAGACAGAAACATTTTTCCCACGTACAAGAATATCTGCTTCAATTTAGTTTGTGAGTGTGTATTGCAGTGTACTGGCATCCTGTCTACGGTAAAACCAGCTCGGTGACTGATGTCCTGCTATCCTCATTTGGGTTAGTGCAGATTAAGAAAATGGATAGACAGATACTAATTATTAATTTATATGGGGAGAAAAATAGTTAACAATAAACAAGCTGTCATCTATTAGACTAATAACACAGACTGAAAAAACTGACTAAAGTACCATATATCAAGTCTAGCAGGAACCCCCTATCTGCAGTTGTATTTTAACAAGAGGAGTAAAACTGGCATGTGGTCTTAATGTTGATGGAGAAGGACAGAGAAGGACAGGAGTGTCATTGTGTCTTTGTAGACCTGGGGAAAGCATATGACAGGGGGCCTCGAGAGGAGCTGCGGTATTGTATGAGGAAGTCGGGAGTGGCAGAGAAGTATGTAAGAGTTGTACAGGATATGTACGAGAGAAGTGTGACAGTGATGAGGTCTGCAGTAGGACTGATGGAGGTGGAATTACATCAGGGATCGGCTCTGTGCCCTTTCTTATTTGCAGTGGTGATGGACAGGTTGACAGACGAGATTAGACAGGAGTCCCCGTGGACTGTGGTGTTTGCTGATGACATTGTGATCTGTAGTGAGAGTAGGGAGCAGGTTGAGGAGACCCTGGAGAGGTGGAGATATGAGATGAGAAGAATGAAGATCTGTAGGACCACCACAACAGAAAAGTGTGTGAATGAGAGGGAGGTCAGTGTAATGGTGAGGATGAAGGGAGTAGAGTTGGTGAAGGTGGAGGAGTTTAAATACTTGGGATCAACAGTACAGAGTAATGGGGATCGTGGAAGAGAAGTGAAAGAGTGCAGGCAGGGTGGAGTGGGTGGAGAAGAGTGTCAGGAGTGATTTGTGACAGAGGGGTATCAGCAAGAGTGAAAGGGAAGGTCTACAGGACGGTAGTGAGACCAGCTGTGATATATGGATTGGTGACGGTGGCACAGGAGACAGAGCTGGAGGTGGCAGAGTTAAAGATGGGAAGATTTGCATTGGGGGTGACGAGGGAGGACATCAGAGGGTCAGCTCAGGTTGGACGGTTGGGAGACAAAGTCAGAGAGGTGAAATTGTGCTGCTTTGGACATGTGCAGAGGAGAGATGAGGGGCATATTGGGAGAAGGGTGCTAAGGATAGAGCTGTCAGATAAGAGGAGAAGAGGAAGACCTAAGAGGATGTTTATGAATGTGGTGAGAGAGGACATGCAGGTGATTGGTATAACAGAACAAGATGACGAGGACAGGAGGATATCAAACGTGATAATCCGCTGTGGCAACCCCTAACTGGAGCAGCCGGAAGAAGAAGAAGCAATACTCGCTTTCTGTCTCTCTTTTGTTTTGTGCCTTTAAATGTGCACACAAAACACAGGGATCCACCAAGTCTGGAAAAGAATTTCATGATCTGTGAAGGTGGAGCAAACACTGTTAAAATATTCATTTTTTTTTTGTTTTGTTAGTTTAGACCCGTGTTATGATGTGTGCAATACCCCTGCCTTCACTATTTGTAAACACAATCCATGTAACTCATAAAGTTGTTAAATTATGGTTTACTATCCCCTAGTCAAATACTGTAGCATAACCAGGCAGCAAAAACCATGTGCCATTGCAAGTTTGCTGAAAGATATTTCTTCAGTCTTGCATTTTAAAAATGACTTTGCATCTGGACTCCAGAAGTGGTAGCGTTCTGTGTGTATTTGTGTAAACTATTCATTGATATAGCAAGCATTGAATCTTCTGTGAGTTACATTGAGGAGAGACGATAATACAAACGAGCTTTCATGTAGCTGGCAACATCTCTTTCTGAATTTCATGACCAAGACATAACATTCTCAAACCTGCTTAATGAGGTTTAGGGTCAGCATGGAGCACAAAGATGGGACACGGCCCTCCCATTAACACACCTACACTAGGCAAATTTGGAATTTGTGTGTCTAGAAGGAAGTGTTAGCTTTGCGAATGGACCAGGTTAAATGCTGGGAATTGCACTGTAGAAGTTGAATTCATCTTAAAGTACTGTCATAACAGCAGAAAAAAAAATTACAACAATAAATAACAATCCCAACATAATAATTAAAAAACTGAGCTTGTATTAAAGAATCGTTAAGTGTACAGTCCATATCAGGCTCTGGCCAGAGACCCCAAATGAGTATTGGGAAGGTGAATGTTGCAGAAGCAGTTAGGACCAGATGGATCGCTCTCTCTCTCTCTGCTCTCTCTCTTTCTTTCTCTCTATCTATCTATCTATCTCTCTCTCTCTCAGCTCAGGTGGTCTTGGTGCTCTCTGCCATTGTCTTCTCCAGGTACTGTTGCTGTGTACATACGTTTGGAGGGTGAAAGGTTGCAGAGGGCTATGACTCGGTAGTCCCCAGGGTTAAGTAGGTAATTTAGTTATGATACACAATTCCTTGGTTCCTCAAATGGCAGGTTGTGGTAACACTTTTTTGGTAAATTGAAGATATTTGTTTTGGAACAATAGACAAATTGAGTCTGTTTGTTGTGGTAGGGTCCTAGAATGACCCTATTGCCCCTTTTATATTCTTTTATTATGTTATCAGAATGTTAACGGGGCTTTTATTTGAAATGGACACAAGCACGGTCACTTTAGTGTGGTGTTATGGGTCCACAGCTCATTGAGCGAAGGCCATTTTATTTTAAATAATCACCGCACCCGAGGCGGCTTCGTGAGGGGGGGCGATGTTGTAGCGAGACGCGGGGCAGTCGTCGATGTGGGCGTTTCTCACCGTGTGCACAGGTGAGGAACTGCCCACATTCGTGATTGCTCCCGTGGCTTATGCTACAGCTGTGATGGCCCCTCACATTTTAAAAAGAAGCGCGAGTCGGTTTTAAAAGGAAAAAAGTGGAGAGAGAAAGGAAAGGAGAGGACGGAGGTTACCGGGAGCAGGAGAGGAAGCAGGTCGGTGAAAGAGAGAGAGAGCCGCGAAGAGCGAGCGGACGGGCGAGCGAATGAGCGCTCGTGGACAGCTGCGTGGAAGCTGGGTGTTAGGCCGACACCCACGTGTTTGTGTTGATGTCGCTCCCGCTGAGCGATCAGGTAGCGGGAGTGACCAGGGAAGGCGACTGGCCGCAGAGAGGCCATTGAAAGGCAGCGGAAGTCGGGAGACTTGGTGGTGGGAATCCCCAACGTGAGTGACCTGGCCGTTGTGGGAAACCAAGTTCTCCGGGACTGGGATGAGTGCCATACCGGAGCCAGGGATCGGGAGGTCTCCAGTCTCGAATGTGAAAGTGTAGAGGAAGGCAGCTGCAGAGAGCTGTCTTGCCTGCTGCTTGGCCCAAACGGGATAAGCAGGTGAGACGCTAATAGACGATGCACCGGATTTGTTATTGTTTTAAGATTGTTTCCTAAAGAAGATTTTAACCTCTCGTTTTAAAGGATTGTTTTTTCTTAATATTTTAACCTCCACGTTCTTTTTATGGATTATTTATTTAATGAACTTTTGAATGGACTGCACTTTATGAACACTTTTGTTTTGATGGACTGTTTTTTAATAAAAGCACTGTTTTGCACTTTTTACCTTCCCCTTGCTGGAATTATTTGCCTCCATTGACTAGCTCACTCGGTAACATTATCGCCGGGGTTGGGTTCAAGGGTTCCCAAACAGCCATGGGAGTGTGGAGCCAGAACCCACATCGTCACACCTGGATGTTGCACATTGTGCCTTTCTTACGGAATTTGTCATTATTTTGTGGACAGGTTTCAGAAGGAGGCTCGAGATCCAGCTCGGAACCAAGCTTGGAAATCTGGTGAGCAGGTATGTGGGGCATCAAGTAAAGCTGTCAGGCTCCACAGCAAGAGCAGCACCAATTTCTGTGTATATTCCCATTTCCCTGTCCCTGACTGTGTTTGTATTCTGGCAGCTTATCTGACTTTGAGAAGGCACTGCAGGATAACGGGAAGAAATACATCATTGGGGTGGACAAGATAAAAGGTCAGGGGTCAGGGTTTCTGTGAGTCTTGTTAGCATGAGGGAGTGCATTTACATACTTTGACTTGTTACTTTCTGTGTTCCTGCAGGCAGAGTGCTGGTTTGCTTGAGTTCAGGTGCAGGGGCACCTGATGAACTGCAGGCAGGATTCCATGCCTACGTTCTGTTGTTCTTCCTAGAACTGCAGGCCTCAGGCCCTGGGCCGTACAAGGCAGCAATTCAGAGGTGCAGAGACGTCGCTGACTCGGGTGAGGCATTATTGATCGAGCATTTATTTGAGACCATCCTTGCCATTTGTGCCTTTCTGGGGGTGGATTTTTTTTTTTTCTGAACTGTGTTTTTTTTTATGTTCTTTTCTGTTCAAGGCAAGGAGCTGGCATATTTAATTATGTTTGTCAGTGTTTGTGTGTCTGTTGGTTTGAAGGCCTGCATAATGTCTTGTCTGCCCGTGTTTGACCCTCTATGCCTCGGCCCGTTTCCCCCTTTCTTATTTTTTAAATGCATGTTGACAGTTTCCCCGTCTGTGATTTCATTTCAGCTGCCACTAATGATCAGCATTGGAGACTGGTGACAGAGACGCACAGATTGGTTGATGTAGCCTTCCCCCATTTCCAAACCGGTGAGTCCCACAGGTCTTTGGGGGTTTCTTTCGTTAAACTTTTGTTTTTTGCCGCTGCTTTTACCCCTTCATTCCGTTTCCTAGCTCTGCAGAAGGCTGGCTGGTGCACTGACCACACGTTACTGGACTTTGATGAGTGGCGAGTGGACTGGGCAGAAGGAAACCTCCAAAAGAAAGCCTTGTAAAAGTGCCAGATGTAGATAAATGTAGAAATTTGAAGATCTTGCTCCCATGCTGGCTTAGATTAGCTGCCACTCATTCACCTGAAATTTCCTTTTTTTTTTTTTTTTTTAATTAAAAGTTTATTTTTTTACATAACAACGTTGAGTTTGTCAGCCTTTCTCTAAGTGGACCATGAAATTTATTTCTGGCAAATGACAGTTCTACTGAAAGATAGATAGATACTAGGAAGCGATCAGTAAAGTTACTAATCATGACGATGTATTGCATGTTGATTAGCAAGTACAGTGATCCCTCCTCAATCGCGGAGTTTGCGTTCCAGAACCCCCCACAAAGGTGAAAATCCGTGAAGTAAAAACCATATGTTTATATGGTTATTTTTATATATTTTAAGCCCTTATAAACTCTCCCACACTCTTATAAACATTTCCTGCACAGTTATACAGCATAAACCCTTTGTATTCTCATAGATGTTAGGTAAGATTCGTTGAAATTATGTACAGTTGTGCTTGAAAGTTTGTGAAACCTTTAGAATTTTTTATATTTCTGCATAAATATGACCTAAAAAATCATCAGATTTTCACTCAAGTCTTAAATGTAGATAAAGAGAAACCAGTTAAACAAATGAGACAAAAATATTATACTTGGTCATTTATTTATTAAGGAAAATGATCGAATATTACATATTAGTGAGTGACTAAAGTATGTGACCCTTTGCTTTCAGTATCTGCTGTGACCCCCCTTACTAAACGTTTCCAGTAACTTCTGATCATTCCTGCACACTGGCTTGGAGGAATTTTAGCCCATTCCTCCGTACAGAACAGCTTCAACTCTGGGATGTTGGTGGGTTTCCTCACATGAACTGCTCGCTTCAGGTCCTTCCACAACATTTCAATTGGATTAAGGTCAGGACTTTGACTTGGCCATTCCAAAACATTCACTTTATTCTTCTTTAACCATTCTTTGGTAGAACGACTTGTGTGCTTAGGGTTGTTGTCTTGCTGCATGACCCACCTTCTCTTGAGATTCAGTTCATGGACAGATGTCCTGACATTTTCCTTTACAATTCTCTGATATAATTCTGAATACATTGTTCCATCACTGAAGGCAAGCCGTCCTGGCCCAGATGCAGTAAAACAGGCCCAAACCCTGATACTACCACCACCATGTTTCACAGATGAGATGAGGTTCTTATGCTGGAATGCAGTGTTTTCCTTTCTCCAAACATAACGCTTTTCATTTAAACCAAAAAGTTCTATTTTGGTCTCATCCGTCCACAAAACATTCTTCCAATAGCCTTCTGGTTTGTCCACGTGATCTTTAGCAAACTGCAGACGAGCAGCAATGTTTTTTTTGGAGAGCAGTGGCTTTCTCCTTGCAACCCTGCCATGCACACCATTGTTGTTCAGTGTTCTCCTGATGGTGGACTCATGAACATGAACATTAGCCAATGTGAGAGAGGCCTTCAGTTGCTTAGAAGTTACCCTGGGGTCCTTTGTGACCTCGCCGACTATTACACGTGTGCCTTGCTCTTGGAGTGATCTTTGTTGGTTGACCACTCCTGTGGAGGGTAACAATGGTCTTGAATTTCCTCCATTTGTACACAATCTGTCTGACTGTGGATTGGTGGAGTCCAAACTCTTTAGAGATGGTTTTGTAACCTTTTCCAGCCTGATGAGCATCAACAACTCTTTTTGTGAGGTCCTCAGAAATCTCCTTTGTTCATGCCATGGCACACTTCCACAAACATGTGTTGTGAAGAGCAGACTTTGATAGATCCTGTTCTTTAAATAACACAGGGTGCCCACTAACACCTGATTGGCATCCCATTGATTGAAAACACTGCTAATCCTAGAGGTTCACATACTTTTGCCACTCACAAATATGTAATTTTCTATCATTTTCCTCAATAAATAAATGACCAAGTATAATATTTTTGTCTCATTTGTTTCACTGGTTTCTCTTTATCTACTTTTAGGACTTGAGTGAAAATCTGATGATGTTTTAGGTCATATTTATGTAGAAATATAGAAAATTCTAAAGGGTTCACAAACTTTCAAGCACCAGTGTATGTAAACACACTGTTTATATACAGTAAAACCTAAATATTATTTTAAAGATATCGAGCATCTCGTATGTTACAACCATTACGATAGGCCACCAGCAATAAATATGTACAATGCAAGAAAAATTGCATACAGTAAAATGTGAGTACAGTGACACTAAACGTATGTACATGTACTAAGTACTGTACGTAGAAAATTAATTATGGTTACTCACCAACAATAACAAAACGACTTCTCCGATAATGATGAGTTTAATTTTACTGCATAACAAAGGAGAGCGTTACAGCTCTTCTAAAGGAGCCTCTTCAGGCGACTGTGTAGCACCACCGTTGTTCTTCTTCTGGCAGTCTTCAATCCAGATCCCTAAAGCAGATTCCATCTGGACTACCGCCTTATTACGCCCACTTACAACTCGTTTTGCGCCCTGGTTAAAGGACACTGCGGCCGTAGATCTTATATTCTTTTCCTCCTTTTTAAATAAAAAGAATCATAGACTCATTGATGCCGTAGTGGCGTCCTACAACGGTGTAGCTGTTCCCTTCCTTCAACATATCCAAAACTTTTACCTTTTCGGCAGTCGTTAGCATCTTCCGTTGGCGCTTGGGCACAGCCCCTGAAGCAGTATCAGGAGCAGATTGTGTTGGAGACGTAACGAAGGGCTTGACTATGCACAAAGATAAACACAAAAGTTAACACTTTACACAGTGAAACACGTTGATGCTGAATGAGTGAGACGAGACTTCCTGGTTAACACAGCGCAGTTGAATTCAGCGCTCCGTCACTGAGCTAATTAGCACACAGGAACTTAACTGCGTGATCTGATTGGGTAGCTTCTCAGCCATCCGCAAATAGCGTCCCTTGAATGAAATCAACTGGGCAAACCAACTGAGGAAGCATGTACCAGAAGTAAAAAGACCCATTGTCTGCAGAAATCCACGAACCAGCAAAAAATCTGTGTCATATAATTAGATATGCTTACATATAGAATCCGCAACAGTCGAAGCTTGATATAGTGAGGGATTTCTATACAAGTAAGAATGTTAGCGTACTCTGTGCACAAGACCATATCTACCTGTTGTCACTGCAGACCAGAGTGGAGCCCACCTTCAAGTAGAGCAGTGCTTTGGATCAGGGGTCACCAACTCCGGTCCTGGAGGACCACCGTGGCTGCAGGTTTTCATTCTAATCCTTTTCTTAATGAGTATCCTGTTTTGGCGCTAATTAACTTCTTTTTAACTAATTCTCATTGACTTGCTCTTGAAGACTCAGACCCCTTAATTGTTTCTTTTTCCTTAATTAGAAGCCAAACAATAATGAGATACAAAATGAACCAAAACAAATTGGTGTCCATCATACAATATCTGAAAATAAGGAACGATGAAGGTCTCAGGAATGTTGGTCTGCTCAGGTCCCCAAAACATTTGACCAGTGCTGCTCTTGGAAAAGAGAAAATCAACAATTATAGAAATGTCTGCTATTGCACAACAAGAGCAGCAACAAAGCCATGAAATTAAAGAACGGGTTTAATTAACGACAGGAATCGGCCCCTCATTAAGCAGCTGGTTGGAGTTTGAGACCCTGACTTAGTTGATCTTCTGTTGGCTCCCTCACTTCACATTTCACTTCTGTTTGGGTGCCGTTTAAGGAAAGAATTGAAACAATTCAGAGCAACGATGAAGAAATCTTAACAAACCAATTCAATTAAAATTAATTCACAAGACGTTAATTAGCAGCACAAACAGGGCACTCATTTTTAAAACAAAAAAGGGTTAGAGTGAAAACCGACTGGAGCTGGGGACCCCCGCTTTGGATGGTCAGGGTGTACCTTCATAATTTCAGGTGTGTCTGACAATTGGCCATTGAGCTCCCCTCCTACTACAGCAGCCCTTCATTAAGGAATGAGACATGACAAAGAAACATTTGCTCATCTAGGATCCGTTATTTATTACAGTACAAGTTTAGAAATACGTAGCAGGGTCCAGGTGCCTTCTCAGTGACGTGGCTTCTCAAAACCAGTGGGCAGAGCGTTGGTGTGAGGGTTGTGGAAGAGCGAGTGATTGCCATCACCCCACGGAAATGGCTGTTGATTTGGGTCAGGTGAGTTGGTGAACAACATGGGTGGGGGGAAAAAAAACAATAGAAATGTCCAACTGTTAGAAAGAAAGGAAGTCAAAACTTTCACATTTAAAAACCAGTCGAGAAGCAGGCAGCTTACCTTGGTGCGAATGCGCAGGTGGGCATATGGCTTAAACTCGGGCATCTCCTGGTGGTGCTGTTTTTTCAGCCAGGCGTTGAGCATGCACACAGCGACCCCTGGGATGGCCACAAAGAAGGACAACAGGCGCCAGGTACGAACTGTGAAAAGGAAGATTTCAAATGAAAAGGCTGAGGGAAGGAGAATAACACCCTCACTCTGCGGTCTTCCTCTACCTACCCTATTCTGAACATTGACTCTGCATGCTCTAAAAATTCATGTTTAATTCTGTTTCATTGGTACTTAGTAACAATATGCGGGTGTATGATTGCGTTGGCTTTTTCAGAAACGTTAAGGTTTTGCTTTGATTAAAAAAAAAAAAAAAAGTGTCATCCGTTAATTTCAGAGTTATTGTCACGTTTACACAATGCAATGAAATGTCTGTCTGAATGTTTGAGCAACACGGAGCAGGTTGCAATTGTTCTTGTCTAGTGTTGTAAATATTTCACTACGGGTTATGTAGAATATCCATTCAATGATTTTTTTAAATCACAAAATCATAGGTAGTGGTAAGTGAAAGTCGACTTTGCTTTTGCATTTAGTTTCAAGAAACCGACACTAAACTTCATCTCCTAAGCACAAAACTTGGCCATTTATCAAGTGTCTCACCGGTACTAACTGGTTAAAAACATATCTCAGAATGATGTCAATTTGGAATTATTCTCGGAAGTAAGGGTAAAAAGAATTGTAGCAATTTTCCTAATTTAGGAAACAATTCCTAACTTCTTCAGGAGTGAGCTGTCTTAAATTGCTAGAAGCTGTCACAAGATGGCATTCAAGCAGAGATGAGGCACGCACACTCCAAGAAAAGTGGAATGTTTTTGGAACTCCTGGACAACAGTGAACTTGTAAAAAGATTCCGATATGACAGAGATGGAATAACATTCTCAGCAAATCTTGTAAGTCGCGCTCCATCTATACAAAGAAGTCATGTGCCGTTAGTCAGTCGAAATGAAAGTGTTGGGAACGTTGTTTTTTTCGTTACCCATTATCTGCAATTTGTGCCAGACTTTGAATGCCCTTACAAAGCATGAGGTCATACGCATATTTATACATTTTCCCCACCACTCCATGTGAGGTAACGTTCAAGCAAGCTACACTAATGCAAATCGCCAGTTTTCCTCGAGTTATTCGTATGATTGACGTAGTAATTGATGTTGAAATGCCAGGGAGGTAAGCGGAGTTCCATGAACCCCCTGGAAAACTGGCATTACACTTCAGTCCAAGAATGTTCAGGAAGGGAGGCAGAGACTCCCAGGGCGTTGGATAAAGATAAGATGAGGGGTTAGGGCACAGAGAAGAACGTAATATGGAACTCTGGAAGCCAACTGGGAACACCTAGCGTGAACGCAACTTCAATTATATATATATATACTTTTTAAAAACCACGCCTATATTAAGTTAAAAAGTAAAAAATAAGTCTCTCATACATCACTCGTAAAATAAAAGTGTGGGTGCTTTTGCTAAGATTTTAAGAAGTGTTTTTTGAATGTTGATTGATGAAAAGCACTCATGCTTTTATTTTACGAGTGCAGTTCCTAGCAGTAATTCTGGGATAGGATTGATAAATATGCGCTCGGAAAGAATTTCAACAGAAACAAATGATGACAAGGAGGACAATTCAGAGAGGTAATGGAAACGGGAAGGTTAGGGAAAGGGAAAACGGGCATGACCATAAAGGAAAGGGGAACGGCAGGTAAGAAGATTTAGGAAGAGAAGGGATGATGGAGAAAATAAGCAAGGACGAATGGAGACACAAGTCCCCGTTAGGCCTCTCCAAGCACAGCAGACCACCTGTGAGACGGATTTGACAGCTGAGCGCTCCATCTGTCTATTGTGGCTGAGAAAAAAATAAATAGCAGTTTCGCCGCAATAGGAATGAACTCCTACTCGCTCCCTAACACAAGCAGAACATTCTGTGTCTAATGGATAAGCCGTGCATTCTGAATGTGACCGTGAAATGGCTTCCTTGACAAGTAAACCTCTTGTCTAAGACGATTATTTGCATTGTTAATTAAATATTTTACCTCCACTATGGGCACCGGCCTGTCCAGCAGTGGCATATGCTCTTCTTGAAATCATCACAAGGAGCCCCATTTTTTTTCCTTCACGGAAAATTTGGAAAAAATACAACGACTTGTGTACAGATCAGTTGTGTCTCTGGTCCTCCTCACATGTCCGCTTGTGTCCTTGAGCAGTTCTGTCAGCTCCCAGCCTGTTGTGCTTCTGCCAAATATCTCTCTGGTTATTTTTAAGGGTGGCATAATTTCAAGGAGGGTCAGGTGGTTTGTCTCCTGGTAAACTAAGACCTGAAATCCACACTTGGAACACAGAGCGGACAGTGTGTGTCGTAAGCCCCATTAACGTATAGAACCCTGGCCATCACCGGGATTTGAATCTCGGGAGCGGTGGAATTCACCCATTTTGGGCTTACATGGATGAATGGTTTACTTCCTGGATGGAGAGCATTTACCCGTGACAGACCCAGGTGCGGATAGAAGCAAGAAGGACCCAGAACACTGATATCCAAAGACTTTTCAGTTTGTTTTGCGGCCTAATCCCTTTGTTGAACTGCACCACACGCTCTTGGCCGTATACAGTCGTGTGAAAATGTAAGTACACCCCATGGAGCCGGTTGACTTTTTCAACATCTTTGAACAGGCAAACGTTACATCTTCATGTAAACTGTCTCTACAGATAAAGGGTCTCTACTTGAACAAATGGTGCATAAAATTGAAATGGTGTATTCATTCTTAGGATCTAAATGAACAGAAATGCAAAAAATAAGTGCACCCCTACATTTCTCACCCTTCAAATACCTCAAATTAGGATCAGGTGTTCTTGACGAGGTGCCAATGATTTGAACTTCCTTAGTGAGTACGCAGGTGCACCCGAGTGTCTTATTTAATCTGCAGATCTCGAGAGTCTGGCATCCTCATTGATATTCTGGTGTCATAATGTCAAAATCAAAAGAGCTTCCTAGGGCCTCTGAAAGAAGGTTGTGGATGCCTAGGATTCTAACTAGAAATTTAAAATGATTGCCAAATTATTTGAACTCCGTCATTCCACAGTAAGAAACATTGTCTACAAGTGGCACAGATTTCGAAGGACTGCTAACTTGTCCAGGACTGACCAGCCCAAGAGTTGACCGTTTTGATAAATAATCTCTAAGAAGAGAAGAATTTCACCATAAGATCGGCAGGTAACTCTTGCCACAGTTGGTGTCAAAGCGCTACTATCAACAACAACAACATTTATTTCTAGAGCACATTTTCATACAAATGATGGAGCTCAAAATGTTTACCATGATGAAGAAAGAGAAAAAAGACAAAATAAATAATTAAAATTAGGGAACACTAACATAGAGTAAAAGTAAGGTCCGATGGCCAGGGAGGACAGAGAAAACAAAAAAAAAACTCCAGACGGCTGGAGAAAAAAAATAAAATCTGCAGGGGGTCCGAGGTCACGAGACCACTCAGCCCCCTCTAGGCATTCTACCTGACATCAATGACCTCAATCACTCCTCATGGTATTCAGGGTTCTCATGGATGACGGTCACGTGGACTTGTGGCCTTTAATCCATCAATGTAAGGACATCACAGTGCTTTGATTAGGTGGTGGTGGCACAGGTTGCCACCACAGAAAACTAGAAAAAGAACAGAAGAGAGAGTAGGGTTAGTATGGATTTTGGAGCCACCATGAATAATAATGATAATTAATTGAATATACAGAGCATCGGGATTTAACTAAGGTGAAGCTCTGAGAAAGCCATGTTAAAGTAATGAGTTTTCAGCAGTGTGCTTCACTGTATTAGCCTGGCGAATTCCTATCGGCATGCTGTTCCAGATTTTAGGTGCATAACAGCAGAAGGCCGCCCGCCCGCCTCACCACTTCATTTAAGTTTAGCTCTTGGAATTCTGAGCAGACACTCATTTGAAGATTGTGACAGTTTAAGGCTGTATCGCTCCCTTGAACCCCTGTCCAAGACTCCAGACACCAGGTAAAAGTCCAAATGATGACTTTATTTAAATGCCACACTGCACAAAGCACCCTCTCCTCCACTATACTCATAAACCAAACAATAATAAACACAATAAATCAATCCTCCAACTCCCAGACGCGTTGCCACCCTTCCACCCAGCTCAGCTCGACGCTCTGGTGTCTCTTTCAGTCTTTTATAGTCCTTACCCACGAAGTGTTTTGCCCTCTCTGTCCACGTGACCAGGAACACTTCCGGGTCAGATAAAAACCTTCTTCTTTACCCCGGAAGCACGTCATTCCCCTTGTCCATGTGTGCTTCCGGGGCGTAGGGAAAATAGTCACTGTTCCTCCCTGCAGCGCCTTCTATTGGCCCCCATGGTATCCAGCAGGCTGGGGTGGGTTGGCACCCGTCCCGAGATTGGTTCCTGCCCTGTGCCCTGTGTTGGCTGGGATTGGCTCCAGGAGATCCCCGTGACCCTGTGTTAGGATTCAGCGGGTTGGAGAATGGATGGATGGTATCCAGCAGGGCTGTAAAGGAAAACTCCAACATCCATAATTCCCTGCTGGCATTCGGGGCACCTCCATGCTGCAGGGAGGGCTCCACCTGGCGGCGTGGGGGTATTGGCCGGGATGAACGACGGGCCATCCTTCACAAGATCTAAGGTTGCAATTTGGAGTGTAAGGTGTAAGGCATTCTGAAATATAAGATGGAGCAGATTATTGAAGGCTTTGTAAACCATAAGCAGGATTTTAAAGTCAATTCTAAATGACACTGGTAACCAGTGTAGTGACATCAGAACTGGTGTGATGTGCTCGGATTTTCATTTCCTACTTAAGATTCTAGCAGCTCCATTCTGCACTCATTGCAATCGATTGATGTCTTTTTGTGGGTGGTCCTGAGAGGAGTGCGTTACAAAACAAAAGGGTGAGTTCATTTTTCAGCATCTTGCAATGTTATAAGAGGTCTAACTTTTGCTATATTAAGTGAAAAAAAGCTGTCCTAGTAATCTGATTAATATGTGATTTAAAATTCAGGTCACAGTCAATAGTTACCCCTAAATTCTTTACCTCCAGCTTGACATTTAATCCTAATGCATCAAGCTTATTTCTAATAACCTCATTATATATGTTATTGCCAATCACTAAAACTAATCAGAAAGATTGAACCGATTTTACCTGCATGCAAGTTGCGTCAGGAAGAGGCCTTTGCTGTCCAAAAAAAGATCATTAGGGTGAGACGACAGTTCTCCATCGAACTGGCCTTCAGGGACCATGTGCTCTGCACAGGTGAATCACAGACAGATGTTTGGCACAAACTGAAGACACCATTTCAGGAGAAGAACTTTGCACAAACTGTGAGGCATGGTGGTGGAAATGTTCTGGCTTGGGGTTGCTTTGCTTTCTGAGGGCCTGGGTAGCTTGCAGTCATTGAGTCAGGTCTGAATTCTGCATCATGTCAAAGTGTGCTGGAGGAGATTATGAGGCCACCTGTCTGAAAAGTTGACCTTTCAACGTGATAATTATCCAAAGCACAATAGCAAATCCACCAAGGAATGACTCGAGAAGTGGAAATGGAGGGTTATGGACTGGCATTGTCAAAGCCCTGATCTGAATTCCATTGAAGTGTAGTGGACATACAAGAAAACCCCCAGACGTCTTGCAAATGAAGGAATTGTGTGGTCCAAAGTTTCACTGAGTCGATATCAGGGACTGGTGGGCAGTTATGCAAATTGCCTACAAGAAGTTGTATCTTCTAAATGGGGTGATGTCAGCATTTGAGGACAAGAGTAGACTTACTTATTCCCAGTATTCTATCTATTGATATTTTTGTTGAATAAATCAATGAAAGGGCATATTTTCCTTGTGTTTTTATTCAAGTGTATCACCTGTATCTGTAGGCACTGTTTGCATGAAGATCTGCTGCTTGTCTGTTCAAATATCTTGAAAAATTAGGATGAACAATCTTCATAGGGGGTATTTACTTTTTCACATGACGGAACGTGGGCACCCCTCCAAAATATTTAGTTCAGGTTGTTAACAGGGGCGTAAAGAAAAAGCCATGCAGTCTCCATTGACAAACAGAATCAGTTGTACTGAAGAGCTCAGTGGCTGTCATAGGATGCCACTTTTGCCACAAGACAGCATGTGAAATTTCTGCCCCAGCCAACTGGATGTGCTATTATAGTGAAGTGGAGGCGTTGAGGAGCTACAACAACTCAGCCATGAAGTGGTAAGCCACACAGAGGGCATCGCCAAGTGCTGAAACACATAAAAATGACCTCCCGTCTTTGGCTTCATTTACAACTGAGTTCTAATCTGCCTCTACAAGCGACATCAGCACTGGGCCTGTGGGTTCGGTGCTTCATAAAGTGAGTTTCCATGGCTGAGCAGCTGCTCACAAGCTTAAGATCACTATGACAATATCAAGCATTAGCTGGAGTGGCGTAAAACACGCCACCACTGGCATGGGCATCGTCATGAGCGGATAAAGGGTAATGACTATCCAGGGCCCACTGGGTGGGGGGGGGGCCCTTGAAAGCCTGGAATGAAAATGTTGTTTTTCGAGAGGAAAGGGGCCCACAGAGATTGCTTATGTGTAGGGCCCAGAGTCCTCTGCTATACCCCTGACCATTGGACCCTGGATCAGTGCAAGCATGTCCTCTGGAGTGCAGACTATCTGGCAGTCCGATGGACAAGTGTGGGTATTGGCAAACGGCAGAACTCTACCTTCTAAACTGTATGGTGTATAAGGGATAATGGCAGGGTTTGGGCTCGACCCATTTGTTCCAGTGAAGTGTACTGTTAAAGACACAGTACATCAAGAAATCGCTGACAATTGTGTGCTCTCTGCTTTGTCATCACAGTTTGTGGGGGTCCTTTTCTGTGCCAGCATGACTTGTGCCCCTTCGGCCTGCACAGAGCTCTGACCTCAACCTTACTCAGAGGCGGCCTTAGGTGTGTGCAGGGCGGGGGGCCGGTTCAGTCAAACACAGTATAAACTTGCATGAATTTAATAAAAAAATAATGTTAACATACACTGGATTTTCTCATTACAGTCCATCCATCCATTATACAACCCGCTATATCCTATCTACAGGGTCACGGGGGTCTGCTTGAGCCTATCCCAGCCAACACAGGGTGCAAGGCAGGAAACAAACCCCAGGCAGGGTGCCAGCCCACAGCAGGGCATGCGCACACTAGGGACAATTTAGGATCGCCAATGTACCTGACCTTCATGTCTTTGGACTGTGGGAGGAAACCGGAGTACCCGGAGGGAACTCACGCAGACACAAGAAGAACATGCAAACTCCACACAGGGAGGACCCGGGAAGCGAACCCAAGTCCCCTTACTGCGAGGCAGCAGTGCTACTACTGCGCCACTGTGCCGCCCCTCTCGTTACAGTATTCAGCTAACTTTTTTCAAGATAACACGCAGACTTTATCAAAATATAACAATATCTTCTTTTTTCGGCTGCTCCCGTTAGGGGTTGCCACAGTGGATCATCTTCTTCCATAGCTTATCAAAATATAACGATATAATCTATTAAAAAAGTGCAACTCAGAATTCATGACAATACCACTGAGAAATGCGATGCAGTGTCATGCGGAAATTAGCAGGGCCTCTCCTAGAAAAGCACCCCAAAATTGCAAGTATACTTCGAGTCTCGATATGCAGGATGTCATCGTCATAACTCACGTTGATGTCATGTCAACCGGTTATCATGTTTTTGTGCATTAATATTCAGACAAGTTTATGGCCTACAAATAAAATGCAAGCTTCAGCGTTTCGACAGGAAGTGTGAAATTAACGTAGAGGTATCATCATGAGATCTTTTACCAGTTTCCAGGTTAAGAGATGAAAATCCACTTTTCTTGCCTTTCGATTGGAAAAGTCATTGATGACATCTTGGTAGTCTTATCTGGATCTGCAATGTCTTTTTCTATAGATAGGAGAAGCCAACCCAGCAACTAATTGCTTCCTGTTTTAGAAAGGGATTATACTGGCGACCCTTTTTGGGCGATGAAGGTGGACTATGGAGTGTTTTCAAAAATGTACATGTGCGGAATTTTACCTTGAAGAGGGCTTTTAAAAGGGTTCCACTTAGAAGCATCTCAAATATATATATATATATACACTGGAGAGTATAACTTGACAAATCCGCTCGAATGGGACACGCGGACCTCAAAAGCAGGGCCCCCTTAGGTGCCCGGCCTGGGGTGGTTGCCCCACTTGCCACCCCCAAACGCCCCTCTTGACCCTACTGGAACGCTGATCTTCTCATTCAACATCAGTATCTGACATTAAAAAGTAAAACACGCTGCGCAGACTTCCAGGGTTCCAAAACGGGACTCAAATTAGTGATCCGGCCAATGTGCTGGACGCAAATGAAATCGACGGGGTTCCTTATAGAAACGCACGTGCAGGTACTTCTCTGGGGTCCCCTTTCGCGTTTCGGACGGCAAAATTTCATTCCAGAACACGCAATGATTAAAAAGCGGCGCGATGCATCAATACGGGACGTCTGATCACCAAGCTCACAAATGCTCTTTAGGCTAACGGTCACAAATTCCCCCACACACGCACCTCAAAATCTTATGGAAAGCCTTCCCAAAACAGAGCAGGCTGTCACAGCTGCAATACCCGTATTAATGCCCGTGGTTTTGGAATGGGATGACCAACAAGCTCATATAGGTGTGAAGGTCAGGTTTCTACAACCTTTTGACCGTATAGCGTATACGTATATCATACTGCAAGACGCATCACCTACTTTAATGAATCGCCGCCATTTTTTTTGCCGTCACCGCCGGTAAACCTGCATTTCTACGCATGCGCGCAGCGTTGGCGCCGCTGACACCTGAAATATTAAAACCTGTGGGCGGGAACGCGTGGCGCTTACTTGCGAGCGAGCGGGTAGATTCGGAGCGGCGCGGTTTGCTAAGAGCGTGTTGTCTCATCATGACGGCGGATTTAGCGGTAAATTTTCTTTATTTGGTGGTGATGGCGTTTCGAACAATACGTTAGAGTGGTGTCGTACGTGTGAATTGCGGGCTGTAATGCGCGTTTGTTTCTTTCTTCCTTCGATGCATCAGCAGAGTTTACGAAACGAACACCAAACGAAATTGCGTTTCAATTCCATCTTTTCCGCTCGGCGTTATCCCCAAACCGAATTCGCGTACCCTTCATTTTTAATTCATTACGACGTGAGAAGAAAGGAAGCCCAAGTAATTGTTTGTTTCTTGGCCTCCGCCGGGGCCGACCGCCTTTGGACTCCTCCGAGTTCGCCTGCAGTTCCGACTCCATTTCGTGTCGACATGCCGGTGTTCTGACGATTTGTCCTACTTTGTCGAAGTATCCTACCGTAGTTTATTGTAAGTCGTAACATTAAACTTCTAACGTTATACCATGTCATCATTTAACATGTTGAATTTAGAAGTCGTCTATCAAATTTATGTAAATGTTAATATTTCTCAATTTATTATATATGCATCATTTAATGCCCGGAAGAGAGAGAGCCTGATGCAAAGATTTGACAAGACGGTCATTACTCGTGCATGGATACAATGGCCTGTACAAGATTAAAAGTCACACATGCAAAATATACAACTTATAAAACGTTGACAATAAATACCTATGCAGTAAACTGTAATAAATGCATTCATGTAGTAAGGCGAAGTTGCGTAATTTTGGTCTGCGCATGCGTAGTATCCGTGAGTAGATCATTTCGATGGGTAGGATGTTTCGTTAGAACACCTGTTCTGGTCTCCTGTGTTATGCTAGTTTAATGTTAAACGGCTCGAGTTGAGTTCAGTTTAAGTTCACGTTCGCAGGACAGTGTGGTAGGAGCGCTCGTATCCACACAGTAACGACTTGTTGGTGGTCTTTTTCAGTCTTTTATGGCCATTAATTTCACCACCCGTGAAATGGCCCGTCTGGCGACCATGTGTTTTATGAAAACTCGGAACCGGTAGCCTCGTTTTAATGAATATAAGAATCTCCCTTTTAAAAAGCGACGTGCTTTCAGCCCTTGGGACTCAATTGAACTTCGTAAGTGTAGTAACCGTGTAACTGTGGCCTGGTGCATAGGAGTAAAATAAGCTGCCGATGAACAATATGGTGGTGAAGCCATGGCTGCAAAAATCCCTACTAAATAATGGACCTGTAATTTCAGGAGTCGGGTTTAGTAAACCTTACAGGGGGAAAACACTTGCTGAATGTTTCATGATTTTTTTTTTTAACAAAATATACTTTTATGCAAGTGTTAGTGCTAATTTGTGGTTTCAACAGCTGTTTGGAAGTGTGAAAAGAAAATGAATACTTCAGTTTTTAAGTGATCTACCATTTGAACATTGCAATTTAGAGTTTGAGTGGCTTGTGTTTTAAATAAGGTTTAATTCAGTCATTTGGAGAGGTCTGAAGTAATGTGTTCTCAGTTCTAGGATTTGTATACACAGTGCTGAGTTAGCAGGATTACGCTTAAATGATGGAATTTCTTGCAAATGTTTTCTTATTTTACAACGAGTGGGACAGACAAGAGGCCTTGCCAGAATCTCAACAGTGGGGTTTAGAGAGTGAGAAGCAGCAACCTGATCTAACATCTGCAAAAACTGGCTAATCGAAAGGAGATACCTGCCTAAGAAAATGGCATTAAAGAATTTGAACAGGGCAAAATCTGAAAGAAATTTATGAAGAGTAAAGCCCATCAGTGATCATCATCCTCCATCCATCCATCCATTCATTCATTCTGGAACAAGAACTGAGTTAAAGGAATACTCCATCCAAAAATATATTTTTGTTACATATCCCTTGTAGTTTGTAGTGCTGGCTGAGAACAAAACAAAAATCTCCTGTTTTTTAATGCAGAATGGAGAAATGTCTGATATAATGAAAGTCAATAGTGACCAGGGCTATAAAACAATAAACGATGTAAAAAATAAAAAATCACACATTATGTGTGCTGCATTATCTACATGTCGGTTGTCCAGCCATGTGCATGAAACATGCAAAGCTCATGCTTTTCTGCTAAACTACTGTTAAATATATACTTCCAGGATTGAATTTTTGAATTGAATACCTGCCTCTCCCCTCTCATTGATTGGTCAAGAGTCCTGGCTTCAGTTAGAGTGAGTCCCATGAGGCATTGGGTTTACATTTGTGTTTGCCTGTTATTGCTCAATATATACTTCTGGAATATTTTGGCAAAAAGCTTGCCTGTTTGCATCTTTTGTAAAGTGATATTTCTTTTTTCGTGGTTATTTTTCACATTTACTGCTCTTCAGTATTGGTCCTCATTGGTGTCTGTTATATCAGACTTTTTTTTTTCTCTCCATTTTGCACGAAAAGAAATGTTTCCCAGCCACCACTACAAATTACTTGGGTTCACTCTTTCAGTGCATCTGAATTGCCTCTGTTTAGTGTCACCATCTGCAATAAAAGATTAATTACATGTATAACAGCTGTCTGTCCTGCAGGACTTGAGGTTTTTGTACTGGTGAGAGGAGGGGAAAATAAGCAGCTTTAATCTGTTAAGCTACAGGAACATTTCAGTGACTAAAGAAGCTGCAAGATAAACTGATTCCAAGTCCTTGAATACTGATGTCACCAAATACTCTGCACTCTTAAATTTTCTGTGAATAAGTGTGCTCATAGTTTTAATTGTATTTTAAATGCTGTTTTGGGCAGTTAAAATTAATATTGAGTTAATGCATAATACTCAGTGAGCTGTTGTGACACAGTTCTCATTTAAGGTTAGCTCTTTTAGCATCATTGTACTTTTCCTAGGCTTCTCCTGTACTATTACTTCCTCGTAAGCCCAGCGCATGAAAAACCGGTTTACCTGCAATTAGCCTAAACATTTTTGTCAATTTATCTACAACATAATTTGATCTATCACAGTGTTGTATATGTTATCCATGTCTCCAGTAATGGTGTTCTATTGGCTTATCCTTCACTTGCGTAACTGTATTCTGCTATTCTTATATGTGCACAAATGCATTTTAAACGGGTTCCTCTGCCTACTAGCATGCAAACATCCTCCTGTATGTGTGCCATTGTGTGCATGTATAGTCATGTATATGCATAAGTATGCTCATATTAAATGTTACTTTTGTTTTGCAAAAAGTAATCAATTTTTAAATGTGAGCAGTAATCTTAGACAATGGGTTGATATGCTTTAAAGACCACAGATACAGCATGTAGTGTATAATTTCATAGAAATTTGTTCAAGGAATTAAATAGCTAAATGTTATGAAAGCGAGAGACTTCTAGATCACTGAGGTGGCATGGCAAGTAACTTCAGTCTGTCTTCTCCTAGAGAGTGGTCCTGTTGCTTTCTCCGTGTAGTCTGCATATTTCTCTTTAATGTGTTTTGAATTTTTCCCAAAAATGTTTATGTCGATGTTCTGACTCAAAAGTGTCTTCGTTTGAGCAAGTGCACTGTGATGCGTGGACGTCTAACCCAGAGTTGGCGCTTGATAAACTCTTAAAACATACTTTTATTAATTTTCACTGCTAAGTTTAGTTTTTTAGGCATGTTTGTCTATTTTTATATGTATTTTTTTAAGGATGCTTAAATAAGTGCAATTTTCTGTGTTTGCTCTTCAAGTATATGGGAACATATATTTGATAAATGAGAAGAAACCATTCTGTAAATCAGGCTTGTTTGTTTAGCTAATAGATAAGCTGTTCCAATATCCTATCCAGATGCTGCTTAAAAGTACACTTGAATCTGAAGGGAAGAATTAGGACACTTGGGTTTGACACCCCTTTGTTTGCTATGAGTTGTAACATTTAAGGCCCTATGATTGTGGAGGCTCACACAGTGTAATGGGGATCAGTCTTCCAGACTCTTTCACTAAAAATAAGTCCTCGCAATGAGACTAATCAGTTGCACTTCTACCTCCATTCAGGACACAGAGTGGTGTCCCCTACTTCAGGAAACAGACGAGTGCAAGGCTGATGGCCACAGTGAGGATGAAGAAGCCACCACTCTGCTTCAAGAAATGGTTGAAGAAGACGAGGAGATTGACTTGTACAATGAAGAGACATTTCGTTTGGGTGAGTACTTCTCCTGCAGGTTTGAGAACTATGTAACTTGTGAAATCGTCTCTCTGGCTTCTGTTTGTCTTCATTTCTCTTGTCAATGTGATGTTTTCCAAACTTTAGGTTACATCCTCATTAATGTGGTTGTAACTGTTCTAGATATGGAATCTGGAGGCGAGGAAGATCCTGCCGACCTCTTTGTGTTCTGTGGTGAATTCTCTAAGTTTGAAAAGGATTCCTCCAAGGATCTTTCAAAAGTGAACGGGGAGCCCCCTAAACCACCAGAGGTGCAACAGGCTGCAGGCCAGCCGGCACCTCAACGTCTTCCAGTAACTAAATCCCAGCCTGCCCCTGCTTCATCTAAGGTCCAAATGGCTCCCAGAGCTACAGGCCGCATGGAAATGCGTGGGGAGCGCAGGCGGGAGCTGAGCAAGAGGATGGAATTCCAGGATCCAGCTGTTCTCAAAAGTATTAAAGGCAAGCCCACTTTAGAGGTGAGGACCATCTAGAAAGTGATCTAGCTACTGGCTTCTGCCATCGTACTTAATTGTGCATGTAACCAGGGTCTAAGATGTCTAAGACAGTTGATGATTAGCATGCTTGCTTGGGGAGTATAGTTTGCAGTCATAATAGGTAGTGATTAAGCTAGAGTGCAGTTTCTGTTGACTAATTACCTTCTGGGTCAAAGTGTCAAACTACACCCAAAAGGCTAGGAGCAAAAATCTACAGTAACTGCTAGATATGACCACTGCTTTCCTTCTGAATACAGTACCGATTTCTGCATTAGTCTTTGGCAGTCTTAATTTTTGATTTATATGGAAGGTTGAAAAAATGGCTATGTTGACTTGAGTTAGTGAGTTATGGTTCGTGGTAATCCTGATGTGCAGAAGCTTTTGAAACATGAGAGAGAAATGCAGAAGGAGAGTGGATTCTGTGGTGAAGGTTGTGATCGCTCCTCGTGTTTGTTTTTTGTTAAATACTTAAGGATAAGTACTTGAGAGTTTGCAAATGTAAATTTATCAAGGGAAGTATGAGAAATTTCTAGGGTTCCTGAGAAGTTGAAAATGAAGGGCTTTTGATCAATGTTTGAAATATAATTTGATTTTGTTGTACTTGAGTAAAGGTTTAACATTTTGGTTCTTTTCTGGAGTAAATCGTTTATATTTAAACAAGAAGAGGATTAATGTCCTATTTTTGTAATAGGTGCCCCCACCCCTGCATTTCAAATAAGTAATTTAGAGATTAAACTAACAGTGATCAGCAGCAGCTGTGATGCTGAATCAACCTAATTTGTGCAAATGATCCTAGCTGCTGGATAGAAAATGTTGTTTACTTAATAGTGATGGTGAGAAACTTGTAAAATACAACAACTTATTAGGTAATGATTAGAATAAGAGTAAGTGGCCTTGTCTACTGGTTCTGACTCACTGTATTATATGCATCCAGAGCCTGGACAGTGCAGTGGTGGATAGTGGCATCAGTTCAACGTGGGATGAGATGGATCTGGAAGCCGAAGTGAGTAATTCTTAAGAATTGTCTTCTCCTGTGGTACTGTCCAGAGTTGGTTCTTGTCCTCCATTAACAGGAGATTGTCAGCTGTGCATTTAGATGCTCTGCTAACTGTTCATTCCAAATAGGATAGGCAGGTTCACAACCTAATATAAGCTTCTTGCTTCAAAATTTATCCTGCAGCTAGATCTTTAGTATAGCAGGTCCCTCTTAAGCTAGACATGTTGTCGGCTTTAAGCTGAACTGGGGAGCATGGTGAGTACCAGTGTAAAGCAGAGATATGCATTTCAGGATACTGGTGCCATGAAGGTGATTGACAGGACCTTAGAGCAAAGGATTCCACCCACCACCCTGGACTTCCTGTCTTCTCCCCTGACCCATCAGTACCCTGAAGTTTCTGCTCCAAAGCATGCACCACAACGGCACCTTTCACCAAGAGCTTTCAGTCCCCGTTACATGCAACAGGTAAACCATGGAATGCTTTAGGGTTAATTTAAAGGGAATTAAGGGATAAAACTATATAATTTTTTTTTTTTTTTGATGATAGGTGCCAGCTTGTCCCATGATGCCTCGCTCACCTTTATGTCCAGTGCGGCCTTACTCTTCTCAGACTAGATTTGGTCAGGTGTGTTCCTTTTGTTTGGAAAGTGGATTTATCCAGTCTGCTTCGACAGTTAACCAAACATTTTTATTTAGGCTTGTTACTTTCCACCAGTGCTAGAAAATAACTAAAACAAGAGGGTGGGGCCAGGACCAGGTACAAGGTTTTTGGAATACTTTTGTAGATTTGGTGAAATTACTGTTAATTTTTAGTGTATACATAGTAAGTCATAATTTTGTATATAACAAAGTACATCTTACACTCTTAAGTGCATTCACTTTGCCTATGGTCTATTATGATAGTTACTCCATTTTACATAGAATTAGACTACTGTATGAAACAAATCCAGATCATTGAAGAACATGCTTTATAAAACTATTAATGAAAATAAAGCTTTGGGCTACAGGCTACTCCTCTGCAAAAGGACATTTTTTTTCTGTAATTAGTTACTGCAGTTTCAACATGGCATCAGTGAGAGATTCCTAAGCCAGCACAAGTGGAAATACCATAATGTTGAGTAGCAGTCAGTGCCCAAGTTTTTATTTCTACTAGATTTGAGGCATTTTCCCCTGACCATTCAGTGTCTCTCCACAGCCCAGCAGATACCTATCTCCTTCTTCTTTCCGACCCACTTCCTCAAACATCAGTACGCCCACCCGACCTCTAACCCCAAAGGTCCTGCAAATGCGATTTGGGCCAATGTCGCCTTCTCCGGGCCCTGCGCCGTTTTTCAGTCCTCCAGCCAATCCACTACAGAGATTCAGGTAAAAAGTGCTACTGTGTCAGGGCATGGGGTTGATTTAATTAAGTGCAATTTATAGGCAACCTGTTCTGTATACTGTTTGTGGTATTTCAGTTGTTTGGAATGGGAGAACATAATACATATTTCAACACAATTTCACATAATAGGTTGCACATCAAATAGGCACTGAGCATGTCATTTACATATTGAATTCAATGGTGAATACAAAAACATTCTCTTTGTACCTTGAAATAAATATACATACGTGCACAGCTGTTGACTATTTTGGTTATTAAAGCTCCAAGGTAAAAGTACAATTAATATATTAAGGCTATTTGAAAATAGTAAAGATAAAAATAAACTACAGTCCATTCAAATTCTAGAGAACAATGGAGGTGAGAGAGTAGGGTGGTGCTTATATATGGTCCATTTTTCCCCAAAACAGATTTGGCTGGTTTGGTATGCAAAGGGATTAGTTTTGCTTCTGTTAGGGTCCTCATTGCGACAAGAGGACAGCACATAGTTTACCACAGGGGTTCTCAAACTCGGTCCTGGGGGACCCCTGTGGCTGCAGGTTTTTTTTTTTTCCCATACAGATTCCTAATCAGTAACAACACCTGATAGCACTGATCATTTAATTAGCTGGTATTAGTGTTCTTTTATTCAACATTCAGAAATGCACAGCAGCGTGATTTTTATATTTATAAGAAACTTAGCAAAAGCAGAAATATTTCTATGGATTTAAATGCTTAACTCTTTATTTCGCCCTTGCTCTGTGCAGTTTGCTCCCTTCTTAAAATCTTAATGACTATTAAAAACAAGCAGAACAGAAACCCAAGCAAACACTCAATCGTGAAAGGCTGCAACTACTTGAGCGTCATCCCCACAAAGTAGTAAATAACAGATTCATTAAACAATTAGAACACCTAGAAAAGTAGAATGAAGATGAAAATACTGTTAATGAGAAAAAAAATACATCTAACTGCTTACTACATTTTAATACTTTTTAGTTTAAAAAGAAAAAATCCTTAGTTTTCTAATTTGTTTATTGTTCCCAAAACAGGGAATCTGGGAAACAACAGTTCACTTAATTAGCCCAGGTGTCCAATTAAAAACAGAGGCTGGTTGGAACAAAAACCTGTAGCCACAGGGGTCCCCCAGGACCGAGTTTGATAACCCCTGGTTTACCATAATAAAGGAATTTTGAATTGTGGTGACCATGATGCTAGAATATGAAGTCACTCCAAGAATTCATTCATTGTCAACCATATCAACCACTGAGTAAGCTTATTGGAAGCGTAACTGTTGATATTCAAGGAGCCAACAGTCAGACCAAAGTCTTGTAGTGCACTTGTGGGTGGTGTGAGAGCAATGCAACACTCTTAAGGTCCGAAAGACACAGGAAAACGCTTCACATGGGAACCCCTGGGCTGTACAGAATAAATACCATCACCTGCATTGCTTTTTGCTACCAACAGGTATGACACCATCCATGGATCACATTTATAGCTTATGCAGATAGCCAGGAATGAATTGTTGCTTTTGTCATTTGTCAGACATCTGAGTTTGAAAAAACTAGTTTGCCTTGGAGGTTCAGCACCGAGCATATTGGGTTGTAAATGCAAGGTGACTTTGGTTACAGAAAGATTTATTGGGCAGTGTGGACAGTCCCGTCACCTAGATTATTTTTCAAATGCTAACACAGAATTTACAGCACCACTTGCATTCATAAAGTTTCCACTCGCCACTGGCTTCTAGGATTATTCACACAATGGCAGAATATATGTACTATAGGACACCTTTTAAACACATCTGTGATAAAGCCACGATAAGCTACCTGTGTCACCCATCACATTAGCATTCCTCAGATCTAGCCCTATAATGTACGAATAAATATTTTTTCCTGTGAGAATACAATATGCAGTCAGTGCAGTTATGGGTCATGGATGTATGAGAGCCACTGTTGGAGAAGCAAAGTTTGCCTGAAGTGAGTAGTTACGTAAGGTCATAAGAAACATGAAAGAATGGTAGGCCTTGGATTTTGTTAAATACCTGAGAAAACTGGGGTAGTCTTGATAAAATCAGTGTGTGGGCTGGGGCTGCCCTACTTATGGATGGCCTTGGTTAGTTCACTATCAAATGTGGATTGTTGAAAACAGAAGCTTATAACTGTTGGTACACACTGGAGAAAGGGTTTGTTACCAGGAGATAACTGATCTGACCCAATTAAGTTCTCTCCCAGTAGCTCCTGTACCAGTTGTGTGTGTGTGAGAGTGTTTTTATTTAAATGTGAAATAAATTTTTTGCTTGAGTTGTTTCCAATTTCTGTGCGTTCTTTTAGGAGCACAGGCTTAGAGCACTTGTATAGATTTACAAATGTAATTGACCAATAATCTCTACTATTAAAATAATTGCATGTATGAACACATCTATCTTGCTGAAGGTTTGTAGGAAAAAAATAAATCTCAACTTTTGGTCACATTGTACAAACTTGCTTTCTTCACTCGTTCAGCACCATTGTCTTGTAATGTCTTTTAGGAATGCTCCTTCGTCGCTTTATTTTATTAATGTGAGAATGTAAATGTACAGAGTAGTCAATGATGCAAGTTAAAGTCATTATTTGCAGATCTTGGTGGGGACTTAAGTCTGTGGCCTTCTCAGACAGTGAGCTCAGTTTACCCTGCAGCAGTGAGCACATGTTGGTGAATTGCACATAAGGCTTTGGGAATGTGGTTCAGTAATAAGCCAAATGCTTATTTTTATTCTTGCAGATGGCTCTCTGCCCACATTCAAGTCTTTTTCACCTGGCTGTTTTTGGCTTCTTTAACTTTTTGTCTGTCTAGGTTTCCTGGTCATGTCACTCAGCTTCACCCGCAACACAGAAGAATACTCAGTCAGAGACAGCAGAGGACTCAAAGGTACTTGACTAATCACATTTTTCAACACGCCCTGAAAAGCATGTTTGGTTTGGCCAGTAAAGCTCATCCTCTAGCCTTTCGACATTGTGGTTAGTTGGTGATGCCAGGTCTAGAAAGACCAATTTGCTCCAAATGGCAGCCCTGAATGGCATCATGGCTGAATGTGCTAATCTTGTGTAAACATTAAAAATTTAAGAACTTGTTAAGCGGGATTTTTTTTTTTTTGGAGTTATTTAATCAGCCAGTTATGCTTTAAATAATTGCAGTTAGCTTGTGTGGACCTCTGAAACAAACACAACACAAGGAATTTTTGTGGGGCAGCAGTGAGTAATGTTATACTTGACAGCTGCAGGTACTCTGGATCAATTGTGGGCCCAGCACCGAATAGAGTTTATATATAGTTAGCCATCTTCAGTTTTGGGATTTGTGTGTGTGATTTTTAAATGGAAGACACTGTGTTTGTTCAGGGTGTAAGTGTGTTTAGAGTTTGGCTGGCATACTTACCAGCTAACTGGAGATAATCAACCTTGGAAATGTAAAGATGGACTTGTGGGGGATAAGTGGATGAATGGAGTGTTTCTCTTGCAGCCATGTTTTGACTCATATGTAACATTTTGTTCATATTTGCTTGTTGTGCTGTTCAGAAAAATGCCAGAGTCTTCTAAATATCAAATTCAGAACTGTAAATTATTTGAGATTGTGGGTGTTGGTGTTTTTCCAGTTTTCATAATTGTATAAGTGTCAGTTTTATGTGTATGATCTAGGAGATGCAACTTGAAAGTTCAGGACCAAATATTTATTTCATGTAACTGCTTTCTCGGTGAGAATTTTTAATTACCTAAATAAAAGTTCTAACAGTTTCAGTCTGAGGTAGTGCTACTTTGCTGTTCTCTCTTGGTCTTTTAGCCTCTTTGACCCTGGGTGATTCCCTAAGTAAAGTTGAGTTGTATCCTATGGCCTCATTATCTCTAATTCATATAATTGAGTTAAAGAATTTTTTTGCATTGTTGGTCATCTATGTGTGTGTGGTGGTGTTTTTTTGTTTTGTTTTATTTATTTATTTATTAAGCAAAAATTTCAACAGGTTTCTCTCCGATCCGACCCCCTCTCAATCATATACAAGTTAACGATGGTGAATCTAAGAGTACCTCTGAACAATGTTATCTTGATCAAACCTTTAAAGTGCTGTTCTGACTTGTTACTCAAAAATTTCATGGCCAAATTCAATGAAGTTTCTTAACAAAACACTTCTCTTAAAGTTCCATGAGAAAGCAAAGAGAACCTCGATCGGACCCTTATGCCAACATTATGTCTGCAAAAGAGAAGGCCTGGGTGATTCGACTGCAGATGATTCAGCTTCAGAGTGAGAACCCACACTTAGATGACTACTATTATCAGGTAAGAGAGAGCAGGACCAAGTCAAAATGGTGCTATTTTTGGAAGGGGGAAATGGAGTTTTTTTTACTGGTGTCCATTTTTTCTAAAGATGCGAATATTTTCAGGCTTACTACCAGAAGCTTGAGGAGAAGTTGACAGAAGATGAGCTGCTGGGTGACAGAGCCAAAAAAGAGCCACCAAAACTCATGACGCCATATGTGCAGAAGGCAGAGATTTATGAGCCAGGTAAGGAATTGGAAGCTAGGGTCAAGTTGGGGTGAAGTGGAGATGGAGCTTGTGTATCAACCTCTTGACATATTCATTTTTTGCAGTTGTTCACATCGAGGGTTCATTGGGCCAAGTCGCAGTTTCCACTTGCTATTCACCCCGTCGTGCGATTGATGCAGTCCATGTACATTGTCAGGAGGAGGTGATGGATGGTCATATTGCTTCAATGTTGTAATTCTAAGCAAATTATTTTAAAGTATTGTAGTCAGATGGTGTAGTTTGGAGAAGACATTTACTGTGTAATATCTATAGATCCTTCCTATTAAAATCTCAAGCCAAGCTGTCTAATTTTTGTTCTTCTAGGACCTCAAGGACATTGGACATCGAAGACTAGGAGTCTTAAACTTGATAGAGAAGGTACATCTTTTATGGGAGTCATTCAGAATTTTATATCCTTGAAGATGTCCTCTTTGCTTAGGTCGTCAAAAATGTTTCTTGATAACTCCTTTGCTTATTTTTAGTGTTCTCAGTGATTTCAAATTCTCAATGGGATAATTTTGTAGGAAGTTTCAATGATTTAAAGGGAAGTTCTTACTAAAGCAGCAACAACATAGAACAGTGCACCCTGTTACACAAGTACTATACATACAATACAGAAATATTCTCATGTCTGCATGTGTGTTGTATATTCCAGTGACTGAGCAAAAGAGCTCCAGTAGCACTGTTCAGCACACAGTAAAGTGAAATAAAGCAGCAATTAAAGACTCTACACAACAGCATGTCATGAAGTGGATGGGTAGAAATAGGAACTGCCTGCAGTGTTGTATGTTTTTCCTTAAATATTCCCAAAGTTAATAAAAGATTAGATGTAGTCTTTAATCTTAGGCGTTTTCCATAGCAGTAATTTTTGATGTGTGTACAGGGCTCTAGACTAACTTTTTGCACTGGTTGCACAAAAAGTTAGGTGCACCCAAATTTTCAACCGCATCACATTTAACACCACAGTTTTACACGTTCACTTTATTTATTTATTTTTTAATCGCTGTCCATATAGGCAATATTGACTTGTAAATGATTAACTAACAATCTGGTCAATATAAAGTTCTTTATTTGAAGGCAAGCACAATTCTACAAGAAAGGTAACTTACTGAAAAAGTGTTGGTGCTTAAAGTGCTTTACTGAGCTGAAATTTAAACTTAAAAAATCTCAAGATAAATTAACTAAAAAGAAAATCTAAATTAAGTGTTTTAAGGGCTTCAAACTGAACATCTCATGGCTCAATGTCTTATGGACTATCCTCCATTGCAGTCACATGCCCCTCGGATGGCCAACTCCTGTAGTTTGGCCTTCTTGATCTTTGGCCTTGACTAAACCAGCTGGCCACACTCTCTAGCATCAAAATCTTCCAGACTTGGGCATGAGCATGCTCGACCTCAATGTGTCCAATAAGTATATTCACCGGTCTTCCTCTCCGCAAGATATGACCGTACACAATGACGCATTCGTTTGTGGCGATATCTGTCTCCGTCGATCAGGATTGCCATGTACGCACTGTTCGCAATTTGCACAGACTTCTTTTTATTCCAATGTATCTGCGATGACTCCTATAAATTGGGCGCACGCGACATCATTGCTGTACGTCGGGTTTACGTTCAAGCCATTTTTCTTCATAAGAATTATTTCGGACTTGAATTTAGTGAAGGGAAGTTCTTTTGCAATATTGTAGGCAACGTTAAACTTATCATCTCGGCCTCGTCTGATGATCTGTTTGCTGCTACCTGCGCTGAAAGGCAGCGGGGAGAGGGGACACTTGAGCAGTGCATTTATCGCGGCATGTAATGTGTTTTATAGATGCATTGTGCTTTTTCAGCGTTTCAATTCTAAATGTATTAGAACCAGTCACAAATGCACTACTGCTGGCCATGGTCTTCCCACACTCTTTACAGTAAATACAGTGCATTATATTATCAGCTTTACTGTATCTTAGCCAGGAAACTGGTCAAGCCACTCTTTTCGAAATGTATACACTTTACCCCTTTTAATTTCAGTGGGCTCAGACTCGATCGTATGTGGCTCATTATCTAATGCTGTCTCCGGACCAGGGCTTGCTATAACTTGGGAGGTTGATGGCTCCGTGTCAGAGCATTGGTTATGATTTTCAGACGGATCAGGCCCTAACTTAACATTCTTAACGAAAAAGCTGTCAATCGTTCTTTTCATCTTCTCTCATAATCCGCGGCTACATCCACTGTTTACCTGATGGGCTACTCGCCTCTCTCTGTCTGACTGCATCACATGCATTTTCAAACATACACACACGTACAGGAATATCTGGACCACGGCCAATCAGAGGGGGGCGGGATCCGCCCTTCACTATCTCTAATTGGTTTAGACCACGATATGGGCCTAATGTGTGTCTGTTGAACAACAGGGAGACTTTAAGAGTCACGGAGTTTTGTTTTTTTCCCCCTCGAACAGCTGGTCGCACCGGTGCAACCTTTGATTTTTTTTTTTTAGTCGCACCATTGAAAAATTATTGTCTTCCAATGCTTAAATATCTTGGCAACGTCCACCTGAGCCCTTAAGATAACCTGTTTGGTAATTTTGAGGTATTTCATAGTTTCTGAACTACAAGTAGATTATGGTGGTGGGTGTATATATATTTATGTGTGTGTGTAATATATATATATATATATATATATATATATATATATATATATATATATATATATATATATATATATATACACACACTCTCTCACCTAAAGGATCATTAGGAACACCTGTTCAATTTCTCATTAATGCAATTATCTAATCAACCAATCACATGGCAGTTGCTTCAATGCATTTAGGGGTGTGGTCCTGGTCAAGACAATCTCCTGAACTCCAAACTGAATGTCAGAATGGGAAAGAAAGGTGATTTAAGCAATTTTGAGCGTGGCATAGTTGTTGGTGCCAGACAGGCAGGTCTGAGTATTTCACAATCTGCTCAGTTACTGGGATTTTCACGCACAACCATTTCTAGGGTTTACAAAGAATGGTGTGAAAAGGGAAAAACATCCAGTATGCGGCAGTCCTGTGGGCGAAAATGCCTTGTTGATGCTAGAGGTCAGAGGAGAATGGGCCGACTGATTCAAGCTGATAGAAGAGCAACTTTGACTGAAATAACCACTCGTTACAACAGAGGTATGCAGCAAAGCGTTTGTGAAGCCACAACACGCACAACCTTGAGGCGGATAGGCTACAACAGCAGAAGACCCCACCGGGTACCACTCATCTCCACTACAAATGGGAAAAAGAGGCTACAATTTGCATGAGCTCACCAAAATTGGACAGTTGAAGACTGGAAAAATGTTGCCTGGTCTGACAATGAGTTCACTGTACTAAAATGGCCCCCACAGTCACCAGATCTCAACCCAATAGAGCATCTTTGGGATGTGGTAGAACGGGAGCTTCGTGCCCTGGATGTGCATCCCACAAATCCCCAACTGCAAATTGCTATCCTATCAATATGGGCCAACATTTCTAAAGAATGCTTTCAGCACCTTGTTGAATCAATGCCACGTAGAATTAAGGCAGTTCTGAAGGCGAAAGGGGGGTCAAACACCGTATTAGTATGGGGTACCTAATAATCCTTTAGGTGAGTGTATTTATATATGTGTGTGTATATATATATATATGTGTGTACACTCTTCCTTTCAACAAGATCAGCCACAAAATTATGTCATTCTGTATGGGCTCAAACAGAGCAAGTTCTAATCCAGCTGTTTTTAAGCTGCATCTATAGGACCCTGCCACCTCATGTAATTATTTTATGTATTTACCCACCTAGATGTTCATGACACTCCTTGAGGTGGAAGAATTGCAGAAGAAAATGTCTGTTTTGCCTGAAGAAGAGAGAATTCGCTTCCATGATACTCAGGCTTGTAAAGTCAACCAGCTCTTTCACCTTTTAAAAGAGGGCTTCCAGGAATCCGGCCAGAAGTGAGTGTGGATTGATTGATTTGATTTATTTAGTGCCCTAGTCTTTGAAGTGAACTGGTAGGAGGTTTTGGGGTTGAATTTAGTCTTAATTGTGGGGTAGACCAGATTCATATTTTCAGGAGCGTCACAGTGGCCTGTCGTAGAGCACTTCTCAGTACGGGGCTTTTAGAATATTCTGGATCTGGCTAATGAAATTTAAGCGGTGTGTGGTGTGTTTTTTTTAAATTTTAGATGACTGTAGATCTTTCCGTAGTCTCTTCCAATGGGAGTAGTTAAACATCCCTTAACCCATTTATCCCTTCTTGATTTCACCCAGTGAACTTGAAGCAGAATTCCTGCCAGTCCTGTTGGTATCCAAGGGCAAGCGTTTGATTGCCAGACTTCTGTCCTTTTTGCCTCTAGAAGCAGCTCTTGAGATACTTGTGGCAGTGTTGAAACATCTTCCACTGTTAATGGCCCAAGATGCAGAATGTCCATATGAGGTGATAATTTTAGTCTTTATATAACACCTTACCTGTAGCCCAGCATCTGAACTATTGCAGCAAATTGCAAGATCACGACCTCCTCTAAATCTTTCTTCAGGCTCTTCCAGTGTTGTACGCTCCCCTCTGTACAGTGATTGGTCACCTCTCCTTCACTCAGCTTGTTCAGGTCCTGAAGGAGTTCACAGCACCATTGCCTGATTCTGCAGACACACGCCTGTCTCTTGCATGTCACAACAAGGTAAAGTATGGAGTGATATGTTCCACTGATGCAGTGGTGTGCTCTTGAAGGTCTGTATGGTCCAAGTTATGGTTTTTGTGGCCTTGGTTCATTTTTTTTTTTTTTTTTTCCTCCTGCAGTTTGCAATCTCTTTCTTATATGCATTGCTTAGCCATGGTGAGAGGCTCCTGTCTGCAGACACACCTATAGAGCCAGGCATTGAGGAATTTGATATATGGTGAGCAGATGGGATGGCTGGCGTGTTTTTGTTGTTTGGAGCACTTCAGTGTGTTTGTTATTCCTGAAGGGATGTTGCTGCTAAAGAGCTTTGGTACAGTGTAATCTAGAACTGTAAAATGAATGTATGGATGAAATGCAGCGTTTCTAAATGCCGATACGGTCTGAACTTGGATGTATTGGGTAGAAGGGAGGTGCGAGTGTCTGAAGATGGAAGTTGCCTGCAGTTTGTCCTCCCTTCCCAATGCTGTTTTTCTTTTTCAGGACTGATACTGTGTTTTCCGTTGCAAAGCAGCTCTCCCATTCTTCGTTGGTGGAGCCCTTACTCCTTCCATCAAACCTGCTCTCCCTTTTCTGTCGTTATTTGGATAAGCAGGCTGTTGTGCAGCTGGAAGGTACTATTGAGTAAGTGTTTCACTCAAGTGGTACCTGCTGCACTTTCTGTTGAGGATTAGCTGTTTGGAACTTTAAAAGTGCCAAGTGCTCAATTTTTGATATTAACATTCTGTTTGAAAGACTTTGTAGTGCTGACTAATTATTAAGCATCAGTTAAATATTTCACACACTCCCCTTTTTCTTCCCCCATTAGGCATCCAGAATCATTGCCTGTCCAGTAGAACCCTACTTGCGCCTTCTAGAGAAATGGTTTCGGGAAATGGCTTGGTGCTCTATTGCCATTTTCCTAGTGCGAGTGGACATACAGTAGAGAGTGCAAATGCAGCATCACCTAAATGGGCATTCCACCTGCCCGTGAGCGTCAACTGAAAATTGCGAGATGCCAATACCTCTCTAGGAGGACCATTTTAGTGCTTGAATGTGGAGTTATCAGGAGACTCTTTGACTTATTTCTTCATGGCCCTTTGTTAAAGAATGCAGTCTGATGGTTTGGAAGACTATGGTCATTGATTAAAAAAAAAAAAAAGTGTACATTAGACTTTATTAAAAAGGGCAATTTGTACAGTTTTTTTGTTTTTGGGAATTGTCTTATTTTTGAGTACTAAGTTCATCAGTTTTTGTTTCCATCCTCCCCTCCCTCCCTCCCTTCCTTCCCTAAATATTTTGAGCATTCACATTTTTGTATTATAATATCCCATCTGTGTTTTATTGACTTGAATTTCTGTTGCTTTTTGGTTTTGGAGCTTCACTCTTAAATTTGTACAGCACTTGAAGTAAAATAAAAAACTTTAAATCGGTAGAACCGAGCAGCAAATACTTTTCCTCTTGTCTCCTGCTGGTTTTTGTATTTTAAAATAGTGCAATTTCTAAATCAATTTTATTTTTTAGAGAAGTATAACATTGTTAAAAAACAACTAACATTTTAGTCCAACAACGCTTGTTCTGACTTAATTCTGTTTGCTTCCCTACCAAGATGGGCAAAAGGAGGAGCAGCCAATCTAATCTGTATTAGCTTTTGTTTCCCTCGTTTTTCTGCAAGACTTTTCAGTTTTTCCTTAATTGTTTGTATTGCATATCCTTAACTGGGTGGCACACACTGGGTTTCACTCTTGCCTCACAGTCTTTCATTGTTCCCTCAGTGTTAACTCTTATTGTGTTTGTTTTTTTTTTTTTTTCCTCCCACAACTAAGAATGGTGCAGGTTAGGTTAAATGGGGTGTCCTAAATTAACACAATGTGGAGGTGTTCTGGATGATCAATTTAAAAACGGGTACTTGGCTGGTATTGTAAGTTGTCATCCTTGCAAGGAATTGCCTGATCATTTGGACCTGTCATTTTTTTCCCTTCTGCTGCTGGCCCTCCATTTAGTAATTTTTGACTTTCAAAGTAGCCTTCATTGTAAGTCCCCTTTTTTCTTTGTTTTTCTCGCCCCAAGAATCTGTCATTTAGTGCAGTGCACCAGTTCATACTGCTCCGTTATATTTTGTATTCAATCAATCAATCAACATTTATTTATATAGCACATATTCATACAAAAAAATGTAGCTCAAAGTGCTTTACAAAATGAATAGAAAAATAGAAGACACAATAAAAAATAAACATAAGTCAACATTAATTAACATAGAATAAGAGTAAGGTCCGATGGCCAGGGTGGACAGAAAAAACAAAAAAAAACTCAAGGCTGGAGAAAAAAATAAAATCTGTAGGGGTTCCTGACCAAGAGACCGCCCACTCCCCTCTGGGCAATCTACCTAACATAAGTCAAACAGTCCTCTTTGTATTTAGGGTTTTCATGGAAGGACCTGATGATGATGGTCACGTAGACTTCTGGCTTTCAGTCCATCAATGTTGGTGCATCATGATGCTTTGAGTAGGTGGTGGCGGCGCAGGCCGCCACCACAAAGAAACCGGAAAAAGAAACAGAAGAGAGAGTAGGGGTCAGTATGGATTTTGGAGCCACTGTGAATAGTTATTAAGAATTGAACATACAGAGTTTCAGTATTAAGTTAAAGTGAAGTTATGAGAAGGCCATGTTACAGTAATGTGTTCTCAGCAGTGTTTTAAACTGCTCTACTGTATCAGCCTGGTGAATTCCTATTGGCAGGCTATTCCAGATTTTGGGTGCATAACAGCAGAAGGCCGCCTCACCACTTCTTTTAAGTTTAGCTTTTGGAATTATAAGGAGACACTCATTTGAAGATCTAAGGTTACGATTTGGAATATAAGGTGTCAGACATTCCGATATATAAGATGGAGCGAGATTATTTAAGGCTTTATAAACCATAAGCAGTATTTTAAAGTCAATCCTGAATGACACAGGCAACCAGTGTAGTGACATCAAAACTGGAGAAACATTGGAGAACATCTGCTTGGGGTCTACTGTGTCAGGTACATCCTGCTGCACTTCTTTCTCTCTTGCTCTCGTCTGCTGATGGCTTGTTCATTCGTGCCTGTCTGCTAACCAGGCACCATCTTATGTTTGAGGAAGCCAAGTTTAGCAGGTCACAGTTCTGTGCTCTGAGCCAATGCAGAGGTTTGTTTGCCAGTCTCTGTTGACTCGTGTGTCTAGATTCTATAGTGCTCCCAGGTTTTATTTGTATTATATATGTTTAAAAAATGTTCCTCATTAGCTCACTTGTGTAAACTTATACAATCATTTTATGCAGTACTGGAAACCCCTCAAAGTTTTTTTTGGCTTCCCCTTTCTTTTATCTCGGTCAGTTTTGAAGTCTTTTGAGCTACCAGTGGTAGAGGATGTCTGCTCTTAATTACATGCTCACATCTTTTGAAAATTTGTTTGCTTTCAAAAACACAGCATGCTGTGTTTTGTGGTGTTAATATTTCGGGGGCATCATAATTGCTCCCTTTTTAATTTGGGGAGCTGCCTAATCTTATGCTTTGCTTACCTTTCTGTACTTTTACTACTTTTCATTTACAGTTTGCATCTTGACTTAAGAATTCCAAAATACTGTTTACATAAATTACTATTGACGCCATCCTGGTCACTTTTTCCATAAGAAAAGCTTATTTGATTAATTTGGTGAGTTTAAATTGGTCCAGTGTGAATGTATGCATGAAGAGGCACTGCTTGGACTAGCACTTTCTCTGGGATTGGCTCCCAAATTGTGCCCAGTGTTGCCTAATTAGGATTTGGCCTTCATACATACATACATACATACATACATACATACATACATACATACATGGATATGTGTGTGTGGTTACATATGCTGTAATGAACTTGTTTATAGTTCAAGGGTAGCCTGAATGTCTTATGTACATATTGTATTTGTAGTTTTACAGGAAAATGTGGCAAAAAAAATTGAGTGGGTATCCTTGTATCCACAAAGTTAGTTTAGGAGTTATGTGCACTTCAGTTTTCAGTATCAAATGTGTTTATTCATATATATATATATATATATATATATATATCTCTATCTCTATCTCTATCTCTATCAAAGTTGAGACATACTCAAGAAAAGGTTTGGGGCAGCCACCCGTATAATCTCGTATCCCGGCTGCAAAGTCGTTCTTTCTATAAAGATGTATGCAATTCAGTGCTGTGACGAGTCCAAGACAATACTGAGGGGGAAAAAGGGCAGGCTTTTAAAGGGGAAGACAGGAAGTGAGGTCATAAGGATCGGGCCCGTGTTCATCATTCATTGGATCAGGCCCGGACGTGACATCAGGGGGGCTGGAGCTGGTAAGGTCTGTTTCCATTGGTTCGGTCCCTGAAGTGCTGTCAAGAGAGGCAGGTTGAGTCTCCCAGGAATGGTCTACAGGGAAAGGAGAAAAAGAATTGGTGCACTCTGCCACATCCCAGCATGCCTCAGAACTGCCTTCACTCAAGCCCTCTAGCTGCCTCCCATGTGCACGTGTGTGACTAATATATATATATATATATATACACACACTAGCAAAATACCCGCGCTTCGCAGCGGCGAAGTACTGCCTTAAAATTTTTATGAAGAAAATTAAACCTTTTTAAACCGAGGGAAAATATATCAATAATTATTTGTTAAGGATCTCTTTGTATACCACATTGTGAGTTCGGCCCTCCGGTTGTAATCTGACCAAGCTGTGCGCTGAGCTTACTCTTGAGCATGTAACGTACAGTCGGCCATGTGAACAGTAATCTTGTCTCAAATCTCACAGCTTGGATTGCTGCTGTAATAATCGGTTTGAGTTTCATGGTTTGTTTCAATTACGACAGTATTTGTAGGACTTGTGTTAAAGAGACATTCGGCATCTGTCAAGCATTGTAAGCATACAACCGGTTTCATCGATAACTTCACATCCAGCTTTTGATGGTGTATACATTCATAAACATCATAAACACATTGTGGTGTTACACAAGAATGGCAACTAACTGGCTAAATGCTGAAAAGACTTTGCGGACGTTGTTGCACTGAATATCCATCATATGAGGTAGACTGGATGTGCCATCCTGAAGTTTATTGGTGACAAAATCCAGCCTCTTGATGCCTGAGGTCCTTCATGGACAGCGTAGATATGAGATTCAAGGCATTTTCTGTTGTTCAAGTGGATCGATCACATAGAAAAGCACCAATGGCATGCATCTTTATATTATTCCTAATTTGACTAATCAAGTTTTCAAATTTTTGTAGGATTCATTAACCCTTTGGCGAGCTACCGGTCGCTCGCGAGTGATGTGTTGGGAGACCCCTGTGTTCGATCAATGTTAAACTGGCAAGGCCACCCCATAGTCTAACCTCTCATCTTCCTATGCAGCAGTTGGTGGATGATTTTATGCAGATGTGAGTCTTGGCCTCAGCACGCACTTTATTTTTAATAAAAGAAAAAAGTGAGCTGCCATTTCACCTCCATAGTGCCAACACTACCTCTGCTCTTGTATTCTCTAATTGATTTTTCAGATTGGCCACCACTGTTCCCCTTTCTGCCCTGTGATGGCGCTGTGGTGACTGGCCGATTATACAATGGGCTTTCTAGTGTCGACTCAGATGCGCGCAGTGGAAACATCTGTCTCACTTCTTCACTTTTATGCGCAGAGGATTTATGACGCTAAGACAAACAAGCTCTGTGAAGACTGGAATGACTGCGTCTCCCTCCGCTGAATGCCAGCCAAAGATGCCAGTGAAGTGCAAACAGTTAGAGGAATGCCCGGGGGGGGCGGTATGGATGTTTATACACACATTAAACAATAATAAAGTGTTCAGTACAAGTGCCGGCAGCCCACAAAGTCACTCCTGCTCTTTGTACCTTAAACTATGCAGGGGTCCATCATCAGCTAATCCTGAGCCCTGTGGTGGGTTGGTGTGTGAACTGGGACTCTGGTATGAAAATTTAAAGTTATTTGTACTTTTCTCCATTGTGCCCATTTCTAGGTATTTGGTGGGAGACCTGGTGTGCAGTAATGGGACCCCCAACTGCTATGTAATAGCTTCTATAATATCAGCGGCTCGGTAAGATTAACCACATTGGTGTTTCTCCTCATTTTCATCATGTAACCTCATAGTGGGTTTTTAAAATTTATAGTGCCTTTCTATTGGTCTCAGTTTGAGGCCTATCATGTCATCTCCCTTCCCTCTCTAAGTGATTGGTGGTAGATGCCATGTTCAGTAATAGGGCCTCCAACTGGAGGGTCTTGGTAGCGTTAGTGGCATTGGTGCTGGTTTTGCCCACATTTTACCAGTGTGGCTTTGTGTTTTTTTTTTTTAAGTGGTTCTCTAGTGGATTTCTGCCTCTCCCTTTTTGAGACCCCTCGTCTCAAACCCTGTTCCTTCTGTCTCTGCTTGTGCCACCTTTTCCTCATTCTGATGTGGAGTTGTGTCTTTCACAGATTGCCTAGTCTCCCCCTGTACAAGGCTTAAGCCCCCTAACCTCTTTCTTTCCCACACAGCGCATTTTCCTTGTTTTTGCTCTTGTGTGCGTCTCATGGGGGTGCCGCCAGTCTAAAGTGCTCTAAAGATAAAGCATTGTTGAACTGAGGATGCAGTCTCATCTAGGAAAGGCGCCATATAAAATGCCTCAGGTCTCCATTTCTTGGGGTGCCTTTTCTTACACCAGTTCATAAACTCCCCTGCTTGGGACTGCTGAGTATTTTATTGCTGGCAGCGCCGGAAACCAACAAGGCAGAATGGAGGCAGACGTTTATTTTCCTAATGCACAGCCGTTTTGGGGCCATATTGGACCCAGGTGTCTGTGCCTCTGTGTGTCTCCTTTATTCCTGCAGATGAAAGACGAGTGCCTGCAGACCCAGGAAAGGCAAGCACATCTGGACGGCTGTGTGTCCATCCCTTGGCCGCTGTAATGAGGCGGTGTGCTGTGTTTGGACTGGACCCAACGTACCGTAACCCGCCGCTCTGAACGGGGCCAGCTGAACGGCGCAGTTCTGAGGCTCTTTGTTCACAGCAGAGGTGGGAATTGTTTATCCAGAGAATGTGAGGGGGTGGCAGAGGAGATGCCAAAGAGGAAATGACCAGTGCTGCAACTCGGGCCAAATGGCCAGCGTCCTTGGCAGATGTCCCAGTCCAATAACCAGGACAAACACATAGCATCCCACTCTAATGGCAAGTTTCCCAGGACAATAACCAGTGCAGGCCCAGTCTAGTAATCAGAACTCGTGCCAAGTTCCCCATTTAGTAACAAATATGGGCAGAAAGTCTCCCAGTACAGGCTACTGGTGCCCACCTCTAATCCTAAATATGCATGTCAAGTGGCCGAGTCCAGGCTTCAAGTATCACCAGTGCAGAACATCACTCTCCCAATCTGACCAGCAATGTAGAACAGAAGTGACCCAGTCTGATAGCCAGTAGAGGGTAATGGTACTCCTCTCTGACAAATACAGACTTCACATGGCCCAGTAACGCTGCCAACTGCCCCACTTTGATAATAATTACAGATGCTAATTTTCCCGGTCCAGAGTTCCAGTATAACCACTGCAAAACCTCCTGTCCCACTCTGATGACCAGTACAAGCAAATAGTGTCCTACTCCAATGACGTATATATAGACACCTCTAGTGACAAAGACAGATGCCAAGGGGCCCAGTTTAATTAGAAATACAAATGGCAAGTGTCCCAGTCCAACAACCAGTACAGAGTACTGGTGCCCTCTCCCCTAATGTTAAACATAAAGGGTCAGGTTTCCCAGTCCAATAAGCTGGCCATATGCCCAGTGTCCACCTCTGATAATCAGTAAAGATGCCACCTGTCCCAGTTCAGACCTACCAGCATCCCTCACTGACAAGTGACGAGTGTCCTAGTCTAAAAACCAGTACATACTCCCAGTGTTCTCTATGTACAAATGCTGGGTATCCCAGTATCCTAGTCTCGTAATCAGTTTATGTGCTGAGTGCCCCAGTTTGTTAACCAGCCCAAAATCTCCATCCCCTACTCTAATAATAAGTAAGGATGCCCGTTGCCCCATTCCAATCTCTAGTATGGATTCCCAGTCTCTACCTGTATAAATACAAATGGCCAAGTGTCCCAGTCCAGGCTGTCAGTGTTGGGTTTTACTGATCACTACAGATGCCAGGTGGCCCAGTTTACATTTCCATTGTCACGGTCTGATGACCAGTACCTAAGGCTAGTGTGCCAGTCTAATCATCAGTACTGATTCTCTCTAAACAAGTACAGAAGCCAAGTGTCCCATTCCAATAACCAGTCCAGATTTCCAGTATCACACTCTGAAAACCAGTGCATGGTGCCAGTCTGATAAAATTAAAACAAGTTGTGTCACCTGCTAATTACATACAAGTGCCCAGTGCCCCAATCTATTCCCAGCACCCTACACTGGTACTCAATAACCTGCTAATGAATTCCCCCAGTCCAATAACCAGTCCAACCTAATGGTGTCCAACTCAAATGATAAGAACAGACAGCCAGCCTTCCACTCCGACAGGGGCTCAATCTAATAACCAGTGCAGACTCCCAGTGTCCTCCTCTAATAACATGTACAAATGCTGATGGTCCCAGTGCCCCTCTCAAAGTCACTTCATAGGCCGTTGGGACATCCAATCACCAGTATAGGCTCCAAGTCTTCACTTATAAGTGGCAAGTGTCCCACTCCACAAACCAGTGCAGACTCCCACTGTCACACCCAAATAATAAATACAGATGCCAAGCAACCCAGTCCAGGCTTCCAGTGCTTACAGTCTGTGTCCCAGTCCAACAAACAGTAGCATTTCCAGGTTTAACACAACATAAGAAAAGATGCTAAGTGTCCCAGTGCAGACTACTTGCCCCTCTCTAACAATAACTAAAGACACTAAGTGACCCCCTCCCATGACCAGTACAGGCTCCCAGTCTCCACCTATAATAATACATACAGCTAGTGAGTGTCCCAGTCTACTATCAAGTCCAGACCACCACTCCAACCAATAAAGACACAAATTGTCCCAATATAGACTCCCACCATCACATTCTGATAGTAGTAATGCCAAGGGACCAATCTGATATACCCAGTCCAGCTTCCAGTGCCGCATTCAAATTATACCTAAATCTATTGAGTGCCCAAGTCCCACCACCAGTACAGACTCCCAGTCTCCACCTATAATAATAATGTAGACAGTAAGTGTCCCAGTCCAATCACCAGGCCTGACTCCCAGTGTCCCAGTCCAATAACCTGGTATCCTAATCTGGTAACCAGTGAAGCATTCCAGCCCAGCTACATGACTGCTGGCTCAAGCTGATAGCCAGTATGGACTGTTAGTGCATTAGTGTGATGCCCAGGACAGCCTGTGGTCTTCCAATCTCCAGCCTTCATAGCCAGGGTAGACCCCACCAACTCCCACTGCCAGTCTCCCATTTTTCATTTACTCCCGATGTCCTATAATGACACCAGACCCCCTAGCCATCCTCGCCCATTCAGACAGGCCTCTGTGTCTCTCCATCTGTGTTGGCTCCTCGAGACCCCCAACAGGGGAGCACCAGCTTGACCCTTGTCTGCTGTCCCACAGTCAGGATGGCCACCACCAGAAGGTGAGACACAGTGTCTCTTCTCAAGTAGTGCGGCCCGCCAGCCCACCATGGAGGGAGAGACTGTTTGCCAGACACTGTGTGGAATTTTCTCCAAGGCGGGACGCACCCAGGTGCCAAATCTGCTCCGCTGTCTTAACCCCTCATTGTCCACACCCAGTGCCGTTAGGATGGAACACAACATGTGGGCTCATCCCAGTGCTGATGGGGGTGGTGAGGGACTGGTAACCAGTGAGCACTGGTTTGAAACCAAAGCCTTTGAGGGACTGAACAGTAATGGGATGAACATTGGTGCTCATATGCTGTGTAGTGATGGACACCTGTGAAAGGGTTTAAATTCATGGGCACAGACCCTGGGCCCACTGGGTTAATTTTTAGGTTGGGTTGAAGATGTGACAGAAAACTGGGTAAGTCCCAGTGCCAACCTTTCTAACTAAAGTGGACTAAGGTAACTGATGCAGTTCCAGTGCCAGTGTCAGCTGGTTTGGTTGACCTGAGGGCATGGGGTGAAGGGCCCCTTGTCTAATCCCAGTGCCAACTGTTTTAATTTTGTTTTTGAAGGGTATTGGGTGAAGAGGTGAAGCCCAACTGGTCTACTTCCAGTGCCAACTGCTTTAATTGTTCATAGGAAGTAAAGGAAAATGGAAAATGAGGCCTGGCTCAGTGCTAACTGGTGCAAAAGCAGAAGGATGATGTGTAATTGTGCCCATCACTTGATGTCTAGGGGTCTGAGACATGGCAATGTAGAAAATAGTGAGCTGGTCGGTCCCCGTGCTGACTGGTGTAACTGACTTTGACTTTAAAAGGGTGAGCTGAAGGGTCCAGTCCAGCGAGTGTTGGGGGGCATTGTAAGGGCAACCACAGTGCCCGGGTTTGATACGTGCGAGGGGTGATCTCAGTGCCGTCTAGTAGTAGTAGTAGTAGTCATTATGCCATGTGCCCGGTGGAAGTGCCACTTGCACATCTGACTAACATATGCCATTTCACCACTTTCTGTCACCATGATGACCAAGACCTTGAATTCATTCAAAGCACAAATTAACAGATGAGATTCTGATTTCAGTTGGCGATAGGGTGGCATGTCTGTGTATCCTGCTATGGGTGGCACCATCAGCTCAGGGCCACACATGGAACTGCTGGGCACCCAGTCTAACAGCAATGCAGACAGCTCCATAGTGGGAAATGGAGGTGTGCCTGTGTGGGGGGCACCACATAGGGCTGAGCCGGCACATTTCACTAAATGGGTGCCCGCCGCTCAAATATCACACTGGGCTAATAAGTCGGGGTGGGTCAGGGAGTTAGGCAGCAGCGCGGAAGTGAAGAGGATATGGTGTGGGGCCAAGTGGGTAGAAGGTCAAAGGAGGTCATGGGGGTCAGCCGCTCACCCTTCACTGACCCTGTCTTCCTTTTCCACATTTTGGGACTCATGTGTAACATTCTGCATGCTGGTGCCATTTTACAAAGAAGCTTATGTCATGACGGAGAAGGCCACCTCTGGAAGTGCTAGTGGGTCCGAATCGAGGGGTCAAGGGCCCGACGCGCACGTGCACTTTGAGAGAACAGCCACTCTGTCCACCTAGATATTATATAGCTCCTTTCAGGGGGATTAGTATCACCACAACATGTGGGACCCCTCTGTTCACTTCACCCAGGGAGCTGACCCTCGCAGGGAAAGGCAGGAATGTTGGGGGTAAGAATAGGAAGAGATGGCCTGCAATTGCCCATTGCTTTGGAAGGGAGCCCCATTCACACCAAAAATGGACATGAGTGGGCACACTGGCCAGTCAGACCAGCTCATCATACCAGCTGTGACACTGAAGGATCAGGGTCATCATGTCCAGCCTCTGAAGATGGAAAGACTCTTTCTTTCTTTTTTTCTTTCTTTCTTTCTTTCTTTCTTCAAGATACCTCACTGATTTAGTTTCCCTTCCAACATCTCCTGGCTCCAAAGCCAGTGAAATGTTGGTAAATGGTGGGGTCATCCAGTGGTCACTGGCCAGGAACTGACCGTATAGTGCTACAACCCCCCAACATGAAATACCCCCTCACAGTCTTAACTTTAAGGCTATGCAGGGCACTACACAAACACGCAAACGGAGCCACGTGAATCATCACTCGGTCTAGTGGTCTCTCATTTGGTTAGCTGATGGCCAAGTTGTCTTTTATTTTTTAATCTGAGGGTCTCTGCTTCACTTACACAACTTGCTATTTAGTGCCAGTTTGTGAAGCGCCGTGCTGGAGGTGTCGGTCTCTGATGCACTTCCCCTTTATTTCCACCAGATGTCCTCAGCGGCGCGATTCACTAATAAGCCAGTCGGTTAAGAACAAAACCCGCCTCGTCAGCGCTTCCCGGTCCCACGCGAACGGTCCAGCGGGTCCCTAATAACCCTCATTGTCAGCGATGTAATGGCCGAGTGTTCGCGAAAAGTCGAAATGACAGTGCTGGGGCTCATCAGCAAGTGTGACACGACATGAAAAAGTAGAACGGGATTGATTAACTCAATTTAAAGCACAAACAAACGATAAATCTTTGAAATAACAGTTTTACCTTGGAGCAGAGCTGTCTACAGGCACAGTAGGGGGCGACCAAGCGGGGCTATCTATCTATCTATCTATCTATCTATCTATCTATCTATCTATCTATCTATCTATCTATCTATCTATCTATCTATTTCCCATCAGTCCATCTTTTTATTGTATAGCACCTTTCATATCTATTGCTCTATTATATAGTGCCTTCCCCCTGTATCTGTTACACAGTGCGGTTCATTTTTAGCCATGTATATATTACATAGCAATTACATTTTTTTGTATTCTCTGTAATGAGCTTTATTATACAGTTTATCATTTTAAATGTTATTATACAATGTCTTTTCATTTATATGCCTTTCTAATATAAAGTGCCTTTCACATCTATCCAATCGTACCTTCTGTCCATCTTTCTATTATAGATTGCCTTTCAAATCTGTCCATTTTCTATTATATAGCTCTTTTTCCTATCTAGCTATTATATTGTGTCTTTTCGTATCAACACGTTCTCTATTTTATATAGCCTTTGCTAATTATTTATTATATAGTACCTTTCCCATCTATCTATCTGTGATATGATGTGTTTTATTTGCATCCATGTATCTTTTATATATATGTATTATATCGGGTTTTTGTTTCTTCTGTAATGTATTTTATCATAGTTTATCATATATTTAAAGTTGTTATAATATAGTTTTTTCTGTTTATTTATCTGTCAATTATATATTGCCTTTCTAATCTACCTATTTATTATATAGCGCCTTTTACAACTATTTATTATACCTTTAATATCTGTCCATCTGCCTGTTACCTAGCGCCTTTCCTACCTTATTGTAGTGCCTTTCGTAGCCACTGATCTATCTTATATAGTGGCTTACCCATCTATCTGTTTTACACCGCCTTTCCTATCTATCTTATAGTCCGCTTCATATCTATTATATAATACCTTTTCTGTTTATTTCCCTGTCTATTATATAGTGTTTTTCTGATTTATCTATCTTATATAGGACCCTTACCATCTCTCTACGCAGTGCATACTGCTTTTTACAAGTTATATATAAAATGTGATGTCGTTGGCGTGGTGGGACGCAGAATGTGCGACTTCGTCCATATTAAAATGCATTTTCATGTCTTCTTCTGAGAAAGGAGACCCCCTCCCGGTCCCACGCCCCGACTTTGCTCAGTTTGCCCTTCTTTAGGAAAAAGCTGCAGTTCAGATCAATAAAGACAAGCAAACTGAAAGGCGCTTTAGGAACAGTCTGTCTGGCCGACATTGAATAATTCGAGAGGCGCGCACCTTAACTTCTGTGCCATCCAACTCTAAGGCGCGTGCCCGCCGACTCACAGTGGAGCAGGTGAGACACGGCCATTTATTCCCGAGACTTCTGGTCTCAGGTGGCGGACATCGAACGCTACATTTTGAATCCGATACCGCGGTGTAGACCTACTGATAAATGCTTATTATTGTGTGGATTTTTTTTTTTTGAGACTGGAGGGTTTGATGTGTTGCTACAAGTAGTCGGGAGCGCGCCATCCTTCATTCTGTGCTGTTTAAAGCCGCCGTCTTCCCGTGGCACGCATGCGCAGCACCCCATTCTCCGCTGTGCTCATTCGCCTGTCACTTCGCCATCGCGTGCGCTTTCCAGGCTGGAATCGCATGTCTCTACGCCAGAGCAGTACATCCAACGTAGAGGACCCACCCTTATCGAGCCTCTAGTTTGGGTCAAGTAGGGCACCGTTATACCACTATGTTGCTTATATTATTTATAAAGTGACCTTGGAGGAGGATTGCTGGAATCTTCAGCCCTCACTCCTTATTTGTGATTTCGATCATATGATGTTTTAATTCTGTCAGTCCATAACTGTCACCCATCACACTTTCAACGTCCTCCTGATTAGCGAAGGAGGGCAGGCGCGCGTTATTATACAGGACAGGTGGGCGTGGCTTCCAGTTTGAGGTGGGTTCTGCCGCAAACTGGGCAGGGGGCTTCTCTATAAAACGCCTGCGTCGGCCTCCTCGTGGTCCACAGCGTTGCGCTTCAGGTCCAGTTGGCTACTCTGTGATCTACCCGTCTGAACGCCCACCACCATGCTGGCACGCACGATACTCCAGACGTCGCTGCTTCTGTGGCTCGTTGAGGTTTCCTTTCAAGGAGGTAAGCCGTGGAAAAATTAGAAAAGAGGACGAAAAGTTAACTTTTTTTTAACCAAGAAGTATATATTTTCCTAAAAAACATAAAATCGCAATAAATGTGTTAACATGTACGCTTTTAGGTGTTCACCTCTGAGGTCACTCAAGACAGCGAGTCAAGAGAGACGGAAATGTTCATTATTATCTAAAATGCTGAGTGAGTGCTCTAATGAAAGGCACTATATAATACAAGCGCGGAGTGCTTCATTTATTTCATTTACGGGACAGGGTGCGTTGCGTAAAAGTAGGAGAAGCCAAAGAAGCTGCCTTCTAAAATGAGCCCAAAGCATCATCACAAATAAAAGGTGTAAGTGGACCGGACCGGAGAGAAGGGGGCTCAGCGAATGCGGCGAGGTCAGGGAAGACTTGCACATAAATGGGGGTCGAATATGAGCGCGAATGAACGCAGCGCAGTCTCCAGACATTGGCAAAATTGTTAGAAATTGAAAATGTATATAAAATGTATAAAAATGGAAGTCCGCTCCACTTGAGTGACGTATTGCGCCCGGATTTTACTTTAAGTGTTCACATTTAAAAGCAATCCGGATTTGTAGCTTTATACGTAGTTGGGCAATTTAAATAAGAGTGCGGTGCCCGTTGCTTACTGCCAGTTTACGTTTGAGCGCAATGCTCGTTATTTAGTGTCAGCTGAAGATTGCGGTGCCCGTTTCTTACTGCCAATTTACGTTTAAGCGCAATGCCCGCTGAAGTAAGAGTGCGGTGCCCGTTGCTTACTGCCAGTTTAAACAAGAGGGAGGTGCAACTCCGCAATGAACTGGCGGCAGGTTCTCTGAGGCAGCAGGTGGTCTGAATGATCAGGACGCAGAACATACACCAGAAAAGCCGAACCGATCTGCGTTAATGAATCCCCATGGAATGAAGTGACTCGGGCTGCACGGTGGGTTGCGCCTCCCGGTATCGAAATGTGAATAAAAACGTGTTTGATTTTTTTATGCTTTTGTGAAGTGACCCCTTAGATGGAATCGGCGACAAGCATCAGATTGCTGGAAGTTATTTGGCGGGATGATAAAACCCAAATCAAGTTAAAAGAAGCCAAGCACCGCGTTTGTTCAGTTTTACGATAAAAGCGCACAAAAATACTAACGCGTTGGTTTATGGGATGGGGGTAATGGGGTCAGGGTCTGGAGGGATTTCCAGCATTTGAGACACAACGTGAAAAGCGTTCACAGCGTGACGTGTGCGCGAGTGCGCGGCGAGTTTATCAGAGCGCGCGCGTCTCTTGGTGAAGCCTTGACAGTCTGGCGATCACTTGAAAGGCTTTTCGATTATTTTTGACCTTTTTATCGTATGATTATAATTCATATAAATGTGCGGGTTTGCAGATTTGTATCTAAAATGTACTTTTCAAAATGAGCAATATCTGAAATCTCTACATAACGGGATGTACAGTATGTGTGTAACGAAACTCTGCCCGTCAGGTGTTTATTTTTTATTTGTTCCTTGTGTGATTATAATTCCAATAAATGTTGATATGCCAGTGCGCGCCTATTTAGAATTTGTTTTGCAAAAAATGATTTGAAATACAAGCGAGGGGTTACAGTACGTGTGTATAACGAGGACCTGTTCGTGAATTCTGTGCATTTGCTTTCACAGCTAAGTTTCAAATTGTAACTGTCATTTATTTTTATTGTTTATTTGCTTGATTATAATTCATATAAATGTAACGATTGCTTGGGAACATGTCTTGCAAAAAAAATGACTGATAGATTTTAAAGTGATGAAAAGCTATCCATGCATTGTGTCCGTCTACTTTCAAATACTGCAACTATCATCTGTTTGTATTTTTCATTGTCTGATTATAATTTATGTAACTTCAACTACTGTATGTTGTATGTGTGGATTTGGGAGCTTGTCTTGAAAAAGATGACCGACACCTTAAATATGGATTTAAAAGTGAGATACAGGATGACCAGCCCTTCGTGCATTTTGTCCCATCGTTTCCCCACCCGACGTTTAAAATGTAACTGGAGTGTCCCGGGCGCGTTGTAACCTAACTGACACGGCGGCTGTCCTGAGCCGAGCTTCTCCGCGCTGCCGGTGCTGTCCCTGTTCGGTGGTGCTGAACTGGGTAAGGCGCGCAACCGTGTTGGGAAATAACAGGCCAGCTAATTTAAAATGTCGTTCATTTCACCGGCACGATGAGTCACTAGTTTATAGCGTCCTTATTGTCACATAGAGAGTCCGGCGAATTTCTTACTTGCATGTGCTGATCAACGTGCGACACGTCGCCACTCTCGGGCGCCACAATTAAGTGACCAGAACGGTCTCGAAACTTCAGGAACAAATGTGCGCGTTGAAAAGGAAAAGCTGTCGGGACTCGATTTAAATATCAGTCTTCTATAAGAGCGACTCAGAACTCTGTAGGCACCTGCAGGGCATCTCAAATGTGCAGAGAAATAAATAACACGCCACAAATCAGCGCCTGCACTCGATTTACCACTTCACTTATTTCTGGACTCCAACATATGTGTGTCTGAGGGATGTCGCAGTTAGACACTTCACTTATTAAATTGTCCTCACTGAACACGAGTGGGCGCTAACTCTCCATGTGTCCGCCTCTAGTACAGTTGACTCCAATGTTTCTGGTGTCACACTAAGAAGGTTCATCTACGTAGGAACAAAATACACAAATTGTATCGCTTTAAATACCATCACCACTCCTAGACATTTTACTTTATAGAGACAGAGTCCTCAGAGTACTCAAAAAGGACATGTTTTTAACATGTAAAAGTATATTTACTGAAGACAAGCGTGTTTGCTTTTCTAATTTGACGTAATTGTGTTGTATGTAATAATAAGGAGGTCCACCTGAAAAAATGAACAAATAGGATTGTTTACTTAAGTTATTATAATTTGAAATGATCCTCTTTGGTGATATTTTAGTTACGTTGGCATAATTTTCTTATGAAAGCAATTCAATCCTGTTGAGACAAAACCATTCGATTATTTTCTTTTAACAGAAGCACAATCTGCCTTGGGTATTGATCTCTTTATTTAGCTACTGTAAATTAATCTTACTTAAAATTAACACTTGTTTAACACTCAAACCACTAGCTATTTTAACTAGGCAGAGTAAGTTGACTTCATTAAAAATAAACAAGCTTTATGCACGTGACTTTTGTGTATTTGCATAAAGATCCTCCCCTTTTGTTGCATTGTGGGCCAAGGGATCGTCACACCTTCATACAGCTAGAAAGAAAGCTCTGGGCTCTTAGGAAATTCATTTACTCCAAATCTATCTATCTATTTTCATCTATTAGGTTTATAGTGCCATTCTCTTATTTTTATTAAATAGTGTTTTGTAAATCTATCTGATATATAGTGCATTTCAATATATCTGTTTCTCATTAGTGCCTTTCACACCAATCTGTTATTTAATGCTTTCATATCTAGTATAGAGTGCCTTTTGCATCTCTCTATTATATAGTCAATTTCACAGCAATCTATTTGTTATATTGTGCCTTTAACTGTCTCTTACATAGTGAGATTTCCAAATCTATTAGTTATATGGTGCTTTCACATTCATCTCATTTATATCCTCCCACATGTTTATTTTAGTATAGTGCCTTTTATATCTATATAGCAATTTTTAGAATGTACCTTTAACATACATCAATCTGTGTAATCCTGCCAAATAGTACTGCTTTTCAGGCAAGATGTAATATTATCATTATGAATGAGAGTGTCCACTCACTCTAGTAGATACAGATGTGGCTGAATCTCAACTCTTCTGGATCACACATGGCATTATCAACAGAAATGAGGTTGGACCTCCGCTATTAGGGCATCAAATTTAATCTGTTAAATATGATGTTGGTGATATGCTGCTAATCATAGTCAATATTATAGATTTGGGTATGTCTGATCTTTTTTGTAGGTCATGGATAATATTACTGCTATAAAGAGCTTTTATAATAAACCAAATTTCCCCCTGGAGACAAATAAAGTCTAAAATAGTATAAAATATCTATCTATCTATCTATCTATCTATCTATCTATCTATCTATCTATCTATCTATCTATCTATCTATCTATCTATCTATCTATCTATCTATCTATCTATCTATCGTATACTGTATTTCAGTATGTATCTCGCTATCTAGCCATCTATTATCTAGTGCCTTTATTCCCATCTATCTATCTCTTTGTCTAATAGTTCTTTTCCTGTCTATATATATGTATTTATTTCTATATGTGTATATATCATTTTTTGATACACTGGCAAATTTGTTGTCCACCTTACATCACAAAAGCATCTCTTTTTCTTTGCCTCCTGTGCAACAGAATTTTTAATATTAAGATTACACAACAATTGCAGTCATCCAAAATAACAATTGAGAGTTTTGTGTTAAGGTGGGATGTGTGACTGAATGTCACCGACACCCAATATCTGGGTATGACATCATTTTGATGAACTATATTGGAAATAACTTTTTTTGTTTTTTCTTAATTGTTAAAGTCCTCTATGTCTGAGTTTAATATCCCTTGGCTAACACAAATAAGTCAGTTTTGAACCATCAAAACCCCTAAAATCAAGCAGATGCGCTTGAATTGAGTTCTCTTACAGACGTAAAGCCCCCTGTATGTTAAGTCAATGCTCTCTGATTGACGTTCACTCAATGCCCGTGAATCTTATTGGTCTACAGAATAACCAATCACACTTGGGTGCTGCCCAGCGCCGTTGCCTAGCCGACGACCTTTCTCACATCAGGTGTTTTTTTTTTTTCAGTGGGGTCAAAGGGGGTTGCTTGGGTGGTTTGCTTTTCTTTCCTGCTATTTTCCAGATTGCTGGCACCATTGTGCAGTGATATTCCGAGTCCAAGTCAATGTCACTTCCTTCACTGGTGTTAAGGAGCCACCTGTTTTGTAAAGATACTGCATAGAGTGTTTGAGAAGTCCAGCTGTTGAAATGTGTCAGGTAAAGATGAAGGCCGGGCCTTTCAAGACGTTTTCTGAAGGGTCAAAGATTTGTGAGGTTGTGAAATTGGCTTTGGACCAAACTCTGGAAAATAAAGACGCCAGGGTGGTTCTTCAGAGTGACGCCAGAGGGGAGCCATTTTTGGTCCTCATTTTGTCCACATGAAGGTTCCAAAAAGTGGCTTTTAGTTATTTAGTTCATTAATTTAGTTCCATAAATAAATAACCGTGAGGAGACAACAAGTTTGTGACGTACCGATGGGCTTCTAATTTTAACAGCACAGACTCACTTCAGGTTTTCCTGATCCATTAGCACCCTGCCAGGTCACCTACCAGACATTAAACGTTTCTCTTTTGTCCAAATATTGGGAGCCTTTTCGAAGCTCAAGGAGCCCACTTGAAATGCAGAGGACCCTTCACAGAATGAAACGGTCAAGAAATGACCGTATGAGGACCCCCCCACGATTCACCCAGTACGGTGCCACCTTAGAACCAGTATGCTTTAGGATGTCATCAGTCTGCAATAGTCTGCTAAATGCATTGAACATCCTGTGATTTTCTTCTCGACTGGAGACTATTTAATTTATTAGACATGTAAGACCCCCACAAGCCAAGTAGATCAGCCTCAGTCCATTCAGCGGGCTGTCGCACAAACGCGCTCTTAAAAACGGCACCTTATGGTTCTTTACTGGGTTGTGTGGTTACCTGTAGCTGCACTGCTTGTCCAAATGCCATTTCATCCTGGGACCATGAAGTTGGGTCTTTGTGCTTTGAAAAAACGTTTAATTGTGGTGAAGAAAAAAACCTGGAAATCTTTAATGTGTGGTGGGCTACCTAGCAGGACGCTGACAGGCCAAGAACACCTGAACTCGGCCTGTGTGATTGAATAATATCAGGACCCGTTGGCATTTCACAAACCGGGCACCATCTGTTCATGGCAATTCGGGGTGTGGAGTCCGTTAGGGAATCTAAAAAAATGACATTTATTTCTGGAACCTTCAGGTGGATGGACGGGACTTTTGACAAACAAAAACGGTTCCACTATGGCATCGCTCTGAAGAACGGCTGGCACCCTGACTTTTAAGAGTGTGGATGGATCAGTCAACACAAACCTTGACAGCTGGCGACCATATTGCTCATCTCTCTCTATTTAAAGATACAGTCATAGGAAAAAGTTTGGTTTCTCATTGGCTGAGCTTTCAAAATATACGACATGCCTAATGGAAACAGTAGGATTTCAGCAGTGACTTTAAGTTTATTGGATTAACAGAAAATATGCATCATAACAAAATTAGACAGGCACCCCAACAGAGATGTGACACCAAAACTTAGTTGAGCCTCCTTCTGCTCCTTTGAGCCTCATTGTCTTGTTGGAATATTCAACCTCTGCTTAAGTAACTTCACCTTTGTGACTGATGCCTGAACATTATCCTGAAGAATATGTTGATATCGGGTTGAATTCATGCGACCCTCGACTTTAACAAGGGCCCCAGTCCCTGAACTGGCCACACAGCCCCACAGCATGATGGGACCTCCACCACATTTGACAGCAGGTAGCCGGTGTTTGTCTTGGACTGTGGTGTTCTTCTTCCGCCATGCAAAGCGCGTTTTGTTCTGACCAAATAACTCAATTTTTGTCTCATCAGTCCAAAGCACTTTGTTCCAGTATGAATCTGGCTTGTCTAAATGAGCATTTGATACAACAAGCGACTCTGTTTGTGGCGTGAGTGCAGAAAGGGCTTCTCTCTCATCACCCTGCCATACTGATGTTCTGAATTGTAGAACGATGTCCAGATACACCATCTGCAGCGAGATGTTCTCGCAGGTCTTTGGAGGTGATCTGTGGGTTGTCTGTCTCCATTTTTACACTCCTGCCTCTTCATATTCCGCTCCTGTATTTTTCTTGGCCTGCCAGACCTGAGTTGGTTTAACAGTAACTGTGCCTGTGGCCTTCCATTTCCTGATTCCATTCCTCACAGTTGAAACTGACAGTTTAAACCTCTGAGGTGGCTTTTTGTAGCCTTCCCCTAAACCAGGAGACTCAACAATCTTTGTTTTCAGATCTTTGGAGAGTTGCTTTGAGGATCCCATGCTGTCTGTCGCTCTTCAGAGGAGAGTCAAAGGGAAGGAAGCACAAGTTGCGATTGACCACCTTAAATACCTTTGACCACTCATGATGGACACTCCTGTCTATGAAGTTCAAGGCTCAACGTGCTAATCCAGCCAAGTAATCAGCACTGAGCAGTGACAGGCATTCAAATCAGCACAATGACGAGGGGACACACATTTGTGCACAGCCAGTTTTTCACATTTGATTTAATTTCATACGACTAAATACTGCGTCACTAAAAATCTTTGTTCTGAAAAACACCGCAGTACTCCTAGGAAATGAAAGACACACCACCGTTATCTTTACTGTTGAAAGGAGAGTCAATTATCATGCAGGCTGAGAGGGGGTCCCAAACTTTATCATATGACTGTAATTGTCTCGTTTTCTTTTTTAAATGACTAGGGGGCTCAGCCCTCTGCTCACTTCACTCTCCCACTCCCGTGTTTGGTTTATTAGATATACAGTTTAAAATGATTGTTATTTTAATGGGAATTGTTACGTATGTATTATTTTTTCTTTTACTTTAAAAGTTTTGTAAAAACAATACTTGTCCTTTATTTCCAGCCTTGGGCGTGGTTACATCTCTTTCTTGCAGGACGTATATCGCTGCTCACATTGTGAAGGTGCGGTGCGGCTAAATGCACGCTAAGGAGATGCGGTCGGATCATCTGCTAGCTTTCTACTGCTAGCAAGCTGTCCGATCATTTTAAAGCCTGTACAGTTACTGTCCTTTTGCCAGTTCGTGTTTCTGCCGCTTGCGGTGTGGGGTTGAGGGGTTGGGGGTTAACTGTCTGAACACACACTAAGGAGGAGTGGTCGGATCATCTGCTGGCTTTCTACTGCTGGTGAGCTGCGTGTTTTGCTTGTCGCTTGTCGTTGTTTTAAGAGCTGTGAGCAAGTTAAAGTGTCTCTTGCGGGACTTCAAATTGTCTTCTGAGAAGATCATGTCTTGTCTCCCTAGTTTACCTCCCCAAGATGTTTTCTGAAACGAAATTTCAAATACCAAAAAGTACCAAAAAGGCACCATATAATAGTCCAATAGATATAAAAATTTTATTTACCTAATCCTGCCTACTATACCAAATACTATCTATCTATCTATCTATCTATCTATCTATCTATCTATCTATCTATCTATCTATCTATCTATCTATCTATCTATCTATCTAATCCTGCCTACTATACTAAATACTATCTATCTATCTATCTATCTATCTATCTATCTATCTATCTATCTATCTATCTATCTATCTATCTATCTATCTATCTATCATATAGTGCCTTTCCCTTCTATCTAACTATATTATGGTGCCTTTCTTATTCTATCTATGATAAGCAATGATAATTATCCAGATATTCCACGTCCTTGTAAATCGCACACTAACGTCACTATGTAAGCAGATAAACGCCAGCAAACTTGCCAAGGGGTTCAATGGAAGGCCAGAATGAACCAACAGAAACAGTCACCTCTGTGCTGAGCCTGAGATCCACGGCCTCAGAGGTCTCTGCTGACTCGCAGCTCCTTCGCGCCTCTTGGTGTTTGTATGCGAGTTTCACACGGCACCCCAAAAGGCCACGACATTGAGAGGAATAAAAGCCCCTTGGACCCCAGCCAGCCTGCTAGCCCAGGGACAGAACGTCTCCTGTCTGTGGTATCAATGAGCCTCTTCCCATTCCCTCGTAATCCCAAGCCGCAGGAGCTCGTGAAATTTAACATGTCGGTGTAGGAGAGAACGACACAAGCTGGCTTTTCTTTGCTGGTGCTGAACACATTGGGCTTCTGTGGGTGCCCAGTGGTGCAGCTCTGATCAGAAGACGTCTTCATATTTTGCGCTAGCCCACCATAATGGTGTTTCTGTTTTTTTCTCAATCTAGCCATCAAGCCACAGAGCGCTGGAGCTCTTGGACGACAGTTTTTGCCATCATACAGAGGTAAGGCTCCCATGTTGTTCCCCCGATTTTATGAACTTTAATTCAGAATAAAGACAGCAGTTTAAAGTGGACGGTTGATGTTACGCTGACATCTGGTGGGCTGGACTGGACGAGGACCTCTATGTGGTTGGTCAACATAGTGCCTTGACTTTGAGCAGAGACCTTGCATTGAGAAAGCTAGAATCACCAGGAGTATGAAAATCTGTGGTCTGGACTTTAAAGGAACAGCAGATGGGCCACATGTTCTTCTCAGGCCAGAGTGGCTGCCAGACCAGGCGTCATCGCACTTTCGCTCTCTGCTCACCCCAACTGCTTACAATGAGACCGTTAATGCACAGGGTGCTGCCTACTGCTGGCTCCAACACGCATTACACCTCTAGTACCACAAGTGAAAATCCCTGCAGCCAACTTCCAGATTCTCTTCTTCTGATACGGGGACACAAGTAACACAAATTCACGTCAACACTCACTCAGTCAGGCACACCTGACCAAGAAACCCAACTTACAATCTTCACATGGGAATACTTGAAAAGAGATGTCCAGGTCTTCAGAGATTTGAGGTGGTGGCACCGATTACTGTACCACTGTGGTGTCAACAAATCCTGATATTTACTATTGACTACAATAAGAAGAATAAAAACATTTGCAGAATTAAATTCAAGGCCCCAGTAGAGTGGAGCCTATCCCAACTCCAAATCAAGAAGAATTCCTTTTATGTGCCACCAACGCAGTTAAAGTCAACGTGGCATATGAGGGCGTCATTATGACATCTGATTTAACCTTAAAATAACAAGGTTTATTCGTTCATTTTCAAATCTTCTTAATCCAGCTCAAGATCACAGGAGCCCACAGCCTATCCTAGCAGCACTGGAACACAAAGCAGGACCCAACTTTAGATGAAAGTAGACACAGACTGTTAACATTAACGGGACCAAGGACCAGCATCAACGGTGGGCTGGCATTAGGGTAGCTGTGACGAGAACTCCGCTCAACAAGCTCGCCAATCCTACTCACCTTGATTCTCCAAACTAACATCAAGTTCAGATGTCCTAACGTCTCTCCTGCACTACTTGCTCACTTATTCGGTGTGTTGATGGTTGTTTGCAAGATGAAAATCTTTTTAATGCTTGTGTGAAATCGGCTCTTAAGAACTTTCCAAGCCTGTCTCCCTTGTTCTTGTTGGGAGAATTTATTTTAAACTAACACTAAACTAAGCCACTGTATTAATCCATCCATTATCCAACCTGCTACACTCCTAACACAGGGTCACTGGGGTCTGCTGGAGCCTATCCCAGCCAACACGGGGCGCAAGGCAGGAACAAACCCCGGGCAGGGCGCCAGTCCACTGCAGGGCACATACCAACACAATTTAAGGACCACCAATGCACCTAACCTGCATGTCTGTGGACTGTGGGAGGAAACCCACGCAGACACGGGGAGAACATGCAAACTCCACGCAGGGAGGACCCGGGCAGCGAACCTGGGACTCCTTTCTGTGAGGCAGCAGCACTACCCACTGCGCCACTGTGCCACCCCCACTGTATTAATTCCTTTCATCATTTTTCACACATTAATCACATCACCACTTGCTTAAACTGAAAAGCTTCGGCTCCTTCAGTCTCTGCTCATAGCTCATAACTCCCAGGATCCATTGGCATCCATTCCAGAATGAAGCGTCAGGTGCAAAGCTGGAACCAACTCAGAACAAAGCATCAGTCCAACACAATAATAATAATAATAATAATAATAATAATTTGGAGGCAGACTTGGCAACCTCCAGCACAAAGCAGGAGCCAAGCCTAGACATGGCCTTACTCCATCATTAACGCCTGTATTATAACATATTTGCAGAACATTCGGAGACCTGCTTAGTCAAATTCAAGGTTGTAGGAGACTGAAGCCTCTCCTGAATGAATTGGGCATAAGTGAGGAAACAACCCTAGATTGATTGTAGATTATTAATAATAATAGCATCAAACCTGCTTAATCTACTTCAAGGTAGTGGGGTGATGCTTTACTCACCAGGCCCTCCCCAGCATGTCTTTGACCTCCTTTTGTCCTCACGGCTGCTCGTTTCTGCAGTTTGTTCTTATTAGTTTTAGTTACCTGTGACTCCTTTTACCTAAGGTGCCCAGTCCAAAGCTAGTTCATGCTTTGTGCCCAATACTGCAGGGACAGGCTCTGGTCCCCCATACAACTGAAATGTATTAAGCATTATTGAGAATGGATCACAAAATTGTAATAATTGTTATGTTCAAATGGATTCACTAGAAAAAAAAACTAAAACCCAGTCTAATAATATTCACAACAGGGCTTTCAAAGTTCTAAGGCGTTATTCCCCCCTGTTTACAGAAGCCCAGATGTCATGGAGGCAGAATGTGCCATCTGTTCTTTATTTCTGCTCTTGACTCATAACAGGAATATTTGTTGTTAGGTGTTAGTGATAAATATATAGATAGACCTTACTTAATTTGTCCCATGTGGTAATTTAGCTTATTTACAGAAGCTCAAGAAACAGAAATAAATAAAAGCAGAGAGGGAGCACAGCGCTTCTGTAAAAGGCGTTTGCCTTTTTTTCTAAATGCCAGCCACTTAAGTATCCTTGTATGGGTATTCATAAGCTCAACATGGAAATATTACAAAACACCTTGTAATATAGTGAGTCCTGAGGCAGTACATACATATATACATATATATACACACAAATACATATATACACACTGTGGTGGGCTGGCGCCCTGCCCGGGGTTTGTTTCCTGCCTTGCACCCTGTGTTGGCTGGGATTGGCTCCAGCAGACCCCAGTGACCCTGTAGTTAGGATAGAGCGGGTTGGATAATAGATGGATGGATATATATACACACACACACGCATATATATATATATATATATTCATTTATTTATTTTTTAAGTTTGTTTCAGCCTGACAAAAAAGTGATATTTTTTCAATGGTCCTTCTTTTTGTCACCCATAGCTGCTGCTGGCGGGGTGCAGCCCAGAAACGGACTTGGGCTCGGGCTTGGAGGAGCTAAAGCTGGAGGTAAGAAACTGGAGGTGACATGAGCCGTCTGGAGTGGTCTGCACAGTTTTAAGAAAGAGGAGTCGTCCCACCTTGGCGGTTATTTAGTCTTAGAATATCAGAATGTTACAATAAGCAGTCTACATTTGACCAGGCGAGGACTCATCTGTGTGAACGCTCTGGAACGTCACCAGTCATTACATCCTTCTAACCATCAAATATTGCTATTGGTCTGCGGCTCTGAAATATAATGGTAATTTAATTGCCTATACATGTTCATGCTCATAAAAATGGACGTCCTGGAAACTCCTGCTCTAATAATTGGGGTGACATCATTAATATGATTTTCCTTTGGGTATTATATGACTCTTTTAATATACAATAGAAATGCTGGTTCTTCAACTTTTATTTTTAATTAATAAATGCTCTAGAACCTTTTGCATTAATAGCCACGATATGTGAATTTTCTTCACTCATTATATACTTCCATCTGTCCATACCTATTATTCATAACTTGCAACATTATTATGAATGTCCTAAAACCTCTGCTGTTAGACATCACTGTACAATTGGGAAGAATTTGCTAGACCCTTGTTCTTATATACCACACCAGCAGGGTGACACAAAGGCTGCCACCGCTCTCCCAGAGTTTGGGGATAAAATCCCACCTCAGACACCGTTTGTGTGGATTTTTATACATTCACTGCATGTCTGGGCTTTAAGTGATAGGCTAACTAATGGCTCTAAAGTGGTCTCATATGAGTGAGTGTGGGTGGGCATGGATGTGCCATATGATGGATTGGTGGACCGTTCAGGGTTAGTTCTTCTGCTGCTTTTTGGTTCACACTTTATCAAGTACGTCACCAACATGGATGTGTTTGACTCTCTGTCTAATCCTGCCAACTACACTATCTATCTATCTATCTATCTATCTATCTATCTATCTATCTATCTATCTATCTATCTATCTATCTATCTATCTATCTATCTATCTATCTATCTATCCATCTATCTATCTATCTATCTATCTATCTATCTATCTATCTATCTATCTATCTATCTAATCCTGGCAACTACACTATCTATCTATCTATCTATCTATCTATCTATCTATCTATCTATCTATCTATCTATCTATCTATCTATCTATCTATCTAGATGCATTTTGAATCTCTGTTTGCACCTACCATCTTTGCAGTTCTGAATATATCTTTAGTCTTCTGCTGCTGTGTCTAATGCTCGACATTATAAATGTATTTGTGTGATTCTCTCTTCTTCTGGGTCATGACTGGCATTATGAATTTTGATATGGCTGAACCTCTGCTTTAATGCATCACGCTTGATATTAGCATTATTGATGCAGATGATTCCCTGGATTATTATGGGGGGTGAGGTGGATCACACTTGTCTTTATGGATATAGAGAGCTCTGAACCTCTTCTTTTATGCATCATGCTTGACATGATCAATATGGATGTGTTTGATTTCCTGCTCTTACTGATCTGGTTTGGCATTATCAAATGAATACGGCAAGATCTTCATCTACAACTCTCCTTAGAATACATGGTGGATGAGGATGGCTTGACATTAGGATGCCCATTTTGCCCCAGTGTTTGTGTATCAGATGCTCACTTCTGTTCCTCAGAATTAGTCATTTGTTACTTATGAAGATAAACCTGAAGGAGACTAAGTAAGATGGCCGTGCTCTAATGGCATAGCCTGATGCTGTAGTACCATAGCTTGGCCACCAAGGTCTTGCACTTTTCAGCCTTTATGGACACCCCTGTAACAGGCCCCCCTACACCGTGAACCTGATGACATGTGTTCCTAATTGTTCCCCTCTTGTCCTCAAATGTCAATAATCCTGAAGCTGTCTGTGTTTATAGTTTGAAGCTTGGTTGACAGGGAATCGTGTCGACATGAGTGTTTTCTTTTTTATGATTCCATTCCAGTTGGCCAAGAAGATATTACCTCAGTCACAACACCCATTTTACAACCTGGACGGCTACCAACCTAATCACGTTTGTTTTTCCTTCCAGCTGCTGGTCTTGGACTGGGACTTGGAGCCAAGCCTGGCAAGGTTGGAGGTAAGTCATGAGAGGACAGATGGAGCAGAGGGTGATCATCTGCTATTACTGGGCGCCACCAGTCACTTGAGCCAATGTGGGCAAGAAGTGCCAGCTTTGCCAAGTCCCACAGTAGGTGGCTTTATATTCACTACATCTATATTCTCCTGTGCAGGTCGCTTCCCTGGATATGGCGCACGAGGCTACCCTCAGCAGAGTTTGGGTAAGTAAAGGCCCTTCAGCTTCTTGGAAAGAAGGAGTGGATATCAGCAACACACTAACTGCAGCCAAGATGGAGGCACCATGACCTCAGTTTCTGTTTTCTCGTTAGGTGTTTTAGGGGCTGGCCTTGGAGCTGGACTTGGAGGTGGACTTGGAGCTGGACTTGGAGGTGGACTTGGAGGTGGACTTGGAGGTGGACTTGGAGCTGGACTTGGAGGTGGACTTGGAGCCGGTGGAAAGCCTCCAAAAGCAGGTAAGTGTGTCTGAGGAGTGTTTGCAGACTAGTCTGTCAGAGGCATTATGTTGAGTGGCAAAAGCATTCATCAGAGTTTACCAAAGTATATAAATGTAATGAATACATCGTCTTTCACTGTCCACACTATCACAAGGCTCCTTCCTAATAAAGTAAACTAGAAACTGCTCTGAGAACAAAAGGAGTGTCAGTCACATAAAAAAGAATTCAGGCTTTCAAATTTAAAATCGAGAGAAGTGTAAAATGCCCAGCAGGATTCCATGTCTGTTGTTTCTGGGGATCCACTGCCTGAAAATTGATGAAGGGTTTGAAATCATATTAACTGTTGTTATCATCTCAATAATTCATTCAGACTGGTAAGAAAATAAACTTAAATTAAAAGGGTAAAATATTCCTGGGGCAGTAATAGGGTACGGAGCCAGTGCTGCTTCCTCAGATCTCCAGGAGACCGTCTGTGTGTGTGTGTGTATCTTGTGTTTGACTCTCTCATCTCATAAACACTCTTAACACAATCAATATGGATAAGTCTTAGCTTCTCCTCTTATGGAACACATTTAATATTATCAATACGGATGAATCTGATCTTCTACTCATAGGGTTCACCCTTTAAATGATCAATATGGATGTGTCTGATCCTCTACTTGTATTGATCACATTGGGCATCACCCTTAACATTGTCAATATGGGTGTTTATTAAGCACATTTGACATCATCAGTATGGCTGAGCCTTATGTCTGATTCCCCACTTCTATAGATTACATTTGATATTATCATTATAGTGAAAAGTCGAGCAAAATGACACATTTTATTGGCTTACTAAAAAGATTACAATATGCAAGCTTTCAAGGCAACTCAGGCCCCCTTTTCAGGCAAGATGTAATATTATCATTATGAATGAGAGTGTCCACTCACTCTAGTAGATACAGATGTGGCTGAACCTCAACTCTTCTGGATCACACATGGCATTATCAACAGAAATGAGGTTGGACCTCCGCTATTAGGGCATCAAATTTAATCTGTTAAATATGATGTTGGTGATATGCTGCTAATCATAGTCAATATTATAGATTTGGGTATGTCTGATCTGTTTTGTAGGATTATATTACTGCTATAAAGAGCTTCTATAATAAGCCAGATTTCCCCCTGGGTCCCCATGGTGCCCTCATTATCCAGGGAGGTAGCCCCCTCGTGGCCCAGGAGACATATAGACCACCTCCCGGTCCTTCCAGGCATCCCGGCTGGGTCTGGCCACCAGCCTCCTGCCACACTATCTATCTATCTATCTATCTATCTATCTATCTATCTATCTATCTATCTAATCCTGCCTACTGTACCAAATTCTATCTATCTATCTATCTATCTATCTATCTATCTATCTATCTATCTATCTATCTATCTATCTATCTATCTATCTATCTATCTATCTATCTATCTATCTATCTATCTATTCCTGCATACTATACCATATTCTATCTATCTATCTATCTATCATTTTATCTATCTATCTATCTATCTATCTATCTCTATCTGTCTGTCTGTCTATCTAATCCTGCCGACTATACCATTATCTATCTATCTATCTATCTATCTATCTATCTATCTATCTGTCTGTCTGTCTGTCTGTCTGTCTGTCTGTCTGTCTGTCTGTCTGTCTGTCTGTCTATCTAATCCTGCCGACTATACCAATATCTATCTATCTATCTATCTATCTATCTATCTATCTATCTATCTATCTATCTATCTATCTATCTATCTATATTTTGAATCTCTGTTTGCACCTACCGTCCTTGCACTTATGAATATATCTTTAGTCTTCTGCTGCTGTGTCTAATGCTCGACATTATAAATGTATTTGTGTGATTCTCTGTTCTTCTGGGTCATGACTGGCATTATGAATATTGATATGGCTGAACCTCTGCTTTAATGCATCACGCTTGACTTTATCATTATTGATGCATATGATTCCCTGGATTATTATTATTCACACTTGACTTCTAGTATGTGTGTATATTGGTGGAGCAGTTTAATGGACTGGCACTTCATCCTGGGGAAGTTCAATCCTTGGGCCCAGTGTTGACAGGATAAGCCCCCCGTCACGCCGGATTAGATTAAACAACTCTGCGCATGTTTTCATAAACTATCATAGACTGGCGCCCCCTGCAGGATGTCTCCCTGCCATCATGTCAGTCATCCAGTGCTCAGATTAGTAAAACATAATCTATGATGGATTGGTGTCCCTTACAGGGCAACTTCCTAATTAGCTCCTGATAGTACTAGATGTGTGACAGCTCATTTAAAGGATAAAAGTTAAATAAATTCACATCAACTTCTCATACCTTCAGTGTGTGTGTGTGTGAACCAAAAGGAGGCCAGCAGAGGACAAGAGGCCTTTAGAAAAATTATAAGGCTTCAGAGACTCCATTCATCTCAAAGTGATCTTAGAATTTCTGCAAAACAATGAGAGTTGTAATTAGTATTTATAGAAACGAAGAGATGAAAGGCACTATAGAAGTACAACAGATAGGAAAATTACTTAATTTGATAAATACAATCTTAAATGCGTAGAAAAGGCATTATATAAAATAGATAGATAAGAAAGGCACTATATAATATAGTAGCCTACTATAAATTACCTTTTTTTTTAATTCTGTAGGCTATGGAGTGCAGCCAGGCTATGGTGCTGGTAAGTTGCCTTTTTCCTTTTTTGCAAAATAAATATAGTTTGGTTTTCTTTTGTCTGCCTTTTAAACTAAACCTTGCTAAGTAAATTATTTTACTTTATATTTGCAGCTGCTGGTCTGGGCGTCCCAGGTGCCGGTCTTGGAGCCGGGCTAGGGCTTCCCGGAGCTGGACTGGGAGCAGGCAAACAGAAACCAGGTAGGAGCCCCCAAACGAGTCTAAGTTGTGAAAAGCAAATCTCAGGACTTGACATCGCATCTGTTCTGCCAGAGTTCTAGGAATCTATCTATTATATAAAGCCTCTCTGTATGTATATATATATATATATATATATATATATATATATATATATATATATATATATATATATATATATATATATATATATATATATATATATTCATTTTTCTTATATAGTTCCTTTCTATCTGTTTGTATATTATATTGAACCTATTCCTATCTATCCATCTATTACTCTATGATGTTTTGCCTTATAAATATGTCTGTTACATATACAAATGTATTTTAAATACAGCATTTTTCTGTCTATGCAATCCTGCCAACTTCACCAAAATACTATACAGTATATTGCGTTAGGCAAAGCGATTCATATCACTTTGAATTCTTAGCGAAACTTATTGTTTTGCTTTGCAAATAACTTCATGAAATAAATGGTGTGTCACCACAAGTGAGATTGGTGCCATTACCATCACCTGCAGCCTGTTTCTTCTTTTGTAAGAGTGCTGTAAAATGTATTATGGTCCAGAGTGCTGATAGTGGAAAGCTCAGCTAGAGAACACGTATGTGCAAACATTTCTCTGTCAGTAAAATCCATCGGCCTGGGTATGTGGCTGCCAGTGAGATGGATCAGCTGATGGAGTTGGGGAAGGCGAGTGCAGATGGTTATCTCTGAGCCCAATCAGCAATGTGAGGAGCGGCCAGTAATGTGTATACAGGAGCAGGGGGCGCTTGAGCCGGATAAGAGCACGTGGAGCCACGTCAAAGGAGCCGGGGAACATCTGGGGGGGAAAGTGAGAATGATTTCGGCTGCAACATAAACCTTACAGATCGATTTTCCTTGCTTTCCATTTCAAAAATCTCATTTTGGTGAGATTCTCATTTCACAGTTGCAGAATTTTAAGAGCAATTTTTCCAAACTGTATATAAAAATGAAACTCCACTGATTTGCTCATTACCATTTTATAAAGTATTAAGCTACAAGTATAATCGTGAAAACTATACCATACTACCGTATTTACTCGTGTACCACGCGTCCTCGTGTAAGACGTGCACCCTAATTTTTACAAAGAAAATCACAAAAATCGTTTTGCCCCGTGTATGATGCGCATTATGATTGTATAGGAAGCGTTTAGAGAGAGAGAGCACGAGTGCGCGAGCAAGAGAGAGCATGAGCGAGCGAGCGAGCCCAAGCAGAAGAAGTAAACATTATAGAATTACATTTCCTCGTATGACACGCACCTGATTTTCTAATGCTAATTTTCGGGAAAAAAATGTGCGCGTGGTATACTCGTGAATACTGACATATAGCTTTATGTTATACAGCATCTATCTATCTATCTATCTATCTATATATCTATCTATCTATCTATCTATCTATCTATCTATCTATCTATCTATCTACAACAACAACAACAACAACAACAACAACATTTATTTATATAGCACATTTTCATACAAAACAGTAGCTCAACGTGCTTTACATATTAAAGAATAGAAAAATGAAAGACACAATCTAATCCTGCCGACTGCGCTAAAACATCTATCTATCTATCTATCTATCTATCTATCTATCTATCTATCTATCTATCTATCTATCTATCTATCTATCTATCAAAACAGAGAACATTACAACAGCAACACACAATGACATTGCATGTCACGGGTCCTGATCCTTAAACCAGATGTCACCTCTGACTGATTTTGTCACCCTGACCAAGTCACGTAAAGTGCCTGTGCTGCTATTATAAAAACAAAATGAATTTGAACAATGGTGCTGTTTTGAGACTTTGTACCTTAAAAAAGGGCTAAAAATTTAATAAAGTTGTAATAAGAGCACTCAGAAAAATGACAGCATTAACTGTAACGTTTACAGATGATCCGAAAATGTGGTTTGTCTGTCTTAATAGCACACAACTTAGACCTTTGCTACTCGCAGTGTCTGCAGGGTCCACCGCCAAGACCTCCATGCTTTGTGTCATGTGCATCAGAATGGCTCAGAGGCCTGTTAACGGTTTTTCTCCACTCTTCCTCTTCTAGGGTATGGAGCGGGTGCCTACCTTGGCGCAGGACTAGGAGCAGGTGGGTTCAACATACCACTTTTATCACTCAAGTGCAGGAGGCTTTAGGGGGTCCTTTTCATTTAAAGTGCTGTTTTAAATCTTTTCTCAAGATTGGATTTGACTGACAGTCCAACCAACCCACAGGATTTTCTCCCGTTGACATTTTCACATTTTATTTATTATGGTCAGCACAGAACAAAACCTGTAATGTTAAATTGCTAAACAAGAGCACTAGGAGATGAAGAGGTGACCTGACTGAAGAGTTTAAAATTATGAAAGAAATTAGTGCAGTGGATTGAGACGGTTGAGTTAAAATGAGTTTAACAAGAACACGGGGGGCTATCAGTTGGAAGTTTGTTAAGCGTTGAATTCAGACAAACATCAGGAGGTTTTTCTTCACAAAGAGACCCGTAGACACATAGAATAAGTGATCAAGTAGTGTGGTGGAGAGCAGGACTTTAAGGACTTTCAAAACTCAAACTTGATGTATCCTAAGTGGATAGAATTGGTCTAAATGGTTTCTAATGTTCTGCAGATGTTTTCCAAATTTCTTCTAAATATAAATCATAAAATGACAGATCCTTTGCCGTGACCACCCTAAATTGATCCTGGTGCACAGAAGACGTCTCCCGTGCTTTCATATTTAAAACTCCTGCCGGTCCTGACAACAGACTCAGTGAGTCAGTGGAGCTTCTAACACAACAGCACCATGAAGACACTGGAGAAGGTTTCTAAAATTCAACAGCCTGGGAGAGGGAGCAGAACATGCACATGGCATTGAGATTCAGTCACCAATGTGTATGGAGAAGGCTGCCCTCCACAACCGATGTCCACAGTGAGAACGGCATCAGCCTGAGGTGCCGGCTAAGAGGCGAGAAGCAACTCTGAAGTGACTGTTGATTTCCATGGACCAGAAGGTTGAGGTTGTGATTGTCAAAGTCTGGCTTAGTGGAAAACAGTAACACGAAGGCCCCAGTGCTCAAAAAAGCAACAGAGAATGCAATTAACTGAAGGCATGTTGGTTATGTGGACAACAATTTTGGATGATTTGCTATGGCAACCCCTAACGGGAGCAACCAAAAGAAGAAGAAGAAGAAGAAGAAGAAGGAGAAGATGTAGGTTCAGCTGCCCCTTTTGGTTGCTAACACTTAAAAATGGGACAAGTCAGTCATCATCCAAACCGCTATATCCTAACACAGGGTCACGGGGGTCTGCTGGAGCCAATCGCAGCCAGCACAGGGCGCAAGTAAGGAAACAAACTCCAGGCAGGGCGTCAGCTCACACAGTTTTTGAATAAGTCTGAAAAGAAATTAAAAAAATAACAGCGTCGTCTAGCCAGGAATCTCTTCAGGTTTAGGTTTAGGTTTATTTGTCATATATAGGTTAACACAGGGTCAACATACAATGAAATGTGTATGACGAGAGAAACAAGTCACTCAGCCTAGAATCCAATAAAGCTGAAAAATAATTCAAAAAAATAATTAAGGACCATTGCAAGAACGTTTTCAGTTTGATTTCGGTTATCAATTTGGACTTTTGGCTTTATGGTTTTGTGCTTTTCTGGTATTATTCTTGGCCTTTCTCCACTCTGTTTCTTAGCTCATCTCCTGGTCTCAATGTGTGTATTTTAGTCGGCCAATTCCATTTTTTTAATCCTGACAGCAGGAACTCCTAAATCACCACAGCACCTGAGGGCATTCATCTCACTAGTGGCCCCCTGCCCGAGTACAGAAGGATCATCAAGGATGAGCTGTTATGACAGATGAACCTTCTACAAGTTAAAACATTTTTTTCTTTTGGCTCAAATATTACATTGGATTTGGTTGCTCGGCAGTCAGTGATGTTTGGTTTTGACCTCAGCCTGTTCTAAGATGATAATTCTTCTTAGTCCATCTCCTAAATTAAATTAAATAAAAATATTCTTTACCATTACAAGAAATATTGGTCAGATTTGGTGATGGAGTGTCCTGGTGCCTATGGACCCATTTGTGATGTGTGGGTTTCTGCTTCTTCCCTGTCAGGTGTGGCAAATGTATCTTTTTATACAGACTCCTGTCCACCTCAGGACCAGTCTGAGGCTAAAAAAGGGATTGTGGTTTGAAAGAAAAACGAGTTGACGTATTTAGGATCTCCTCAATGGTGGAGAAATCCATTTCCTTTTCTTAGTTTAAAGCTGACCTGTGCCTTGCAGGTTGCTCCCCTTATCCTCCTCAGTATGTGTTGTGTCCCCTACTAGTGGTCCTCTCACCCTTACTTGTCCAGTTTAAGAGTTAATTAGAACACTCTGGACGACAACAGGCCATTCAGCCCAACAAAGCTCACCAGTCCTGTCCACTTGTTTCCTCCAAGAAAACATCAAGTCGAGTTTTGAAAGTCCCTAAAGTCTTACTGTCCACCACACTACTTGGTAGCTTATTCAAGTGTCTATCGCTCTTTGTGTAAAGAAAAAGTTCCTAATGTTTGTGTGAAATTTACCCTTAACAAGTTTACAACTGTGTCCCCGTGTTCTCGATGAACTCATTTTAAAGTCACCGTCTCGATCCGCTGCACTAATTCCCTTCATAATTTTGCACACTTCAGTCAGGTCTCCTCTTCATCTCTGTGAAGGCTCAGCTCTTTTAATCTTTCCTCATAACTCATCCCCTGTAGCCCTGAATCAGCCTTGTTGCTCTTCTCTGGACCTTCTCTAGTGCTGTTATGTCTTTATGGAGACCCAAACTGCCCACTGTACTCCAGATGAGGCCTCACCCGTGTGTTATAAAGATTGAGCAGAACCTCCTGTGACTTGTACTCCACACGTCAAGGCGCTATATAATTCTGTTAGCCTTCTTAATGGCTTCTGTCTGGAAGTCGACAGCTTAGAGTCCACTATGACTCCTAAATCCTTCTCATAAGGTGGACTCTCGATTTTCAGACCTCCCATTGTGTATTTAAACCTCACATTTTTATTTCTTACTAATAATACTTGACATTTACTGACATTAAATTTCCTTTTGCTTAAACTGTAAAGGCTCAGCTCTTTTAATCTTTCCTCATAACTCATCCCCTGTAGCCCTGAATCAGCCGAGTTGCTCTTCTCTGGACCTTCTCTAGTGCTGTTATGTCCTTTTTGTACCCTGGAGACCAAAACTGCACACAGGACTCCAGATGAGGCCTCACCAGCGTGTTATAAAACTCAGTACTGCAAATAGTACGCCAGGTGAGGTCTAACCAGTGCTTTATAAAGTAGAACCTCCTGTGGCTTGTACTCCACACATCAAGGCGCTATATAACCTGACATTCTGTTAGCCTTCTTAATGGCTTCTGTGTGGAAGTTGATAGCTTAGAGTCCACTATGACTTCTAAATTCTTCTCATAAGGTGGACTCTTGATTTTCCGACAACCCATTGTGTATTCAAACCTCACATTTTTACTTCCTATGTGTAATACTTTACATTTACTGTCATTAAATTTCTTCTTCCACAAGTCTGCCCAAGCCAGTCTGCTGTCCAAGTCCTTCTGTGATGATATAACGGATTCCAAATTATCTGCTAATCCACCCATCTTGGTATCATCTGTAAACTTAACCATCTTGTTACTTATATTCCTATCTAAATCATTTATAGATATTAAAATCAGCAGCGGCCCTAACACTGTCCCCTGCTGGTCACCACTCTTAACAGCGGCCAGTTCTGATAAGGGTCCTCATCACTCTCTGCTTCCTGTGTCTGAGTCAATTCTGCACCCACACCCTGAACTGCCACTTCTTTTAGTTTGATGCCCACCCTGTCATGTGGCACCTTATCAAATGCTTTCTGAAAGTCCAGATTAATAATCTCATCTGCTCCACTCTGGTTGTTTCATATTTTGTTGCCTCCTCATTGAATCCCAACATGTTAGTAAAACACGACCTTCCTCTTCTGACCCCATGCTGACTGTCCTGTCTTTGCCAGGTGTTGCTCAATCTTCTCCTTAATAATTCCTTCCATTAATTTTCCTGTGGTTCCTGTTAAGCTTACTGGCCTATAGTTGCTTGGATCTGCCCGGTCACCCTTTTCATATAACGAGATGATATTTGCTATTTTCCAGTCCTTCGACTGTCTCACCAATTGACTTTGCCATAATCATTTTAATTGGTGACTGCCTGATGTACAGTAGGCATTTATTATAACCTTTATTTGCACCGACAGTTCTCTCTTTATGATTATCTCACCCACTGATCAATTACAATATTGCATTTGTTAAACTAGGTGCCGGAGTCACGCCAGGAGCTCTTGGAAAAGGACCTAAACCAGGTAATGGCCTCCCAGTGTGTGACACCGTCTACCCCACCAACTGGCCTGAACCAACACAGAACAGTAATATCCCCTCAGAATTGCAGTCTCATGCACATCTTTATTATCTTCTTTCACTTCTCAGGCTATGGCGCTGCCCTGGGATACCCGGCCGCTGGCATTCAACCAGGCTACGGTAAGCACAGTTTTTGGATGTCCTTAACACTTTCCTGAAGCTTACAGAGTTTTGCCGTCTGATTTTTTTTCTTTGTCTCTTACAACTGTAGGTGCTGGAGCAGGACTCCCAACAGGCTTAGGAGCAAAAGCAGGAAAACAAGGTAAACAGGGTGGTGGACTCCTTCCTGATATTTTGTAAGTGAAGCCTGAGAAGGCAAGCAGGAGATAGGGTTGTTGGCTTCTAGATCATTCATCCACGTGCGAGCACTGATCATTGATGATAGAATAGAGCCTGGCCCAATGCTAAACAAAATAAATATACAGGATAAGAGTTGTGATGTGCTGTCCTATGGAACACAACCCGGCCAATGCTTTTGCTCAGCTGCACCTTCTACATCCTTGGCAAACTACAGTCAAAGTAAAAACATGTGAATCCTTTGGAATGATCGGGTTTACTGGATGAATTGGTCATAAAAAGTGATGTGATCTTCATCAAAGTCCCAGGTCCTGACATACACGATGAGCTTAAGCCAATGACACACAAATTCTACTCTTTCAGGTCTTTATTTTACAAACGCGTTCACAGTGGTAGTGGAAAAAGTAAGTGAACCTTGGGATTTCATAACTGGTTGACCCTCCTTTGGCAGGTGTGCCCTGTAACTGCAGATCAGACCTGCACATCCTGCGGTGGGGGAATTTGAGCCCCTTCTTCCCTGAAGAACTGCCTTAACTCCTCCATATTCTTTGGTTGGCTTCTGTGTGTGGCTCCCTCTCTTCGAGTCATTCAATAGGATTGAGATCTGGGCACTGACTGGGCCGCTCCACAAGGCCAAGTTTGTTCTCCTGAAGCAATTGTGCTCTCGATTTGCTGTGATGTTTGGCCTCGTTGTCCTGTTACATCACCCAGCCTCTACTGAGCTCAAGTTGACGGACAGACACCCTCACATCATCCAGGAGAATTTGGTGATAAACTTGTGAATTCATTTTCCTCTCAATGATGGCAATCTGTCCAGGCCCTGATGCAGCAAAGCAGGCCCAAATCCTGATGTTCTCTCCACCATACTTTACTGTAGGGATGATGTTTTCATGTTGATATGCGGTGCCCTTTTTACGGCAAATGAAGTTCTGCTTGTTCCTCCCAAATAGTTCAATTTTGGTTTCTTCACTCCACAAGACATTTTCCCAGTCCTGTTGTGGAGTGTCCAAGGGCTCGTTCAGTGAAGTTCTTTTTAGATAGCAGTGGCTTCCTGCCATGGACTCCTTTCTTGTTGAATGTTGTGCGTGTAGTTGACTCGTGAACAGAGATGTCAGCCAGTTCTGATGACTTCTTCAAGTCCTTTGCTGTTACTCTGGGGTTCTTCTTTACCTCACTGCTGACTTTGTGTTGTGCTCTTGGGGTCATCTTGGCAGGGCGCCCACTTCTAGGCCGAGTAGCCACAATACCAGCTGGTCTCCATTTATAGACAACGTGCCTAACAGTAGACTGATGAAGATCTCAGATCTTTGAGATGATTTTGTAACCCTTTCCAGCCTCATGTAGATGAACAATTCTCCATCGTAGCTCTTCAGACAGCTCTTTAATGCGAGGCGTGATTCCCATCAAAGCTCAGACTCAAACTTTATTGTGTTTATTATCAATCAGAGTCATTCTGGGCCGCCACACCTCTAAACTCGTCTCATTAAATGGACTCCCGGTGTGCGAAATTCTACTGCAATGAACTTTATGAAAATTCATTAGCTTAGCGTTCACTTTACTTTATCCACCCTTCAGTTTCACAGTTTGAATGATTTATTCAATACGGTCAACAATTCTCTGAAAATCTGTGTGTCTTTAGTCATAGGAGACGATGTTTGTTCATTATTGGGACTGACATGAAGAGACGACTAGGCGTTATATGGGAATTAGACAGAAATAGAGAGAATTCCTTGGGGTTCACATACTTTTTACTTTGACGGTATATCATTTATTTTTATAAGCAGCTATAACTTGCAGCCTTTTGCTTACTATAGACCAGTGTTTGTGGTGAAACGTTTACTGAAATAAAAATTTGCACTGCTTTTCCAAGGCCCCATTCACACTACTAAGCTTTCATTTAAAAACACAGCCATTAGTCTCCATTGTCACCTTTCAAATACACTTCTGAAAATCCTCCCCAGAGCCGTATACTGCAGAAAATGCAGCTTTAGCTATTCGCACCAGGATCTACTTGTACTTTATTTTATCCATCCATCCATCCATCCGTCCTCTTCCGCTTATCCGAGGAGGGTCATGGGGGCAGCAGCTTGAGCAGAGATGCCCAGACTTCCCTCCCTGGCCACTTCTTCTAGCTCTCCCGGGGAGACATAGTCCCTCCAGCGTGTCCTGGGTCTTCCCATGGGCCTCCTCCCCGTTAGACGTGCCCAGAACACCTCAACCAGGGAGGCATCCAGGAGGCATCCTGATCAGATGCCCGAGCCACCTCATCTGACTCCTCTCGATGCGGTGGAGCAGCGGCTCTACTCTGAGCTTCTCATCCTATCCTTAAGGGAAAGCCCAGACACCCTGCGGAGGAAACTCATTTCAGCCGCTTGTATTCGCGATCTCGTTCTTTCGGTCAACTTTATTGTAACCTTTCCCTAATTTGATTCTGCTCATTACAACATTTCGTTCCGTGTTTCATCATCCTTCACAGAAGAAAACCAAAGTCTGACACAGGGGACAAAGAAGAGCAACTTTCCATGGCACTCGCTTTACCTGTGGGCATCTGAATTGCGTTTTGTTCACTTTGAGTTCTGTATACTGGTGCAAAAGGCAAAGGATTTATCGATCGCTGCAGTTTTGCAATAAAGCTTGTGGCCGGTGGGGTTGGCATCTTTTTCAAGGATTGTCAGTTATCAGTGAAAGACTAGATGCCCGGTGTAGGCAGCCCACTATGTCATATACTGTATGTTTTTGGTCGTTTTAGTGTGGACAGAGATACTTTTGTAAATGATGTGAAAATGCTAGTGTGGACGGAGATCATTTTCATTTAAGAATCCCACTTTCAATTGAAAATGTAGTAGCATGGATGAAGCCTAAATTAAAATTCAGACTGTTTAGATTGAAAAGGTAGCTGACACCTCTGCTTATTCCATCGGTTACTTAAGGTAGTGTAGTGATCTCTGCTGTTTAAATTAAAAATCACATTACAGTGAACCCTCATTTATCACAGTTCATCTGTTCCAGACTCTACCGTGATAAATGAATTTTTGCGAAGTAGGATTCTTTATTTATAAATCGAATATTTTTGCAGTTAGAGTATAAAAAACCTGTTTACGACCTTCTAAATACGTTTTTTAACATTATTAGAGTCCTCTAGACATGAAATAACACCCTTTAGTCACCGTTACACTCGTATTACCCAATATATTAGACAAAATAAGAGAAAACAAGACATATTAGACGTTACAAATATATTATTACTAGGCGGACTCGCCTTTTAAGGCGACTGACTTTTATTCCTCAATTTTTGTGCGCTCCATGTGTACATCAGGCATGTAAGTGTAGAGAATGAGAACATCAAAGTGCCCATTCATAACATCTCCTGAAAACCTACGTTTTTTTTTATCCCCTCAAGTGCCTGTCCAAAGTCGTAAAACGTCAGCCCGAATCTGTACCGCTAAAGATGGAGTTTCATGCACTAAATAAGCTATAGATGAGAATAAGCAAGCACCATCTCCCCTGATATTTACTACGCGGTGAGACATTTGTACTCCATCAACATTAATTATTTCCAGAGACATCATTTTGTCTATTTTTCCAGCGCATCGCACACAAAAGCAAGGGGATAATGGGAACACCAGAACTTTGCTCACATCACGTCGCTTCGTACCTCAAGCCGCAAGTAGTAAGTCTGTAATAAGTGGAATACCGCTACGCTTTGCACTCACGTGATGGAAGGACAATCCCGAACGCTTTTATATAGTAGATTATTGTACTGTACATTTAATTGCACACAAACACACAGTTCTTACACACAACCACTAACCTCAGTAGGAGAGTCTTCAGGTGGTGCAGTATCTTCAGAGGTGCGTCGTTGTCTTCTTCCGCTGAAGGAGTACTAGGAGTAGGCAGTGGGTGTCTGGGTGCGCGGCTGAAGAACATCTTGATAGGCAGTTCCTGGCTGTCTTTTCATATGCGTGAGGAGGCTTTTGTAGGGTATTGCCATCTTTAATCATATCCAAGAGTTTCACCTTCTCCTGGATAGCAAGCATCTTCCTCCGGCGCTTAGTTTTATTGTCAGAAGGCTTAGAAAAAGCAGCACGTTTAGGAGCCATCGTAGGGCTTAGATAAAAGTTCTCAGAAAGCGCATGCGTAGTGACGTAAGCGTGTATGAAAAAAAATCGCGATAGAGTGAAGCCGCGAAAGTCGAAGCGTGATATAGCGAGGGATCACTGTATTTCTTTAACTCTTTGAGGGCTGAATATTTTTTTCCAAAAAAACATAGTTTCTGAAAAGCAATGCTTTCACACAGAAATCAACATAAAACGTCTGTTGCTGCATGCTGCGCCTGCCAGTTTGCCAAGAATGTGCGTCAGGCTTGCTGCCAGGCTGTCTTTGCGTGGCTGGTCACAGTCACAGTGCATTGCAATCTGATTTCTACCTCTTACCATTGTTAAGTGGCAGTCCTACCTGGTGAACATTGTCAGCACCACAATTAGCTGGGGACCTCACATTCGTTTTCGATCACTTGTATCAAAATCGGAGTCCGACAACTCATAGTCTAGTTCAGAGATAATAGACCAAACCTCGTCCACGGAATATTTTGCTTTATCCATTCGCTTTGATCTCTCACCATTATTTCAGTACAATTTTTGCCATTGTTTGCGCCTTACTACTCACTCGGAAATCTCGGTCAAACCAATGAGGCTAACTTTCCTTGTAGCACCGAGAGTCCAACTAAAACATAACAGTTGGTTTTATCACCGTTTACAGTTGATTGCCACTGTTAACTCCTCCTTTTGACAAAAGACGACATCAGCCCTGAAAGAGTTAAGTCAGAAACCGCACTGTTTTCAGATACAATCCCTTTAAAGGTTTGGTTCAATGGTACCTTATTCTAATTACCTGCACAATGGCATTTCTGCCAGCTACCTGTTTTGTTGCTTGCTATTTATTCAAGTAAGATAGATGCCCTCCTGGCACATCCCTAGCTGGGTATGTAAACTGGTTTTCTTTCCTTGTATTTTCCTCAGCAGGCTATGGGGCAGGTCTTGGGGCCGGTGGCTACCCAGGTTTGGGTCAGGGTGCAGGACTTGGTGCCGGCTATGGGGCAGGTGAGTGACGATTTATTGGCTCTCAATGCGGGTGACAAGCTTCTCCGACGTTTTTTTTACAGCAAATCTCATTATTTTGCAGGGCAAGCTGGCAAAGTCAAACCTGGAGGTAGGCACCTTTAGCTTTTTATTTAAGTGACACAATCTTACAGAAACGTTCCTGATGTTGCTCCCTAACCCCAGCTCTAATTTCCTCTCTTTCCTTAAGTATTGTCTACATACTCAAGGTGGTAGACGGGGCACAGGCTTGTAGGCCCTCCTTTGCATGCAGCTTTCCACTCGACTCTCTTTTTTTCCAACTTCTAAAATATCCTTAACTTTAATTAACATGAAATTCATGAGGCTGACCCTGTGATGTGAACAGTATGGAGGTGGTGGTCTTCAGCTTTGAATAATGGTGTCACACAGTTTTTTTGGGTAATGACCCCAGCTTGAGGGCTGACATTCAAGTCAACTTGGGGAGCGGGCACTGGTACAGCACGTTGCCACACCCACCACATGGCAAAACAACTCCGAATCCCGATTGGCAACCCCTCAGGCAGACATGCGGTCCAGTCCCACCCTCCGGTAATGACCCTCCATCTGCCGCAGCCAGGTGTTATGTAGGTGACCCCTTGGCCTGGTCCAGCCACTCGGGTCCCCAACAATGAGGATCTCATGAGCCGGATCACCCTCGGGGAAAATGCGCCACACGGCCGTAGTGCCGTAACTGACGCTCCCTCACAATGCAGGTCATGTGCCTCATTCGGGACTCCATGAGCAACACAAAGTCAAACCAATGGTACCCAAGGATTTTCCGGAGAGACACACATGAAGGAGTCTTCATCTCAGGTCACTGTGTAGCGTCCATGTCACACAACCATATAGCAAGACAGGAAGCATCAGGACTCAGATATCAGGACCACCACACACCCCTTTCCAGTGACCTCATGACCCCCCATGCTCTCCCAATCCATCTACTGACTTCACAGGAAGAGTCACCAGAGACATGAATGTCACTGCCAAGGTAAGTAAACCTCTCGACGAGGTCGACACTCTCTCAGCAGGCAGACACAATGCTGATGGCCGTGCCCAAGAGGTCATTAAAGGCCTGGCGCTTTGGTTTTAATCAGGACACTCGCAAGCCCAGACACTCAGACTCCTCACTCGGTCTCTCAAGCTCCCCGATCAGAGCCTCCATCGACTCCATGAAGATCACAGCATCGTCAGCAAAGTCAAGATCCGTGAATCTTTCTTCACCAACAGATGCCCCACAGCTGCTGGACCCTGACGTTGAATCTGTTCAAATTCACGACTGGTCTGTCTTGACTCCTGTAATCTAAAATCTAAAACTAATGACTGGTTACTCCTGATGGACTCTTCTGTTATATCCTGAAAATGTCAGCTTTAGCGGCTCAAGTTTGGCTGGACTGTTTTTTATCTCATAGTGGGTTGGGAGTCCAGCAACAAACATCACCCTGACCCCTAGAGTTGTTTTTGTGTCTCTCATTGACAGGTTATGGAGGTGTCCAAGGGGCCTACGGCGGTGCTGGTCTACCTAATGGTTACAGCGCAGGTACGTAAAGTGGTGACATGACAAATAGACATCAAAGCAACTCCAGATAGGAAATGTAGTAGCCATTTAGGAACCGTTTTAGATTCATCGTGTTTGTTTGTTTTTTTGTTTGCTCCCAGCAGGTCAGGCAGGAGTTCCACGGGCTGGTAAAGTCAAACCCTCCGGTAAGCTATTTGTCGTCCTCGTGCCCAGTCCATTAACATCCCACTCCCACCTACATATTTTACCACAACTGCTGCCTCGGTTTCTAAGTAGGGTTCAGTCATTGGTTGAGGAACATGATCTAAAGACTGATGAAGACTGATACTCATCTTCTGTCCTTGTTCTTATCTGTAGGGATCGGCAACGGATACGGAACTGGAGTTCAGTCATTGTATGGAAATGGTGAGGATTTTCAGTGACACACTCTTCGTCCAACAGTTCAGCCACATACCTGATTGTGTCCGTGGTCTTCACAAACGACAATCCCGTCTTCTCTTTTAGGTTATCCTAGTACCCTGGCTGAGGGAGCTGGCCTTGGTGCAAAGGCTGGCAAAGGAGCAGGTAATTTTCATGCATGATAAGGTGCTTCATCTGGTGGGCTCCTCACTTGGTGAGTCTGGAGGATGATCTGCATTACCACCGAGTACCCCGGAATGGCAAACTGTAATTACTGTACGATAAAACCAAGCGATTAACAATTAAATACAATCTGATATGTAACTACTGTACATTAAAACAAATACATGGAAAACTATCATATTGAAAAACAGTATAATATTCCAGTATGATACAAAACTTAGATTTAAGTTTAAAAAGTATCGCATACAGTATATACTGTACATTTTAATTAGATCAAATGATATCTTTCTCTATATAAAATCCAATGTCTGCCAGTCTGTCCGCTTTTCACAAGAGAACTACTTCACGGATTTAGATTGTTTTTTTTTTCTAGAATTTGCTAGAACATAACCGGTTGATTTTGCGACTTCTCTCATTGTGCTGAGTATCACAGTTAACTTGCAGTACCGATTTATTAGCACGAATCCGGGAGAAACTCATCAGGCTGTGGGGACCTCCTCACTCACTCATCAGCCTCAGTTTAGAGTCGGTCTACCTCTCGCTTAGCTAACGATACCTGTTTGTTCAACAGACATTATTATCTATAGATTGCTAGAACATTTCGGTTGATTTTGCGACTTCTCTCATTGCGCTGAGTATCACAGTTCACTTGTGGTGCCCATTTATTAGCACAAATCTGAGAGAGACTCATCGAACCGAGGGGAGGGGGCGGCGCCCTCATCACCCACACACCAGCCTCTGGGCGTATCTTAAATCCGCTTAGCTAGCGAACGAGAGAACTACTTCACGGATTTAGATTGGTTTTTTTTCTAGAATTTGCTAGAACATTCTGGTTGATTTTGCGACTTCTCTCATTGCGCTAAGTATCAGAGTTCACTTGCGGTGCTGATTTATTAGCACCAATCTGGGAGACAGGAAACGGGCTGAGGGGAGGGTGGCCCTCCTCACTCACACGCCAGCCTCTGGACGTATCGTACATCCGCTTAGCTAGCGAACGAGAGAACTACTTCACGGATTTAGATTGTTTTTTTTTCTAGAATTTGCTAGAACATAACCGGTTGATTTTGCGACTTCTCTCATTGCGCTAAGTATCAGAGTTCACTTGCGGTACCGATTTATTAGCACAAATCTGAGAGAGACTCCTCGAACTGAGGGGAGGGGGCAGCGCCTTCATCACCCACACACCAGCCTCTGGGCGTATCTTATATCCGCTTAGCTAACGAACGAGAGAACTACTTCACGGATTTAGATCCATTTTTTTTGCTCGAACATTTTGCGACTTCTCTCATTTCGTTAAGTATCAGAGTTCGCTTGTGGTACCGATTTATTTGCGCAAATCCGAGAGACATGAAGCGGGCCAATGGGGAGGGGGGTGGATCCCTCCCCACTCTCACATCAGCCTCAGGGAGATCTCGATAAAATTTATCTCGAGGAAACAATTCAAAAAATAAAAGATATTGCAAGTCCTCTATCAGCTTCTGTAGATTACTATATCACAATAACAAATATTATACATCTTCTGTCATGGAAGATTATTGAACAATCAGTCATAATGGCAAATACCATCTTTGCACCTTGAACACACTGGGCACCTTCGTGGGCATTCTGGGGTTGGCCTTCAGTGTTTGGTGTTTGTTCTGATGTGTCTAATCTTCTTGTTTCCACTGTCCCGCTCTCTAACACTCCTCGTCTTCCTCACATGTTTCTTTGCTCTATCCTTCTGCTTTCCAGCAGAGGCTACTGACTTTTTCCCTTTCCTAAATCTTCTGACGCTGTGTCTCTTCTCTCTATCTGATAAACTTCCTTTTTTCATTTTTAATTCATTTTAGTTTCAATGTGCCTTTATGTGTAAGGAGACAGTGGGATGAAATGACACCTTTTATTGGCTCACTAAATCGATCACAAATGCAAGCTTTCGAGACAGCTAAGGCCCCTTCATCAGGCGAGGCGTAACAAAACAGGCCTTAGCTGCTTCGAAAGCTTGCATTTGTAATTGATGTGGAAGTGATAACTTGTGAAGTGGTAATGGCATTTTACCTGTAAAGTTCTTAGTGAAGAGTGCGAGACAAAAACACACTGGAGTGAATTAATCTGAAACCTTTAAGGAACTCCTGGCAGTGACGATCAAAGGCCCATCTGGTCCCTACATTGGCCATTTTGTCCGACTTGATATGTTTATCTGCGCATGGATGCCTGTTAAGAAATCAGACGATTATATCTTAGTACACACGCCTCCCTTACAGGTTCACCTCCCAGCACCCTCACTGACTGCATCACCGATCTTAGGCTATGGATAAAAAAATCACTTTCTCAAACTTAATGGCAATAAACCTGAGGTGTTACTGGTCGGCCCAAAATCCCAACTTTCTAAGGCATCCAACTTCTCTGTTTCTGTTGATGTCAAACCTACGCCTGTTGTCAGACATCTTGGTGTTTTGTTTCATTCATCACTTAACGTTGAGCTGCACATCAGGTCTCTTTCCAATATTTCATTCTATAATCTCTGCCACATTGCCCGCCTCTGTCCATTACTGTCCTTTAATGATACTCAAATTCTGGTTCATTGTTTGATAACGTCTCGTATTGATTCCTGTAATTCCCTCTTCATCGGCCTCCCCGCAAAATCTACACAGAAGCTCCAGTACATTCAGAACTCCACAGCCACACAAAGCGTCCCCTGTTCTCTCCCAGCTTCACTGGTTGCCGGCTCCATCAAGGATTAAATTCAAGATTCTGCTTCTCGCCTTCAAAGCCCTACATAACCTTTGGCCCCCTCTACCTCACTCAGCTCCTTACACTCCTTGTCGCTCTCTCAGGTCCTCGAGAAGTCCTCGCCTTGCTGTCCCACACACCAGACTCTCAGGTCCTTCAGTGTTATCGCCCCTCAACTCTGCTACTCTCTTCCTCAGTCTCTCTACAAGTTTGCTCCTCTTTCTGCAGTTTTAAATCTCAACTGAAAACTTTCCTCTTCAACGAACTTTTGTCATCTGTGTAATTTTTTTTTTTTAAACTCTGTATGTTTGGGTTTGTGAAAGGCGCTCAATAAATGTAACTTATTATTATTTGCTGTAGTCCTGACTTGACTAAAGTTACATTTAGTTGCTGTAACCTACCCTGGAACTTGAAACATGTGAACACACGATCGGTCCGTCTCTAGTGGGTCATTTAGCCAAACATACAAAAAAAAAAATTATTATGCTGAGCACCCCAACCACCCGCTCACTTACAGTGGGTACGGAAAGTATTGAGACCCCCTTCAATTTTTCACTCTTTGTTATATTGCAGCCATTTGCTAAAATCATTTTTATTAATTTTTTTCCTCATTAATGTACACACAGCACCCCATATTGACAGACAAAAAAAGAATTTTTGAAATTGTTACAAACACTGAAATCTCACCTGGTCCTAAGTATTCAGACCCTTTGCTGTGACACTCGTATATTTAACTCCGGTGCTTTCCATTTCCTCTGATCATCCTTGAGGTCACCTTCATTCGAGTCCAGCTGTGTTTGATTCTACTGACTGGACTTGATTAGGAAAGCCACACACCTGTCTGTCTATAGACCTTACAGCTCACAATGCAGTCAGAGCAAATGAGAATCATGAGGTCAAAGGAACTGCCTGAAGAGCTCAGAGACAGAATTGTGGCAAGGCACAGATCTGGCCAAGGTTACAAAAAATTTCTGCTGCACTTAAGGTTCCCAAGAGCACAGTGGCCTCCATAATCCTTAAATGGAAGACGTTTGGGACGACCAGAACCCTTCCTAGAGCTGGCCGTCCGGCCAAGCTGAGCTACCGGGGGAGAAGAGCCTTGGTGAGAGAGGTAAAGAAGAACCCAAAGATCACTTTGGCTGAGCTCCAGAGATGCAGTCAGGAGATGGGAGAAAGTTGTAGAAAGTCAACCATCACTGCAGCCCTCCACCAGTCAGGGCTTTATGGCAGAGTGGCCTGTCGGAAGCCTCTCCTCAGTGCAAGACACATGACAGCCCGCATGGAGTTTGCTAAAAGACACCTGAAGGACTCTGAGATGGTGAGAAATAAGACTCTCTGGTCTGATGAGACCAAGATCGAACTTTTTGGCCTTAATTCTAAGCGGTATGTGTGGAGACAACCAGGCACTGCTCATCACTTGTCCAATACAGTCCCCACAGTGAAGCATGGCGGTGGCAGCATCATGCTGTGGGGTGGTTTTTCAGCTGCAGGGACAGGACGACTGGTTGCAATCGAGGGAAAGATGAATGCGGCCAAGTACAGGGATATCCTGGACAAAAACCTTCTCCAGAGTGCTAAGGACCTCAGACTGGGCAGAAGGTTTACCTTCCAACAAGACAATGACCCTAAGCACACAGCTAAAATAACGAAGGAGTGGCTTCACAACAACTCTGTGACTGTTCTTGAATGGCCCAGCCAGAGCCCTGACTTAAACCCAATTGAGCATCTCTGAGAGACCTAAAATGGCTGTCCACCAACGTTTACCATCCAACCTGACAGAACTGGGGAGGATCTGCAAGGAGGAATGGAAGAGGATCCCCAAATCCAGGTGTGAAAAACTTGTTGCATCTTTCCCAAGAAGACTCATGGCTGTATTAGCTCAAAAGGGGCTTCTACTAAATACTGAGCAAAGGGTCTGAATACTTAGGACCATGTGATATTTCAGTTTTTCTTTTTTAATAAATCTGCAACAATTTCAAAAATTATTTTTTTTTGTCTGTCAATATGGGGTGCTGTGTGTACATTAATGAGTAAAAAAAATTAATAAAAATGATTTTAGCATGGGTTGGCACCCTGCCCAGGATTGGTTCCTGCCCTGTGCCCTGTGTTGGCTGGGATTGGCTCCAGCAGACCCCCGTGACCCTGTGTTCGGATTCAGCGGGTTAAAAAATGGATGGATGGATGGATTTTAGCAAATGGCTGCAATATAACAAAGAGTGAAAAATTGAAGGGGGTCTCAATACTTTCCGTACCCACTGTGTACTGTCGACAACCCTTCTAGAATTTCTGAGCGTCTGCTTGCCATTTCGGTCTGAAACAGTACACTGAAAAAAGTATAACCTCCATTCAATTTAAAATAATTAAGGTAATGATTCACACTTAATATTTTCAATCTAAACCAATAGAATTCTTTTTATCTTATTGAACTCATGATTTTTAAGTTGAGGCAAATCATTTCGAGTGATTGGGTGCAATTCACTTGTTTTATACTGAATTGAATCTATTTTTTAAGTTGTTACAATTTAAAATGGCTTATTGGTCATAACCTGTTTTTATGCTATTAGAAGTATTATGAACAGAACACATTCCAGTGCTGTACTTTTTACATTTATTTAAAAATCTAGAAAAAGAATGTTTTATTACGAGTTCTTATACTAAAAATGAACAGTTGAGAAACTTACCAGACGTCCTCAGTTATAAACATCTGCTGCTGAAGATGACCAGACCTGCATAGCCACGTCCACTCCACTCGGGAAAGTCTTCTTCATTTTTGGCAGTTGGAAAGTCAGCACGCTGGAAAGTTCAACTGGAAGAAAATACACACGGCCCTCAAACACGGCACACGAACAACCGAAAATATTACGTTAACTGAAATAGGATTTTTGACGTTTATTCCCTCCACCATGACTTACTTTGGTACAAACATTTTTTTTTACTTTGCTTGAGATCTGAATCCAAATATTTCAAGCTACAACACTAAATGACTAATCTTAAGTCGCTTGAAAGAGAACATTTACGTTGAATGAACATCAATGTTATACTTTTTTCAGTGAGTACTTGACATGAAATCGAAATGCTGTGCCATTCACTTCAAAGATACTATTTAATATATCAAGTTAAAGACTCCTGGTATGTGGTCTGTAGGCTCTCCACCAATGACTAAAGTTCTGCTCTACAAATTCACTAACAAATGCATTTAAAAATTCAATGTCAAATTGTGCAAATGGCTCGAGTCCATTGAGTCCAGAGACCCAAGGAGTGCTTTACTTGTCTGAGGTCCTAAGGGCTTTTGAATGCCCGCATTGACTACTGCTAATGGCCTGTCCTTCTTGAATCTGGCAGGTGGAGTGTATGGGAATGGAGGAGGAGCTGCCCTTGGTGCTGAAGCAGCCGCTGCCAAGTATGGTAAGGTGGATTCTTATGTGGGTACAGAAATCAGTCTACACGGCATATTTAAGGTCTGCCCATCTGTCGCACAATTATTTGTAAACTACTAGAGCTAGGGTGTTGATTTTGGTCTTCCTCAAACGCTTACAACCAGATACATACTGGTATTACAAAAAAATTCAGGTATGGGTAATATAGGAAACTTACCTGCGCTGATGGTTTGCTACGGCAAACAAAGAGACATGGCCTAAAGGAAAAGAAGACCAGTGAAATCAGCTGAGTGTCAAGCAAATCGCAGAGACCGATGACATGACAAAGAACACTGAGCGTCAAGTGCAAGAACTACCAACTCGTCGACATGCATACGACCAAGGATTTATGTGATTCTTACAACAAACTTATCAAGAAAGCGACATGGCCGAATGGAAAAGAAGAGTAGCGACATCTGCTTAGCATGAAGCAAACTGATAGGAAGAAGAGGACTGACAGCTGAGGCGTCCATTGAGAATCGGGCACATGTGGCACAGCAACTGTCTGATACTCACAAACTACTGGGGCCAGAACATTGATCTTAGTCTTAATGCAAATCCAACGATGTGATAAGTTCTAGAAGGTCAAAAAATCTGGGGTTGCGTCAACCTTGGGAAAGTAAAGCGATCGACAGAGCGACAGGGCAGAATGAAAAGCATCACCAGCTGCTACGTGTCCTACTGGTGGGCAGAAAAGTTTATTGTAATCAAATCTCAATCCTTGCCAGCCCATCTATATAGAATTCCTCAGGACATGCTACATACATCTTCTACACTGCGTCCTATCAAATTAGAAAACCTCCTCTTCCTCTATAGGAGTTACCTTTACTTGAGGACCAGAGGGCCGCACGTTTCCCAGTACGTTTATAATGTCGTCACTGTCACATGGGCAGAAACAGAATGGATTGCTTACGTAATTTGGACGACCAATATCATAAGAGGGGTATGCAGTTTTCTTTCTTTGCCACTGTAAAGGAATGTTTGTCTTCCAGGTGGATCAGATGTCTATGGAGGCCAGCCATTGGTTCCCGCTGCCTTGGGTCTTGGTGCTGATGGCAAAGCTGGTAAATATGGTAAGTGGACCACATCAAGACGCTCAGCTGCTCGGGGTGTCAGCCATTTTGCAAACCGCTGAACATAGCAGACAGGCTCTCTCGCTGCACACCTGACCTGCTTTTTCTTTGCACCCACTGTATATGATGGACCCTCCCTGTCATATCAAGCCAATTCAATTTGTCTCCACTAGATGGAGCTGGGCAGTTGCCTTATGGTGGTCTGCCTCTCTTGTCTGCCAACCTGAAAGAAGATGAAAACAAAGGAAAGTATGGTGCTGGCCAGCTGCCCTATGGTGGCCAGCCTGTGGTGCCCGCTGGTCTTGGAGCCGAGGCCAGCCTGGGACCCTATGGTGAGTGAATGTAAACTGTATTCAGTGGGATAGGTGGGAATACCCGTAGTGACCGCTCTGGGGAAGATGACGGCTCATCCCAGTCTGAGTCTTAGTCTCTTGTAACTGCAGGTGCAGCCCAGCCTCCTTTTGACACACAGCCGTTTCTCCCTGGCGGCTTGGGGACAGAGCCTTCAGCTGCAAAATATGGTGAGCGGGCATGTGTCTGAGCTTTGTGGACACCTAAGGAAAGACTTCTGTCCCCCCTCTGTGTTTTCCAATGTCTCCGTCTACAAAGGTGCTTCCTGTTGTGCGAGCCACCCTGTGTTACTCTCCTCCTAACATGTACAGTATATGTGACAGCTGTCAATGAATTGATCACGACCTGAACAGACCCCCCGTGTTTTAGTGTCAGCTTGCCGTGTAACGCACTGTAGCCTCCCAGCAGAACTGGGTGGAAGGCAACAAGCAGCAGTACAGACAGTGTGCTCGTCCATCACAGGGGTCCGCTCACACAAAGGCACAGCTAATTTGCAATCACCAATTAACTTAACACATGCGAAAAAACCCACACAGATGGGCAAACTCCACATGGTCATCAAGCAAGCTTGGCATTCAAACTCAGGATGCAGGCTCTATTCGGTGGCAGTGTTTCTTCATTGCTTCGTGCAACACAGCACAGTGCTACCCCATTAACTTTCTAATATTAGGGTCTGCTGTCACCCCAGCCTACAAGCTTAGTGGAGTTCATTTCTCGGGTCTGAAGACCTCAATTTCTTCTTTTGTCTTACAGGTGGTGCTGGACAGCTTCCTTATGGAGCCCCTGTGATCCCATCAGGCCTTGATGGTATGAAGCCAAATCAAAATAAGGGAAAGGTCTAGGGCAGGGGTCTCCAACCTTTTTACCCGCTGAGAGCTACTTTTACAAAATGAAAAAGGCCGAGAGCTCCTCACTAACCCTAACCCTAACCCTAATCTTATTTCAACCCAAACAAACTGAATAAGCTTGTTTTGACTGAACATTTACAAAATGTTGGTGTCCACAACTCACATTTTGTATTAAAACATCACAAAAAAATATTGAGTTCACCTGCAAGTGCATTTTGTACGTCTGTATGCATTTTCTAGCGTATCTTACACTATTGGATTAAAACATGAATGCTGTCACAACAAAACAACACAATTCCAAATCCACAGATAGGACTTCTTCATTTGTCATTTTGTCACATGTCACCGTGTTACTTTATTCAGATGTCAAGTCGCATGTGTTGTTTAGTTAGTCAGATGAGTGGCACTGAGCTGTATGGTGGAGTGGAGCCACTCAGGGTCACTCTTATGGAGTCATTTCAATGTTCGTCTGTATGTCTTGTTCTGAATTTTGACTTCATGACATTCACGTCAGACTCGGAAGTATGGAGACCCAAACAAAGCAGACATTTTCAGAGCTGCTTGGTGAAGATTCTTATCGTTATCAGGCTCTACTAAGCTCCAGAAATGCTGTTGAGACTTTAACTACACATTATTTTGAAGGTTTACTAATATATAATATATCAAATCCAATGTCTGTCTGTCTGTCCGCTTTTCAACTACTTCATGGATTTAGATCGGGTTTTTTCTATAATTTGCTTGAACATTCCACTTGATTTTGTGACTTCTCTCACTTTGCTATCCATCGCAGTACCGATGTAGTTGCATGAATTCGAGATCCACGCAGCGGGCCGAAGTGGGGGGGCCTTCCTCACCCACTTGACAGCTTCGGGGCATCTTCCTTAACTCCGCTTAGCTAGCGAACGAGAGAACAATTGAACTCAACTTTGTTTGAAATTTAAAATAAAGTGTTACTTAGGTTGGGCGGCACGGTGGCGCAGTGGTAGCGCCGCTGCCTCGCAGTTAGGAGACCTGAGTGTTCGCTTCCCTGGTCCTCCCTGCGTGGAGTTTGCATGTTCTCCCCGTGTCTGCGTGGGTTTTCTCCAACAGTCTAAAGACGTGCAGGTTAGGTGCATTGGCGATCTCAAATTGTCCCTACTGTGTGTGCTTGGTGTGTGTGTGCCCTGCAGTGGGCTGGCGCCCTGCCCGGGGTTTGTTTCCTGCCTTGCACCCTGTGTTGGCTGCGATTGGCTCCAGCAGACCCCTGTGACCCTGTAGTTAGGATATAGTGGCTTGGATAATGGATGAATGTCACTTATGTCTTGATGAGTTTGAGTCCGGATATTCTCTTAAGTGTATGCCACATTGAAAAGAGAGATTGCAATTCTGATCGTGGGTCGTGATTTTGTGTTACAAGGATCGTGATATGATTTTTTGGAAACATCACCCACCCCTAATTTGACTTGACTCAAGTTTTCAAATTTATATGGGATTCATTAACCCTTTGGTGAGCTACTTTGAAAGGGGTCTAGGGGGTGTGTGGTCCTTGGTCACCCAAACCCTGAGTAGAAAAATCTGAGGATTGCTAGTAGAAGAAGGAACTAATCGTTAACTGAATTACAAGGTGTAGCAGAATCAGGAAAGGCCACCTTGAAGCGTTTGTGTAGAAGTTGGGGGGCTAGAGTTTATCAAATACTTCATACACAGTAAAGAAGGTCAGAGTTTATCCAATATTAATACATAGAAAGCGAGCGCACCGCTGCCTCAGACCGTCTGTCCTATACTTCTATCAGCGACCATTTTCTTGAAGTACATCCGTTTTTGAGCTAAGAGAACGTGTGAAGACACTCTGCACCTCGTTTTTCTTGATGTCTCACCCTTCCTTCTGCTCCACAGGTGCTGGCCAACTGCCTTATGCAGCACAAGCTGCTGGGCTGGGAGCCGATGGGAAGTCTGCTGGAAAGTATGGTGAGTATAAGCAGAGGGATCTGAAGGGTGACAGTGGATTGAACACTTAAACAGCAAAAACCTTTACAAGCTCTTTCTCCTTGCTTTACTAATCCACGTTATTCTCTCCCTCGTTTTGAAATACACCAGACAACGCCGGATTGGGATACATGAATGGTGGAGCACAGCCAGCAGGTAGGACGGAAGCAGTCAACCTATCTCATGGCGGCTTCTCGGCTGGCACTACAACCTTTGCTAAAACCCAGGCAGCGGGCATGAAAGAGAACGCTCTTGGTGGTGTTTTGTGCTTGATTTTTAGGTTCAGTGGAGCCCCCCCATGCAGTGAGGAAGGGGTGGGGATACTGTTGCTGGGCTCGCTCATTGTGGCTTGGCTTTGCTTTGCTGCTGTCGCTCCCCTAACCTTCTACTGCGCCACCTTTCGCCTTCCTTGCAGGTTCCACGGTGGCCAGTGAGCCGGAGATTCCTGCCGTAACCGTCAGCAACTTGCCGACCTCCGAGGCCAAATCACAGGCTCAAGCGCACACTGAACTGCCTGCGCAGCTTCTGCCGCCGTACAAACCGCAGGGTGGGGTGCTGAAAAAGCCGTGCAAGAAAGGTACAGCGGAGAGTGTGAGAACGAGCGAGAGTGAAAGAAAGAAAGAAAGAAAGAAAGAAAGAAAGAAAGAAAGAAAGAAAGAAAGAAAGAAAGAAAGAAAGAGAAAGATTTTTCCCTTATCTACAATATATTCTCATGCACTTTGTGTACAGAAAGGTGACCAGGGGATGTGCTCCAAGCAGAATCGGTATGGCACTCCTCAGTCCCTCAGGAAAAGCAAATGCCAGGATGCTGGAGGGGAGACTGTGTCTGACTGTTGTGCCCAAGGTACAGGAGGAACAATGTGGAATCCATCCTGGCAGTGGAACAGTAGTCCAGCTCTTCTGCCTGGCCCACTAGTCTACTCTACATGTGTTTTGTAGATCTGGATAAAGGGATATGACCGCACCTCTTGGTATGTGTGGTGGTAGGTGCCGTAAGAACACGGGGTATCAGGGCTGCCCTTACTTGCTGTTTGTTCCCCATGTGAATGCAGTGAGAGTTTTGTCCAAATACTTGCCGTTAAGTCGAATTGGTTCACTGTGGGTGTCTGACTCCATGAAAAGCTGTGTCTTGTCACAACTCCTGTTTGTGGTTTTCACAGACAGGCTATCAAGGTGCAGCTAAGGAGGTGAGGTTATCCATTTGGGGAGCCTAGGGTAGCAACATTACTTTATGCAGATGATGTTGTCCTCTTTGCCTCCCCTTCGGCACGCGTTCAAACGGTTTGCTATGGAATGTGAAGGTTCAGGGATAAGGATCAGCACCTCCAAGTATGAGGCCATGATTCTCTCTTGGAAAAGAGTTAATTGCTCTCTCCCGCTGAGGAGATAACAACTGACGTTAGTGGAGGAGTTCAGGTGTCTCAAGATCTTGGTCACAAATGATGGACGAAGGGAACGTCCGATCGACAAGCGGATTAGTGTGGCTGCAGCTGCTCTCTGGATGTTTTACTGGTTCGTGGTGGTGAAACAGGATCTGAGTCTAAAGACAAAACTCTCCTTTTATTGGTTGATCCACACCTGTATCCTCACCTATGGTCATGAGCTGTGAGTAATGACCTAAAGAATGAGATTGTGAGTGCAAGAGGCAAAAATGAGCTTTCTTCACAGGGCCGCTAGGCTGACACTCCATGATAGGGTGAGAAGCTCGGAGATTCAGGGGAGCCTTAGATTGGAGTCTCTGCTCCTCCAGATCAAGAGAAGTCAGTTGAGGAGGTCCGAGCAGGTGGAAGGATACACCCCGGGTGGCTCCTCTGGAGCTGATCCAGACTTGTCCAACTAGAGGGATTTTATATATATATATATAATATAGGGTGGTCCAGATCTAATTATGCAGTTTTTATAAAGCTATAACTTATTAAGTTTATTACATAGAAAAATCACCCGAAAAATACCAGACCATCGAGAAATGTGCGAACTGACGACATAAAGAATCGTCTTCACGCCGAACTGGAGTCGCCCCACCATAAATTAAAGTCATCCAGACGATCTGGATCTGCATAATTAGATCTGGACCACCCTGTATATATGTGTATACTGTATATATATATATATATATATATATATATATATATATGTATATATAGATAGATAGATAGATAGATAGATAGATAGATAGATAGGAAATGTGCTATATAATAGATAGATAGATAGGTAGATATATAGATATATATATAGATATATTTATATAGATATATATATATATTTTTATTTATACAGATATATATCTATATATTTATATAGATATATATATCCATCCATCCATTATCCAACCAACTATATCCTAATAACAGGGTCACAGGGTCAATCCCAGCCAACACAGGGCGCATGACAGGAAACAAACCCCGGGCAGGGCGCCAGCCCACCGCAGAGCACACACACACACACACACCAAGCACACACTAGAGACAATTTAGAATCGCCAATCCACCTAACCTGCATGTCTTTGGGGGAGAACATGCAAACTCCAACTCCATATATATATATATATATAAAAAAGACCTGGGAATTCCCCAGGAAGAGCTGAAATATGTAGCTGGGGATAGGGAAGTCCAAGTTGACTGCCTTGGCCTGCTGCCACCACAAAAAAACATTTTCAGAAGGTGCTATGAGAGAGACGACTATATTAGGCACTTTATAAAAAGATATTATATGGGCAAATGTCACCAGAATGCAGATCAGTTTAGTGTTTTAGGCTTCCTTATGTCAAATGCTAAAGAAGAGCTTTAATGATCCACTAGGAACTATGAAACTTAACTGATCAATTCTACAAAGTGCATTTGAAAAGATTATATGCTTAGATGAAATAACAAAATGAACATCCATTTCTTGGGTGAAACTTCAATACTTTTGGGTTCTCCATCACATAACATCAGTAATAGTCTGGACAAAAAAAACTTCAGATATATAAAGCTATGATCATTTTAAAATGTACTTTCCAATGCAACTAAAATAACGGTAAATCTACCATTAACATTATTTGTCTTCACCAAAATAGAACACATGCGTTTACACACACTTTAAAGTGAAAAGGTAAAACTGGCTAAATTTATATCCTTCTTCTTCTTCTTTCAGCTGCTCCCATTAGGGGTTTCCACAGCGGATCATCTTCTTCCATATCTTTCTGTCACACCCGTCACCTGCATGTCCTCTCTCACCACATCCATAAACCTTCTCTTAGGTCTTCCTCTTCTCCTCTTATCTGACAGCTCTATCCTTAGCACCCTTCTCCCAATATACCCCTCATCTCTCCTCTGCACATGTCCAAACCAACGCAATCTCGCCTCTCTGACTTTGTCTCCCAACTGTCCAACTTGAGCTGACCCTCATATGTCCTCATTTCTAATCCTATCCATTCTCGTCACACCCACTGCAAATCTCACCATCTTTAACTCTGCCACCTCCAGCTCTGTCTCCTGTGCCACCGTCTCCAGCCCATATAACATAACTGGTCTCACTACCGTCCTGTAGACCTTCCCTGTCACAAATCACTCCTGTCACTCTTCTCCACCCTTTCCACCCTGCCTGCACTCTCTTCTTCACCTCTCTTCCACAATCCCCATTACTCTGTACTGTTGATCCCAAGTATTTAAACTCATCCACCTTCACCAACCCTGCTCCCCTCATTCTCACCATTCCCCTGATTTTCCTCTCATTCACACACATGTATTCTGTCCTGGTAGTCCTACTGACCTTCATTCCTCTCCTCTCATATCTCCACCTCTCTAGGGTCTCCTCAACCTGCTCCCTACTATCGTTACAGATCACAATGTCATCAGCAAACATCACAGTCCATGGGGACTCCTGTCTAATCTCGTCTGTCAGCCTGTCCATCACCATTATAAATAAGAAAGGGCTCAGAGCCGATCCCTGATGTAATCCCCCCATTGTCACTCCTACCGTAGACCTCACCACAGTCACACTTCTCTCGTACATATCCTGTACCACTCTTACGTACTTCTCTGCCACTCCCGACTTCCTCATACAATACCACAACTCCTCTCGAGGCCCCCTGTCATTTGCTTTCTCCAGATCCACAAAGACGCAATGCAACTCCTTCTGTTCTTCTCTAAACTTCTCCATCAACATCCTCAGAGCAAATATCACATCTGTGGTGCTCTTTCTTGGCACGAAACCATCATGCTGCTCACTAATCATCACCTCACTTCTTAACGAGCTTCCACTACTCTTTCCCATAACTTCATGCTGAAGTTATACCCAAAAAACTAAATCAAAACATACAAATACAAAGTTTACAAAAGTAATAGGAAGCTTTCTGCATGGTGTAGTATGCCACTTTTCTTGTATGGGTAGTGAGCGGCCAATCAATAGTTCTCATGTGTCCCGATGGAGTTTAAGTGCAGGTGGGAATCACGTGAAGTGAATCATCTCAACGTCTTTAGATTTTTGGGAACAAAAAATGACAGCTTGTATATTTTGTATTAATGAACACTTTAGATATTTAAGCTAATGTTTGCGGAGTACATACAGTAAGTGTTTCATATTTTTCATTGTACTGTATATCTGAAAGGGGGCTCTGTGTGGTTCTGCCCTTGCGCTGAATGTTTCGCTGCTATGGCGTCTCTCACTTTATCGGCACAACTCTATTTATATATGAATGCTGCTGACATTAAGCAAACCAGGAAATGAGAGTGCCAACAGTTGGGCTGATTTCTGCCATGTACACCCAACAATGCAACATGAAAACGTGTGAGAATGTCAATGAGAGTGCGCCTGGTGCTGTGATGGAAGTGAAAGATGTGGTAGATAAAAATTCAGTCCACAGTGAAAATTAGAAAGTGTAGTAGAAAAACCCAGGAGTGGTGGGGAGTCCTAGAGGATGCCAAGGCCCATCAAGGGTTGTAGCACCACTGGGTAAGTTAAGGGACAACAGTTTGAATGGTGAAGTTGCTGCTTGCTTGCTCGTCCCCTTTGCTTCCTTGTCCTGCATTTCCTGGCACACTCACAAGCACTTCATCACTGCGACTGACTGAAAGATCAGGTCTAAAGCGAGCCACGTCCTGATCTCTCACACCTCTTGGTGGCATCTGGTAAGGCACGCTTGGCTGCATTGCCTCCTTGCTTCTGAGACCACTGATCCTGGTAGAGGGGCATGGTCAGCTTAAATTCCAAGTTGGCATCTGTTTATCAGCGTAACATTGGAGAAATCAGCTTGCCACCTGAACTTTGAAGTATTGGATACTGTGCCCAAGTCTATAGGGTCATCATTGTCACGGGTACAGAGAAATTCTTACTTGCATGTGCTACTGAACATGCAAGATGTCACCAGTTCCATGCTATTGGGCATTTCTGGTCTTTAGCTGGCTGTGTGGTCCAGCCCAAAGCAGATGAATGAACAGGTTTCATTCCCAGCAGTTCTCTCTCATTCTAAACCGTGCAGCCCGTTCCTCTTGCTTTCTAAGGGATGCACCCATACAATCCACTGGAGACACCTCAGAGATTTATTTTCCACCATCCAACCCTCATCTTATATTTACAATGTCACTGTTCCTCTCCTAATATCTTCTTGATGTATTTTCAGGATACAATGGGCAGTTAGGAGGTGCACTGGGACCCAGTTCATATGGTGAGTGTCTAAACGCTTAAAAATTGAATAAATGAGGATTTGGAAAGGGGTGAAAGGTCATGACTACGCATGTATTATTCTCTGCTGAATATTCTGGCCATTTTGTCTCCTTATGCCTGTAAACTGAGTACAACACTTAGCTTCATTTTAACTTGGGACACTTGATTCCAAGCTCCACCTTTTTATTAAATGTACATTCATATGAAAAAGTTTGGGAACCCCTCTTAATTCTTTGGATGTTTGTTTCTCATTGGCTGAGCTTTCAAAGTAGCAACTTCCTTTTAATATACGACATGCCTTATGGACACAGTAGGATTTCAACAGTGACATTAAGTTTATTGGATATAACAGAAAATATGCAATATGCATTATAACAAAATTAGGCAGGTGCATAAATGTGGGCACCCCAACAGAGATATGGCATCAATACTTAGTTGAGCCTCCTTCTGCTCCTTTGAGCCTCTCGACGCCTCCTATAGCCTGTGATGAGTGTCTGGATTCTGGATGGAGGTATTTCTGACCATTCTTCATACAAAATCTCTCCAGTTCAGTTCAATTTGATGGACAGCCTGCTTCAGATCATCCCATAGATTGTCGATGATATTCAAGTCAGGGGACTGTGGTGGCCATTCCAGAACATTGTACTTCTCCCTCTGCATGAATGCCTTTGTAGATTTCCAACTGTGTTTTGGGTCATTGTTTTGTTGGAATATCCAATCCCTGCTTAAGTGTCTTCACCTTTGTGACTGATGCCTGAACATTATCCTGAAGAATTTGTTGATATTGGGTTGAATTCATCGGACCCTCGACTTTAACAAGAGCCCCAGTCTCTGAACTGGCCACACAGCCCACAGCATGATGGGACCTCCACCACATTTGACAGGAGGTAGCAGGTGTTTATCTTGGCGCGTTTTGTTCTGACCAAATAACTTAATTTTTGTCTCATCAGTCCAACGCACTTTGTTCCAGTATGAATCTGGTTTGTCTAAATGAGCATTTGATACAACAATCGACTCTGTTTGTGGTGTGAGTGCAGAAAGGGCTTCTCTCTCATCACCCTGCCATACAGATGTGCTGAATTGTAGAACGATGTACAGACACACCATCTGCAGCGAGATGTTCTTGCAGGTCTTTGGAGGTGATCTTTGGTTGTCTGTATCCATTCTCACACTCCTGCCTCTTCATATGCTGCTCCTGTATTTTTCTTGGCCTGCCAGACTTGAGTTGGTTTACCAGCAACTGTGCCTGTGGCCTTCCATTTCCTGATTCCATTCCTTACAGTTGAAGCTGACAGTTTAAACCTCTGAGATGGCTTTTTGTAGCCTTCACCTAAACCAGGAGACTCAACAATCTTTGTTTTCAGATCTTTGGAGAGTTGCTTTGATGATCCCATGCTGTCTGTCACTCTTCAGAGGAGAGTCAAAGGGAAGGAAGCACAACTTGCGATTGACCACCTTAAATGCCTTTGACCACTCATGATTGGACACTCCTGTCTATGAAGTTCAAGGCTTGACAAGCTCATCATACCAAGTAATCAGCACTGAGCAGTGACAGGCATTCAAATCAGCACAATGACAAGGGGACACACATTTTTGCACAGCCAGTTTTTCACATTTGATTTCATTTCATAAAACTAAATACTGCGTCACTAAAAATCTTTGTTCAGAAAACACCGCAGTGCTCAGATGTTCCTAGGAAATGAAAGACATACCACTGTTATCTTTATTGATGAAAGGAGAGTCAATTATCATGCAGGCTGAGAGGGGGTCACAAACCTTTTTATATGACTGTGTCTTCCTTAATATTTTTGTAAATTTGAAACTTTCATATCCTGCCGTGGTTCTCAAGTTCAGTCCTTTGGGCCAGTAAGGGATGTTTATATCCCAAACACATCCGTCCACTCCACCAACGGCAATAAACTGGTTCAGGTAACACTATAGTTCCAGAAATTATTTTTTCTCAGTTAATTTTCTTATTTTCTTCTTCTTCAAGGAGGAAAAGAGGGGAAATATGGACTAAACAGCTTCCTTGGCAATGGATACCGGGGTAAGGATGATGTGTGGGATATAAGTGCTGCTTTGAGGAATTTTATGTTCAGACCCAATAAGAAACTGAATTGGTTTGAATGCTTTGAGTCTACTGTCTGTTTGTGCTCTGTTGCTTTATTACTTTGTACACTGTAAGTCATTTTAGATAGATAGATAGATAGATAGATGTGAAAGGCACTATATAATAGATAGATAGATAGATAGATAGATATGAAAGGCACTATATAATAGATAGATAGATAGATAGATAGATAGATAGATAGATAGATAGATAGATAGATAGATAGATAGATAGATAGATATGAAAGACACTATATAATAGTGCATTATATGTAGAATCCCTGTTTTTTAAGCCGTCTTGGATACATAATAACTAAACGAATGTGTAGCCGCTAACCCAACTCTTCTCTTCTCCCTCTCTCTGTCCTGTAGGTTGACCACATTTCCACTAGTCGTCGTTCACTTTCTTTTCTTCTTTTTTAATTTGTTTTGTTGAACCACCCGTTTGTTACAATTTTGCCACTTCTGTTTTCCTGCTGGGGTGATGAGAAGCAGATCCCATTTTTTTTTTTTTCCACGCCGGATTTCCTGATTTATCTCCTCCTCCAGGCTGCATCGACGTCCACATTGTGTTTAAAACAATACGGCTGTCCAGTGTTGTCTTTTTTATGTTTTTTCTCATTTGACAACAAAACGGGGATGCAGCAGCTGCACACGTCTTTTGATTTTCTTGGTGGGATGATGGGGTCTGGGGGGGGGTCTGGCCAGTAAATTTGATGGCTGGTGCTGCTCTGCTCCACTCCCTGTGTGTTCCCAGCATCCTCCTCTTTGAAGCTGATTCATCAGATTGGGGTAGCAGGGTTTGATTGCACCAGTTTTGGGTTTTTTTGTTTCTGGTAGTCCGGTCAGGTGAAGCGTCAGGAGTCGATCCACTTTTTAATTTTGTTTTCATCCTCGTGTTATAAAATATTAAGTTGAGTTAAATCGCTTAACGCTCAAGTAGAACTACTACCGTCCAGATGCAGAAACGGTTACGTTTCCTGCCAGCTTCAGAAGCCGTCGTGACCAACAGAACAGAGTCCTATGATTGTGTAACTGTTATTACTATCGTTGTCATCATTTCTTTGGGTATTTTACGAGAATGGAAAAAATACACACAGAATTCAATTTCCTTACGAAATGTTTAGGCAATGCTAACGCGTCCAAAAGCAGGCTTCTGCAGTACGTAAGTGTCGTAAAGCGCCTTTCAGTCGCAGTATCTAGGAGGACTATGGGAAGCCTCATGTAAAACCGCTGCTGGGCCTTGGCCTGATGCTGAAGAGTCACAATATGGTGCCTTACACTGGCTCTTTCATACAGATTACAGTACACTGACGTACGGTGCAATATCTGCGCTTATTAAACTTCAGTGAGACCAGATGATAGCTGACTAAAGCAGTTGTACCTCAGTTGTTAAAAATCGACATGTTTCTTTTTCCATTATAGCAGGTTGCTCTGAGTAAATGTTGGTGCAATAAATTGAGTTATGATAGTCGTCGTCTCATGGCGCTTCATTGTGTTATACATTTCCTCAGCTCCAAAACAGCACCATACTTCAGTCCGTACAATTCAGTACCCATAATGCAGCACTCTCTCTAAGTTGGTTCTTGGCTTTTCTGTTATTCATCTCTTCAAAATCAAAGGAAATAAAACCCTCCATTATGTCTCGTGGTGCTCCATTCACACCATTGAAACTGCACACTTTCATTATAGTGACTCACACTGAATCATACGCGGTACTGTAAGAGACGATGCAAAAATTACAGCCAGTCACCTTCACAGATGCAAAAAATACACTTCGACTAGCTGGTGTAGGGTGCTGCATTATAGCCAGTTGAGGAATGGGCACAACAGGGCACCCACCATTAGCTGGCCCCTAGTGCTTCACCAGGCGAACGGGGCTGTATGGAGAGCGGCACAGAGCGGCATTACTCTCAAAAAGTGCCTCACGTTACTCACCATTGGAGCCGCCGCGCTGTAGTCGCTCATTGAGTTCATCCACACCGTAGGGTATCGTGCCTGACATGGCGTTCACAGAGGTCTGGGTCTCTTTGGATACGGCGCCTTAGCTTGGATGGCAGTCCTGACTTGCTGCTATAACGCCGTGTTCTCGTGTCGTGCTGCAGACTGTCACACACACACACACACACACACACACACACACACTGCGTGTGGTAACAGGAAATGGAGCAGACCTGCCAGCTGGGGGCCGCCGGCCCACCCGTCTCCTGTAAAACCCAAAGTCACTTGTACTGGAGCTGTCGCCGCGCTTGTTTGCTTATGCGTATTTTTACACCATTCTTGAAATAAAAGCTGTTTGGTTTTGGTTTGTTTTTATAAACTGTACTTTTGTGTCTGTTTTTATTCTCTCTTCGGACTTGTTTACTGCTCATAATGCAATGCGAATTGTTTTACTGGTTGAGAGGCACTTTAGCCTCTAATGTTCTTTTTTTTGTTAATTGGTGGACAAGTTGATACTGGAAATGCCTACAGTGCATCCGGAAAGTATTAATAATATAATAATAATACATTTTATTTATATAGCGCCTTTCCCATGCTCAAGGCGCTTCACAGAGTTTATACAGTATATAGTATTGTACTAAACCAGATAAATAAATAAAGAAGATTAAGACAGAAAGTATTCACAGCACTTCATCACTGTTTCCACATTTTCTTATGTTACAGCCTTATTCCAAAATGGATTCAATTCATTTTTTTCCTCACAATTCTATACACAACACCCCATAATGACAACGTGAAAAAAGTTTACTTGAGATTTTTGCAAATTTATTAAAAATAAAAAACTGAGAAATCCCATGTCCATAAGTATTCACAGCCTTTGCTCAATACTTTGTCGATGCACCTTTGGCAGCAATTCCAGCCTCAAGTCTTTTTGAATATGATGCCACAAGCTTGGCACACCTATCCTTGGCCAGTTTCGCCCATTCCTCTTTGCAGCACCTCTCAAGCTCCATCAGGTTGGATGGGAAGCGTCGGTGCACAGCCATTTTAAGATCTCTCCAGAGATGTTCAATCAGATTCAAGTCTGGGCCACTCAAGGACATTCACAGAGTTGTCCTGAAGCCACTCCTTTGATATCTTGGCTGTGTGCTTAGGGTCGTTGTCCTGCTGAAAGATGAACCGTCGCCCCAGTCTGAGGTCAAGAGCGCTCTGGAGCAGGTTTTCATCCAGGATGTCTCTGTACATTGCTGCAGTCATCTTTCCCTTTATCTTGACTAGTCTCCCAGTTCCTGATGCTGCCACCACCATGCTTCACTGTAGGGATGGTATTGGCCTGGTGATGAGCGGTGCCTGGTTTCCTCCAAACGTGATGCCTGGCATTCACACCAAAGAGTTCAATCTTTGTCTCATCAGACCAGAGAATTTTGTTTCTCATGGTCTGAGAGTCCTTCAGGTGCCTTTTGGCAAACTCCAGGCGGGCTGCCATGTGCCTTTTACTAAGGAGTGGCTTTGTCTGGCCACTCTACCATACAGGCCTGATTGGTGGATTGCTGCAGAGATGGTTGTCCTTCTGGAAGGTTCTCCTCTCTCCACAGAGGACCTCTGGAGCTCTGACAGAGTGACCATCGGGTTCTTGGTCACCTCCCTGACTAAGGCCCTTCTCCCCGATCGCTCAGTTTAGATGGCGGCCAGCTCTAGGAAGAGTCCTGGTGGTTTGAACTTCTTCCACTTACGGATGATGGAGGCCACTGTGCTCATTGGGACCATCAAAGCAGCAGAAATGTTTCTGTAACCTTCCCCAGATTTGTGCCTCGAGACAATCCTGTCTCGGAGGTCTACAGACAATTCCTTTGACTTCATGCTTGGTTTGTGCTCTGACATGAACTGTCAACTGTGGGACCTTCTATAGACAGGTGTGTGCCTTTCAAATCATGTCCAGTCAACTGAATTGACCACAGGTGGACTCCAATGAAACATCTCAAGGATGATCAGGGGACACAGGATGCACCTGAGCTCAATTTGGAGCTTCATGGCCAAGGCTGTGAATACTTATGGACATGTGCTTTCTGTTTTTTTTATTTTTAATACATTTGCAAAAATCTCAAGTAAACTTTTTTCACGTTGTCATTATGGGGTGTTGTGTGTAGAATTCTGAGGAAAAAAATGAATTTAATCCATTTTGGAATAAGGCTGTAACATAACACAATGTGGACAAAGTGATGATGCGCTGTGAATACTTTCTGGATGCACTGTAAATCAGGGATCTCCAACTCCAGTCCTGGGGGGCCGTAGTAGCTGCTGGTTTTCATTCTCACCCTTTCTTAATGAGTGGCCTGTCTTTGCTCCTAATTAATCCTGTCCACTGACCTCCGTCTCATTCACACACATGTATTCTGTCCTGGTGGTCCTACTGACCTTCATTCCTCTCCTCTCTTCTCATGTCTCCACCTCTCCAGGGTCTCCTCAACCTGCTCCCTACTCTCCATACAGATCACAATGTCATCAAGTTTATTTGCAGGAAAAGCAGGCAGAAATGTTAGATATGAGAAACGTAGAACCTGAACAATTCAGATCAGGGCCCACAGCAAGCGTCATGGCAAGTGGACTGCAGTGTTATTTGTAGTCTTTGTCTTCTTAAGTCAGGTCTGCTGCTTGGGACAGTTGGAGATGGAAAAATATAAGCAAGTTGTCTTCTCTCTGGCAGTTACAATGTCTATGTAAAAGCTTTTAAGGCTATTTTATGTAAAGACTAGCCGTCCCCTGTGGCTCGTCCCACGTAGTAGTGAAACAGGATAAACTTTAAAAATCAGAAAATAAAAAGGTGTCGCTAGCTGAGTAGAGGCGAGTTACACTCCAAAACGCAGAGGTAGAGCGACTCTCCTTACTTCTGACGTCACGCTTCCTCCTCTCCACTTGGATTAGCGCGAATATATCACTCGTGTGAGTGAACTTTGATTCTCAGCGCGATGAGAGAACTCACAAAACACCCAGAATGTTGAAGAAAATTCTAGCAAAAAAAAAAAAAAACAAAACAAATCTAAATCCGTTAAGCAGTTCCTTCGTTTGCTAGCTAAGCGGATGTAAAATACGCCCCGAGGCTGGCATGTGAGTGAGGTGGGCCCAAACACACTGCATCTCTGTTGGATTCGCGCAGATAAATCGATAACCGCACGTGATCTATGACGCTTAGCACAACGAGAGAAGTCGCAAAATCAACTGAAACATTCAAGCAAATTATAGAACAAAACCCAAGTTCTCTCGTGAAAAACGGACAGACGGACTGACTGACGTTGGATTTTATATATATATATAGAAAGAGAGAGAGAGAGAGAGAGAGAGAACGAGAGAATGAGAGAATGAGAGAACGAGAGTGAGAGAACGAGAGAACGAGCGAACGAGAGAGAGAGAGTGAGAGAGTGAGAGAGAGAGAGAGAAGAGAGAGAGAGAAAGAGAGAGAGAGAACGAGAGAACGAGAGAGAGAGAGTGGGAGAATGAGAGAGAGAGAGAGAAACGAGAGAACGAGAGAGAAAGAGAGTGAGAGAACGAGAGAGAGAGAGAGAAAGAGAGAGAGAGAGATTAATTCCCATACTCCTGCAGCAGCATACTAAAGAACAATATTAAATTAAAGAGTGATAACAATTAAAAAAAAAAAAAGTAAAATACCAACACAAATATATATGTCCAATTTAAAACTGGGGAATTTATTCCAACAATAATGGCAGTTCCAGTTTCTCAGTAAAATTCTTATTTAAAATGGCAGCCTCTTCTAACATCAGGATTCCTTTAACATGAAATGATGTTTATTTTTATTCATAAATTAATTTAAACACATCAAATTCTTAATTAGGGTGGCCTACAGAAAAGGAATTGTGCGGACACTTTGCCAAGTCAAGTCAAGTTGGGGAGCCTGCACTGGTACAGCGTGTTGCCGCACCCACTGCACGATGAAACAACTCGGAATCCCAGTTGGCAACCCCCCAGGCACACACGCGGTCCAGTCCCACCCTCCAGAAATGACCCTCTATCTGCCGCAGTCAGGTGTTATGTAGGTGACCCCTTGGCCTGGTCCAGCCACTCGGGTTCCCAACAATGAGGATCTTACGATCCCTCGGGGAAACGCGCCACATGGCCGTAGTGCCGTAACTGACGCTCCCTCACAATGCAGGTCATGTGCCTCATTCGGGACTCCATGAGCAACACAAAGTCCAACCCAGCAGTACTCAAGGATTTTCTGGAGAGACACACATGAAGGAGTCCAGTCTTCGTCTCAGGTCACTGGATAGCGTCCATATAGCAAGACAGGAAGCACCAGGACTCTAAAGACTTGGACCTTCATCCTTTTGCAGAGATATCGGGAGCACCACACACCCCTTTCCAGCGACCTCATGACCCCCTCATGCTCTCCCAATCCGTCTATGACTTCATAGGAAGAGTCACCAGAACCAAGTAAGTAAACCTCTCGATGAGGTCGACGTAAACAGACACACTGCCGATGGCCGTGCCCAAGAGGTCATTAAAGGCCTTTCTGTTGGTTTTTATCAGGACACTCACAAGCCCAGACCCTCAGACCACTCACTCAGTCTCTCGAATGCCCCAATCAGAGCCTCCATTGAAGATCACAGCATTGTCAGCAAAGTCAAGATTTGTGAATCTTTCTTCACCAACAGATGCCCCCCAGCTGCTGGACCCCACGACCCTGCCCAACACCCAGTCCATACAAGCATTGAACAGAGTAGGAGCAGAACACACCGCTGACGAACCCCAGAATCAACTGGGAAAAACACAGAGGTCCTGCCTCCACTCTGCACAGCACTCACAGTCCCAGTGGACAGGCCGGCCATGATATCCAGCAACCTCGAGGGGATCCCACAAACCCTCAGGATGTCCCACAGGGCAGCTCGATCAATTGAGTTGAACGCTTTATGAAAATCGACAAAGGCTGTAAAGAAACTCTGCCGATATTCGTGTTTATGCTCCATGAGAACCTCAGTGCCAGGATGTGGACGATGGTCAACTTCTTAGGCGTAAAACCAGACTGTTCCGGTCACTGGTAGGTGAGCAAGTGATCACAGATGCTATTGAGGACAACCCTAGCAAGGACCATACCCGGCACCGAGAGCACTGTTATCCCCCCGTAGTTTCCACAATCCAGGCCATCACCCTTCCCTTTCGAGATTGAGATGACAAGTCCCGTTTTCCAGTCAGTTGGGATGATGCCAGTCTACCAAATGGAAGCAAAAATTGCTTGCAATGCCAGGAAGACAACCTGACCACCAGCCAGGAGAAGTTCACCCCGGATACCACAGATCCCTGCACCCTTTCTCCCCTTCAGCTGGTTTCACCACCTGTGCCATCTCAGTGAGACTGGGGGGTTCACAGCTAACTGGAGGATCGGCCTCAAGAACCGTGGACCAGAGATATCTAACGTCCTAGTCGGAGGATCAGCTTTGAACAACTGCTCATAGTAGCCAGCCCAGCAGGTTGAATTCTCTCTGAACTTCCAGCAAAACCAAGGAGCTGGTCATAGACTTGAGAAAGCAAGAGGAAGACCACCCTTGTATTCTTGGAGAGATTCAGCAGCTTTGAATTTGTTGGAGTCATCATCATGGATGACCTAAACTGAACAATACATATGTTGACTGTCATTAAAAAGGCTCACAATGTTCTTTACCTCTTTAGATATCTCCATCTCTACTCAATGACTTCCACACGTAGACAGTAGACCTCCTCTTGACTGGCTGTATAACATTCCTGGTATGGCTTCTGCTTAGCTGAGCTCTATAAATGGTAGTGAAGTTTACGGTCACAGAGCTTTTTCCTTTCCCAGGCATGCAGTACAAACCGCAGGCTGCATATGAACGGCTACCAGCATCGTTAAAAATGTTAGCCACTCAGCCTTCCTGCCGGCCCCCCAAACATAAACACTGTCACTAAAACAGTTTCTAAAATAAATCAAGACATTTTAGGACCACACAGAATGTAGATATGTTAATAATAAACAAATACACAGCACAAGGATGCCGTGTCAGGTTGCATTCTGGGTACTCCCATCATGGAGCTTGCCTGTGGGTCTACCTAGAAGTGTTCCAGTGTCCTCCTATAGTCCAAAGACATGTCGGTTCAGGTACCTGATGATGTTTCCCTTGTGATGGGCTGGTGATCTGTCCTGGAGTTGTTCCTACAGTATCTGCGCACGTGGCCTGATGGGATTGGCTCCAGCTGCCTCGCGACTCTGCAATTGTATGCGAGTTTGGAGGAGTTTAGAGCAGTTGATCGTGACAATACCGCTATGACTGCTGAACTCTTCTCATAAGACGTACCTTCGATGTTCAGACCCCCATTTATGTGTTTTCAAACCTCACATTTTTTACAACGGCAAACCCCAAAGTAAGGTCTCCAAAGCTGGTGGGGACGTAGAGAAACTGTTTGTACGGCTGTTGTCCACACTGTTGTGATTGGTGCTTCCTCTACTCCCAAACAAGCATGCGTGGCTTCGCTGGGATGCTTGGTAGCTTGGCAGCCCTTGAAAATGCTACCGCCAAGTGCAAAGTTCGCGCAGTTATTCGATTTTTGAATGCAAAAGGCGTTAAACCAGTTGAAATTCATCGCCAATTGACGGAAGTGTATGGACGTCAAAAACGTTCTCAAGTGGTGTAGAGAGTTTACAGCCGGTGGTACTGAAATTCACGACGAACAAAGGAGTGGGAGACCGTCAATTTCCGACGAGACAGTCGCGAAGGTTGAGGAAAACAAAAGATCGGCGGATCACTCTGGATATTGGTTCCCTAAGTTGAAAGAACATTTGTCCGGAAGGCGATTCTGCTCCGACGAAGAGGTGAAAGATGAGGTTCAACGCTTCCTGAAGGACATGGCAGCGAGCTGGTATGACATGCGCATTCTAAAACTGCCACAGCGTCTACAAAAATGCATCGACCGAAATGGCGATTATGTAGAAAAATAAATAATTCTTCATCCTTCAAAATGATGTAAATGTTATAGAAAATAAACGGTTGTTTGTACTTCTAAAAAAATAGGAGACCTTTTTTTCGGATTGCCCTCGTACTTCCTGTACTACAATACTTTACATTTCCAAGTTTTAAATCTGCCCATGCTGTCCAAGTCCCTCTGTGATGATTCAACGGATTCTTGATTGTCTGTCAATCGTCCTAGCTTGGTTTCATCTGCCAACTCAACCAGCGTGCTATTTATACACACAGTCCTTCTGATCATTTGTGCTGAAGACAAAATGTGGTTTACTTTTTATCATAAACATGTCATTTCCTGCAGAAAATATGGTCCACAAATGGCTTCAAATGGAGGTGTTTAGGGTCTAGAGGGTCAAACATAGGGTTGAAAAACGCCCAAAACTCAACCTCTTCCATATCAACATACCAAGACTCGTCAAATGGTATTTATTATATGTGAGTTTCCTCGTACCAGTGCGTCAGGAGTGAGTTATTTCATAGCCTTCAAAAGTAATTCTTATGATCACAAAATGCAACATGCCACCCGTTCAGCATTACCTCATCGGGTGTATTGAGGCCCAAGAACTAAAATGGTGATTTTTTAAAAATTCTGATATTCTGCAGATGACCAGCTTGGACCTCAGTCCTTGTGTAACTCACTTCAACACAACAGGAACATTTTAGACTTTCAAAATAAGGTTTGTGATGCTGCTTTCTTATCGCTTAATGTGTTGGAGAATCAGAGAAGGGCATTCCTATCCCTCACTATCCTATAGCCAAATTTACAAGTCATACAAAACCAGGAGTCACGTAGAGAAGAAAAAGAAAACACAACTGTATTATCATAGTATTTCCCTCTGCTTATCCTTTACCTGTCTTCTCAAGGGTAAGTGTTCTCGTCAAGTTCGTTTGGTCTCCTGTTGCACTTTAAGATGAACACCCACATACATAGCTATACGCAAACACACAGACCCTCACCACAACAGAGCCCCATGAACGACACACACACGCTGGTTAACCTCTGGCACTTTAAACCACACAAGTGCTTTAGGAATAACGCAGCCTGTCGCTCTCTCAGCACTTCAAGAGACTTACTTATTATCGGCACGAACAACATACAAAGTTTTAATGATATCTCAGACCTAAATATTACTTTGGTCTCTAGGGACACATTTAAACATACAAAGGCTCAGCATCTTTGACTATAGGCCATTTATCAGCCAAGAATACCTTACTTGATCTCCTATTCCCTACTATTGGGTGGAACTCTCACCCTCAGCCTTAATAAACCACACAGCACAGAGTGTATAGCAAACCTCAGGCCGCTCCAGGTGCTCCAAGAAATCTAACTTATTACTCCAATTATTCTATAGACATTAAGACAAAGCACTGAAAGTTAAAAGCAGCTTGGTATTTATTACAGCAATAATAATAATAATATCACTATAACAAAGAATAATAGAAAATAGGACTGATAGTAATGTCTGGATATATATAGTCTTTAGAAAAAGCTTACGAAAAGTTAAAGATGACAAGGATGAATGTCGCAGGCGGCTTGTGATGTTAGCACTCGTAGTCGCTCTCGATGCTTTTCTGACAACCAGCGACGTCTTCATCCCGTCTTCTTCCTCCCTGCTTCCTCACCTCATTACTCAGATACTTACTTACTTACTCTGTATATCGCTCCTCAGACAAGGCATATTTATTCTAAAACTCTACTGGGGGGTTTTGCAAGATGTGATTGTTCGATATTCCGATTGGCTGCCTGTCACTATGAAGAATGAATTCACTGTCTGTTTTTCCCAAACAATAAAACTTTTTTATGTTCTCTGAGGTGTCGCTATGTCTTCCTTTCCCAGGCTGTAAAATAATTAGATGTCCATCGTTTCTCAGGTTATAAAGTAATTGAGCCACCGGCATGTCTTTCTTTCTTTGTTGGAACAGCTGTTTTAAAAGTGAGATATAGATAGATAGATAGATATGAAAGGCACTATATAATAGATAGATAGATAGATAGATAGATAGATAGATAGATAGATAGATAGATAGATAGATAGACATGAAAGGCACTATATAATAGATAGATAGACAGATAGATAGATAGATAGATAGATAGATAGATAGATAGATAGACATGAAAGGCACTATATAATAGATGGATAGATAGATAGATAGATAGATAGATAGATAGATAGATAGATAGATAGATAGATAGATAGATAGATAGACATGAAAGGCACTATATAATAGATGGATAGATAGATAGATAGATAGATAGATAGATAGATAGATAGATGTGAAAGGCACTATATAATAGATAGATAGATAGATAGATAGATAGATAGATAGATAGATAGATAGATAGACATGAAAGGCACTATATAATAGATAGATAGATAGATAGATAGATTCTCCTACTCCAGCAGCAGCATACTGATAATAACAATATTAAATGAAAGAGTGATAACAATGCAGGTAAAACAGACAATGACTTTGTAGAATGTTAACGTTTACCTTACTTTAGTTTACTTTGGTTTTGTCGCTTAAGATTTTGAACCCTTATTGCTTATTTTATTCTCAAACAGCTGATTTCTTGGTTTTTAACGGCTCCTTATTAGTAAAAATGTAAAATGACAAGTCAGACCAGCAGGTCTCCATTTTGCGTGTTTCCATTGACACCCCTGTGTGTGTTTATTGTGGACTGTTGGGTTTGATGAAATACTTGGAAGGAAAGTGAAGAGAAAAAAGTGAAGGACTGAGAATTCCTCCTCCATTGTAGCCTTCAGATCATTCTGATGATCTCCTTAGAAAGGGGAAGCAAATCGAGGATATGAGACTGAGCTGACATGGCAGAGTTAAAGCACCAACAAGACACAAAATTAAATTATTGGCAAGAATTGTTTTCTAATTAAGCAACTGAGTTGGAGCAAAAACCTGCAGCCAGGACTGCCATTGCCCGGCCCTGGTGTTGTGGCACAGACGTTTCCAACTCTTTGAGCTCTGAGACACTCCAAGGGTTTTTAAGTAATCAACAGAATTTGGGACACCTGTGCAAATTGTTGGCTTCAACTTGCAAAGCTTAATTAACTTTAATGGCTGCAGAACATCTTGATTGTAACCTATTAGTCGTTCCTTGAAGAAGGCCCATTTGTAATATTCAGATATTTCATTTTCCTTTTTCGGTTTTTGCTAACCTAAACTTTCTATTTAGACCTCTGGCAGTTTACCGCTTACTTTTTCACCATTTTAGGCCATTTATTGCATTTCAGCCGATTAACTTTGAAGAAAAACTGGAAAATCTGAGGTGTTGTAAAACTTTTGACCAGTAGTATGACAAAAAAAAAAAAAAATAAATAAAATAGTGAACTGACCCACAAGGAGAACATGCAGGCAGTGGCCAGACTTGAACCTCAAGGGACTTTCCTAAAGCTGTGCTAACAACTGAACCACCAGTCATAAACTTTAAAAAAGAAAAAAGAAAACATGAAAGCTATCATTATTTTTAATTGACGATACCTCATGACTGACTTTGTTTTCCTGTCAATAAATATGTCATTTTTTGTTAAAAACAGGACAGCATATCGTTGTACTGATTTAGATTTATTGGAAATATTTCACTTTGATGCATTTTTTTTCCACATTTCCTATTCAGAAACATTTCTTTTACGAAATATGTCAACTTTAAAACAGAGTGCTATTTGTACACGTTGAGGATGTCAGATGACTTTCATATAAATTAACAGTATGTGAGCAATTTCAACAACTGCCATTAGATGGCAGACCTGAGCAGTGAGCAGGCCAATGCTACAGAGAGAGAGAATGAAGGAGCCTCGCACAGAAGACGTCAGTGTTGTTACCCTAAAACTTGAAGCTGTAGCTTTGCTAGCTGTGTGCAGCACTCTGCCCATCCCCTCCATTTTCACCCAAATAGCTTAAAAAAGCAGGGGTGGCAGTAGGGCTTGTCACCCTGCTCCTTGAAGGTCCCTTTATTGAGCTGCTTTAGACAGAAGGCACAGACAAAGTGTTCTGGGTGAAACTTGGCTCCCATTGCAGTGATGCAGCGTCCCGTGATCGGCTTCTCACACGCTGAGCACAGCGAGCCCCGGCTGCGATGGTAGTGGGTCTCACATAGCGGTTGTCCCTCATGCTCAAAGAAGGAGCCATTGATGAATGGTGTGTAACACTCCTGGGAAAAGGAAAGAAAAGAAAAGCAAAAACTCGGAGTGAGAGGTGGACCAAGATAGACAGAAAGAAAGAGAGATGGACAGACGGGTCTCTCACCCGACACACAAAGCACTCCGGGTGCCAGAGCACGTTCAGTGCAGAGATGTAGTTCTCAAGGATGGGTTGGCTGCAGCCCTGGCAGCGGGTGGCAAACATGGCAAAGAAATCCTTCTGACAGTACTGCTTGCCATCCCGCTCATGAAAACCTGAAGACAAACCAAAGAAAGAGGTGACGGCTACATTTCCAAGGATCGTTCTAATCCAAGTCCACCCGTGAGCAGGCGTTGGCCTTACCTTCCTCACCAAAGGGCCGTCCACACTTGACACAGCAGAAGTGCTCTGGGTGCCAGTTCTTGTCTAGCGCCGTCACCATTTTCTGCAAAAGAGTCAGTCAGAGTGCTGATTGTGTGATGCCACCGGTTGCTGTACACACAGTAAAGACGTCAAGGGGGCACAATTTCCAGGACAATAGGGATAGAAAGATCACGGGGGCAGAAAACGGTACTTCAAACTGGGAAAAGAGCCCAGCCACAGATGAGCAGGCGAAAATGGATAGAATGAGGGTGTTAGAAATCAACTCGATCAAGTCAAGTCAAGCTGGAGAGCAGGCACTGGTACAGCTCGTTCACACCCACCACACGACGAAACAACTCGGGATCCCGGTTGGCAACGCACGGTCCAGTCCCACCCAGCGGAAATGACCCTCTATCTTCCACAGCCAGGTGTTATGTGGGCGACCCCATGGCCTGGTCCAGCCACTCGGGGGATGAGGATCTTACAAGCCGGATCACCCTCTGGGAAACGCGCCACATGGCCGTAGTGCCATAACTGACGCTCCCTCACAATGCCAGTCATGTGCCTCATTCGGGACTCCATGAGCAACACGAAGTCAAACCAACGGGACCCAAGGACCCTCTGAAGAGACACACATGAAGGAGTCCAGTCTTCATCTCAGGTCACTGGATAGCGTCCACGTCTGTCAAACAGGAAGCACCAGGACTCAAGACTTGGACCTTCGTCCTTTTGTTGAGATATCAGGACCACCACACACCCCTTTCCAGTGACCTCATGACCCCCGTGCTCTCCCAATCCGTCTACTGACTTCATAGGAAGAGTCACCAGAGACATGAATGTCACTGCCAAGGTAAGTAAACCTCTCGATGAGGTCGACACTCTCTCCACAGACAGACACACTGCCGATGGCCGTGCCCAAGAGGTCATTAAAGGCCTGGCTCTTTGGTTTTCATCAGGACCCTCGCTAGCCCAGACCCTCAGACTCCTCACGCAGTCTCTCAAGACCCCCGATCAGAACCTCCATTGACTCCATGAAGATCGCAGCATGGTCAGCAAAGTCAAGATCCGTGAACCTTTCTTCACCCACAGATGCCACACAGCCACTGGACCCCACGACCTGCCCACCAGCCAGTCCATACAAGCATTGAACAGAGTAGGAGCAGAACCAGCACTGATGAACCCCAAAATCAACTGGGAAAAACACAGAGGTCCTGCCTCCACGCTGCACAGCACTCACAGCACCAGTGGACAGGCCGGCCATGATATCCAGCAACCTCGAGGTGATCCTGCAAACCCTCAGGATGTCCCACAGGGCAGCTCGACCGACTGAGTCGAACGTTTTACGAAAATCGACAAAGGCTGCAAAGAGATATTTGTATCTGCACTCCATGAGAGCCCTCAGTCCGAGATCCAGTAGGCTTAAAAGTCAAGACAGAGGTGAAGAATTGAGGGGTAACTGTTGACTCGGACCTCAATTTTAAATCACATATTAATCAGATCACTAGGACAGCATTTTTTCCACATAAGAAATCGAGCAAATGTTAGACCTCTTATTACATTGCAAGATGCTGAGAAATGAGTTGACGCTTTTGTTTTCAGTCGACTAGATCAGTGGTTCCCAAAGTAGGGGTCGTGAGACATTTCGGGGTCGCGAGATGATTTCCAAGAAATCAAATACTTTTTAAAAATTTTTAGAAATTAATTAATTAAATTTTTTAGAAATAACATTTTATCCATAACTAACAAAAGATAAAAACTAATAGTTAATGGTTACATTTAAAATAAAACATGCAAATTAAAAAGCCATCAGCCTTTCAAATTTCTTTCCGTTCGATCGCGACCCCTGAGGTGATTACGACAGTTTAACGACACATCAATGGCGTCCGGTGCAGCAGATCAATTTACAGCACCATGTTAAACATTCCGACATGTGCACGTAACGTGTAGGTCATTGTCATCGCTTTATGCTTAGGATATTATTTTTGTTGAAATAAAACGTTGGTTAATATCGACCAATGACAACGGCGATAGGCCAGCGGAGGAAAGCGGAGAAGCACCACCGTCAGAAAGCCCATCGTCCTCAGGCACGGAAAGACACCGGAGTGTGCATAAAGAGAGGACATCCATAAACAGGCGGCTCGGCCTTACTCCAAGAGTCGAAATTATCGAGAGGAATTTATCCAGTACGGATTCACATGCCTCATCGTCAATAACGTACAGCATCCCCAATGTGTGCTGTGCACTGAGGTGCTTGCACATGAAAGCCTAAAGCCTGTAAAAATGCTACGACACTTGAAAACTAAGCACCCCTCTCTTGCTACTAAACCAGTAGATTTTTTCCGGCGAAAGGAGCGAGAGATTTACAAGGCCAAAAGAAAGTCCTAACTAAACAAACAACAATCCCCGCAAAAGCTCAACAGGCATCATATGAGGTGGCATATTTAATTGCACAGGCAAAAAAGCCACACACGATCGGGGAAACCCTCATTAAACCCGCTGCTATAGCTATAAGTCGGGCTGTGCATGGGGATCAACTAGCCCGTGAGCTAGAATCAGTGCCGCTGTCTAACGGGACTGTTGCCCGGAGTAGCTCCGACATGGCTATGGATGTACTGATGCCGTTTTGCACCACCTACTTGTGCGAAAAGACTTTTTCGGACCTCACGTACATTAAAAATAAATACAGGTCACGACTGAACTTGGAGGATGATCTCCGAGTCGCGGTCTCCAAAATTAACCCAAGAATGGACTTGCTGTGCTCCAAGCATTGTGCCCACCCATCTCATTAGGTGAGGTGTTTTGTTGAAATTAAACGAATGAGTAAATAACAAGTTATATGGTTGTTAGAGCGTTATGTTCTTTTTTGTTGTCATGCTCTTGTTTGGATAGGATATTTTGTGGAAATTAAACAAATGCGTAAATTACTATTAAAAAAAATTATATGGTTGTTAGACCATTGTGTTCTTTCGTGTTGTCATGCTCATATTGGCGCATGTGCACCGTTGCGCGCAACATTTGTATATTTTAACCACTTCCGAGGATAGTGGGGGTCACGAGTCACTGGCACGGTTATTTTGGGGGTCGTGAGCTGAAAAGTTTGGGAACCCCTGGACTAGATTACTGTGACGCACTCCACTCAGGACCACCCGAAAAAGACATCAATCGACAGCAATGAGTGCAGAATGGAGCTGCGAGAATCTTAACTAGGAAACAAAAATCCGAGCACATCACCCCAGTCTGAGCGTCACTACACTGGTTACCCGTGCCATTTTGAATTGGCTTTAAAGTACTGCTGACGGTTTACAAAGCCGTCAATGATCTCTGAATGCCTCACACCTTACACTCCAAATCGTAACCTCAGATCTTCAGATGAGGGTCTGCTTAGAATTCCAAGAACTAAACTTAAATGAAGTGGTGAGGCGGGCAGGCGGCCTTCTGCTGTTAGGCACCTAAAATCTGGAATACGAGTTTACCGATAGAAATTCGCCAGGCTAATACGGTGGAGCACTTTAGAAAACGGCTAACAGCTCGTTACTTTAACACGGCTTCATTTTAGTGTAACCCTGATATTCTGTATATGCATTGAATTATTTTTTTATTTTTCATGGCTCCACAATCCCTACTAACCCTTACTTTTCTCTGCTGTTCTATTTCCGTTTTTCTGTGATGGCGAGCGGTGCCACCACCACCTGATCAGGGCGCCATGCAGTCTCTATAGGGTGGTCCAGGTCTAATTATGCAATTTTCATTACGCTATAACTTATTAAGTTTATTACATAGAAAATCACCGGACCATCGAGAAGTGTGCAAACTAACGAGATGAAGAATCGTCCCTGCATAAATCAAAGTCATCCAGATGATCTGGATCTGCATAATTAGATCTGGACCACCCTGTACATTGATGGATTGAAGGTCCACATGACCAGCATCATTTAATTCTTCCATGTGAAGACTGAAAACCATGAGGACTGATTGAGATCATTGATGTCAGGTAGGAATGCCTAGTTGGGGGGCTGGCCAGGCGGTCTCGTGGCCTCAGAACCCCTGCAGATGTTGTTTTGTTTTTTTCCTCCAGTTGTCTGGATTTTTTTTTTTTATTTTGTTTTTTTACTGTCCCATTGGCCATCAGACCTTACTTTTATTCTTTGTTAATTAGTTTTGCCTAATTTTATTTTTATATTTTTTCTTTTTTCTTTCTTCATCCTGTAAAACACTTTGAGCTCCATCATTTGTATGAAAACTTGCTTTAGAAACATTTGAACACCCTGGACGAGAACAGGCCATTCAGCCCAAGTCGAGTTTTGAAAGTCCCTAACGTCTTACTGTCCACCACACTACTTGGTAACTTATTCCAAGTGTCTATCGCTCTTTGTGTAAAGAAAAACTCCCTAATGTTTGTGCAAAATTTACTCTTAACAAGTTTCCAACTGTGTCCCCGTGTTCTTGATGAGCTCATTTTAAAATAACAGTCTCGATCCACTGCACTGATTCCCTTCATAATTTTAAACACTTCAATCCTGTCACCTCTTAATCTTCTTTTGTTTAAACTGTGAAGGCTCAGCTCTTTTCATCTTTCCTCATAACTCATCCTCTGTAGCCCTGAATCAGCCGAGTCGCTCTTCTCTGGACCTTCTCTTGTGCTGTTTTGTCCTTTTTGTAGCCTGGAGACCAAAACTGCACACAGGACTCAAGATGAGGCCTCACCAGTGCATTATAACCTCCTGTGACTTGTACTGCACACATCAAGGCGCTATATAACCTGACATTCTGTTAGCCTTCTTAATGGCTTCTGATCACTGTCAGGAAGTTGATAGAACTAAATGTTATTGTTGTTAAACATGGAGTATAAGTGAGTCCGTCTCCAGATAAATATACAGAATCCACAATAGAAGTACAGTCAGACTGACATATATATATATAGAGAGAGAGAGACAGGCTCATTCTGCGGGGTCTACGGCAGTGATGTGAGACCACTCAACCCTGGAAACTCAGACCAGTGCTTCAGGGCCAAGACAAACCACAGACAGTCACCCTGCAGGACAGCATCGTTGGAAGATTCAGTCCGTCTGGTCTTTCTGTCTAGGCCAGGGGTTTACAACCTTTTTTCCCCCCTGAGAGCTACTTTTACAAAATGAAAATGGCTGAGAGCTCCTCACTAACCATAACCCTAATTTCTAACGTTTCTTCTCATAGCTTATTTCAACCCAAACAAACTGAATACGCTTGTTTTTCCTGAACGTTTACAAAATCTTGGTGTCCACAACTCACATTTTGCATTAAAACATCACAAAAAAAATATCGAGTTCACCTGCAAGTGCAGTTTGTACGTCTGTATGCATTTTCTAGCGTATCTCACACTATTGGATTAAAACATGAATGCTGTCAAAACAAAACAACACAGTTCCAAATCCACAGATAGGACTTCTTCATTTGTCATTTTGTCACATGTCACTGTGTCACTTTATTCACTTTATGTCCAGTCGCATGTGTTGTTTAGTCAGTCAGATGAGTGGCACTGAGCTGTATGGTGCAGTGGAGCCACTCAGGGTCACTCTTATGGAGTCATTTCGATGTTCGTCTGTCAGTCGTGTTCTGAATTTTGACTTCATGACATTCACGTCAGACTCTGAGGTATGGAGACCCAAACAAAGCAGACATTTTCAGAGCTGCTTGGTGAAGATTCTTATCGTTATCAGGCTCTATAAGCTCCAGAAATGCTGCTGAGACTTTAACTGCACATTGTTTTGAAGGTTTACTAATATATAAAATCCAATGTCTTTCTGTTTGTATGTCTGTCCGCTTTTCACGAGAGAACTACTTAACGGATTGAGATCGGATTTTCTTCTATAATTTGCTTGAACATTCCGGTTGATGCTGCGACTTTTCTCATTTCACGGTGTATCAGAGTTCGATTTATTTGCTCAAATCCAAGAAACACGCAGCGGGGCTGAGGGGAGAGGCCTTCCTCACTCACTCGCGTGTTCCTTAACTCCGCTTAGCTAGCAAACGAGAGAACAATTGAATTCATCTTTGTTTGATATTTAAAATAACGTGTTACTCGTGGGTCTTGATGAGTTTGAGTCCAGATGTTCTCTTAAGTGTACGCCACATTGAAAAGAGAGATTGCAATTCAGATTGTGGATCGTGATTTTGCGTTAAAAGGATCGTGATATGATTTTTTTGGAAAAAAAATTTGACGAATCAAGTTTTCAAATTTATGTAGGATTCATTAACCCTCTGGCGAGCTACTTGGAGAGGGGTGGCGAGCAACATGTTGGAGACCCCTGGTCTAACATCTCACACTGAGCCTAGTCAAGGACCAGCTGAAAGTGGAACACCAAACAGGGAGGAACACAGAAAGATTCCAGCCATGATGGCAGAGTATAATAGACCCAGTGGGGACAACAAGAGAAACTCCATCCAAACAGTGTAGAGAAAATGGATGGACACACTGGCATACAGAAACTGGCCAGTTTCAAAAAGACACGTCAATGGCACTGTAACGATGTCCATGCACTGAGAATCTAATTCTACAATTTAGAGTCCAACGCCAGATAGAAAGACAGACAGGAAAGTTTAAGTTATGATGCCAAGGCCCTGAGCCTTCTTCACACCACAGTGAGGATATCCTAGAGAGAGAAGGTGACGGACAGAGAGAGTGTCCCCATTACTGTCATAACAGACTTACGTCTAGGATGGGCTGGTTGCACAGGCCACAGCGGGGCGAGAAGAGCATGAAGTAGTCTTCCTCACAATATGGGAGTCCGTCTTTCTCAAAGAAGTTGCTCGCGCCAATCTCTTTCTGGCAGTGTGTGCAGACAAAATGCTCAGGGTGCCAAGTCTGCCCGAGTGCGGTGACCACCTAAGGGCAAGATGTAGGGTTAGAGAATTGGGCGATTACACAAGAACCCCCCCTACACCCAGCTTCGTGCTCCACTGACCTGGCTGACTATGGGCTTTTGGCACGCGGCGCAGGTTCCCTTGGCGGTGGTTGGAATGCCTTGCCTAGTCAGGTCTGATTGGAGGAGGCCCAGCATACTGTCCAATGAGCCGCTGCTCTGAGGAGGAGGAGGGGCTGTCGGCCGAGGCTGAGTCATCGCAGGGGCGGAGCTGCTAGGAGGAGGCGAATCCTGTGTGGAGGGGTTGGGGCGTTACAAAGAGCGCTCTTCATTTTAATGACACCAAAAGTCACACAGAAACACAGGTCACTAGATGGACAGACAAGGTGGCAGGGAGGTGAAGAACAGCACAGGCATGCTGGGAAGCAGAGGAGCAGGTGGAAAGTGTGCACAGTGACAAGGACAGCCAGTTAAACAGATAAAACGGGAAGGGGTGGGAGGGGGGGGTCCCATGCCTGGAGGTCCGTCGGTACGCCGGAGTTCAGTGGGTGCAGGTAGATCGCTGTGGAGGTCGGCTGAAGCGCTGGATCTGGGGGCTGAGAAAGAGAAAGAGAGAGAAAAAGAGAGAGAAAGGAGAAAGATAGAGCAAGACTGGTCAGAACTGGTACTTGAGTCGGAGGGGCTTCAACAGAGCCAGGGTGTCAATCAGCCTGCTCCTAAACTGCCGCAGTGTGTCAGACAGCAAGTACCCTGGCTATGACACCTACATTCGTCTGGACCTTAAAGTCAGACAGGGAGGCCATCAGCTTGTCCAGTTCCAGGGTGGCTGCAGTGGCCGAAGGCTTCAGGGACTGTCCAGAGCTAGAAGGAGAAAATGAAAGTAGACGTCACCGAGCAGTCCGAGTGGAGTCGCCAGATTGAGAAGAGCCCACTGACCTGCTAGCAGGGAGGCAGAGTTAACATTTATCGTCCCACTTTCCACCAACTAACTGACCTCATAAACCAGAAACATCACATTCAATATTTCTCATTTACAGAAAAGTAGGCAATAATTGTAATGCTTGGACTAAAAAAAATATCATTTAAACTCCCATGGTAACCACTTTTTAAAATCCATCCATCCATCCATTATCCAACCCGCTATATCCTAATTACAGGGTCACGGGGGTCTGCTGGAGCCAATCCCAGCTAACTCAGGGCACAAGGCAGGAAACAAACCCCGGGCAGGGCGCCAGCCCACCACAGGGCACACACCAGGGCCAAATTAGGACCGCCAATCAACCTAACCTGCATGTCTTTGGACTGTGGGAGGAAACCGTGCTGCCAAGTTTTTTTAAATCCTATATAAAAAAAGACAACGTAAATTGTGTGCCTTTACACATGCGACGCCTTCCTTTATGATGTAAGAGGCTACTTTTGAAGCTGATTGGTTGAATTTTAATGACTATCTGTTCTGATATGAGATTTTGCATATAACTTGATAAATGTTTTGTATGTCTTTATTTAGAATTTAGGCAAACCAAGTGGTGAGAGGTATTCATGTTTGCCTTCCCCCAACCCTTTTTACGACTGTCTCTTTGTAATTTTATGACAGGATTTGGGGGGATGTCTTAAACCAGTTTGGCGAGTGTTTCTCTGCTAAAGCCTTTCTCCCATCCCCCTCACAAAGCCAGGTTAACTTCACATATGGTTTGGGGGGTTGCAGGTGTTAAGATGTTCTATTTCCCCCCATTGGTCTGAGATATGGCTGTCTGGATTGGCTGTAGGGGTTGGACAGAAAACTATACATTTGCTTGCTCAACCACATTCTCTCTCTCTGACCCACATATGATGAAGAAACATCTCTCTTGCTAACAACTGAAGAAGACCATCACACCATGGACTGAAGACAATACAATGAAGAGCACAGCTTCCGCCATTTTGAACAGACATGTGGCTAAAAGCTGAGCACCAACGATGCTTTAACTAGAGACATTTTAAGTAACTGCAAGTCTGTGTGCCACCTGAATTACACATCACCATTTTATCAGGTTGTATGGCTACCAATATTCAAATGTACTTTGCATTTTGTTATTATTTATGAATATTATCAGTGATACATTATTTTATGTGTGACTTAACTCCTGCTTGTCTTTTTACTACATCTAATTGCCTGAGGTTATAGATATAGAAGGGAAGGTGGGGAGAAGTTATATACAGTGGTAAATCTGTGAGATTAGGCATTCTAAGGCTACATATTAATAATACAATAGGGGAACATAGGGCAAAATATATTACTCTACCAACATAAAACACTACCCATGGGGCGGAGTGGTGGCTCTGAGGTTTAGGGATTTACACTGGCAATCGGAAGGGTGCCGGTTCAAATCCAAAAGTGACCTTAAACCTGCCATTGCTCCATCCCGGGTATGACGTTAATCTGCATCCAGCCCTGCATGTCGGCCCTCCAACCTGCCGGGACAAGACTAGAGGTTGGTGGCAGAATTGGCACTCCAGCCACCATAGAACACCTCCCATCTGAACTTGTGTGGTGCTGAGGTGTCACCCGTCGCATGGCTGGTCCTAATCTGGGGTCCTGAGTTGGTCTGTCATGTGGTGGGTGCGACGACGCCCTGTCTCAGCGCCCGCTCCTAACCTCTAGTTAGTTCGTTTTATTGTAAGAATAACAGAAACCCAACCAGATCAGATCCACCGGCAAGGACGAGAGCCTGGTTCTGCCCCACTAACGCCACTCAGGGGCCATCTTAAGAGCATTATGAGGCACAACTCACAGGAATAAAAAGGGAAATGGTCGAGAAAATTAAACATATATTTATTGTATTGCTACTTCCAACAAAATCAGCGTTTAAACATTAAAAAAAACCTGCTGAGGAAGAAGAAAAACCCGAGGAAGACAGGAGTCGTTCAGTCGATTCGATTTTCATTCTATGTTAATTAGTGTTCCCCAATTTCAATCCTTATTTATTTTGTCTTTTTTCTCTTCCTTCATCATGTAGAGCACTTTGAGCTCCACCGTTTGTACGAAAATGTGCGACAGAAATAAATGTTGTTGTACGGGGATTCTGCGTCGCAAGGCCGAAGAGCCAAAGTTCCATTTTTCGATTGGCTTTTTGTAATTTCTTCCTCCTCCCCGTTCCCCTTATGTCTTAAAAATAAACATAATATCATTTACTTAAGCATTTCGATTTTAGTACGCTAATGGGCCGTCTGCTCTGTTCAGATAAAGAAGGAAAAGTCATCTTTCCTGTGTCAAATAGACGCGGCGTTCCTAAAGAAACTGGAAGTTGTCTTTGGTCAGCTTACTGCACCGTCTTATGACAGACGCCGGTATGAATGACTTGAGCTGAACGGCTTTGTTGGCTGTTAACACAAAGTGTCTTGTGAGCAAAGATTAATCAACACAAACGTCTGAACAAGAAAACACAAACATGTCAACCGATAAACGATACTCAACTGCTAAACCATACAGACGGAGATGGCGTTACTAGGAATTATTGATTATTAATCGAGTGTTCAACACAAACATTTGTAAAACTAACGTACCGAGGGTATAGAAAAGAATCCCCCCCTTGAAATATTCCCCTTTTGTTTGCTTTACAGCCTTAAATGAAGACACACAAACTAATATTTGTTCCCAGCTTTACTTACTCAATGCCACCTCTAACATCCAAGTGACAGACATGACAGCTGCAGTTCAGAAGAATTTTAAAAAATAAAAATCAAGAAATCCTGAGATTGATAAAGGATCACCCCCCCCCCTTTGCCCACCTAGATTGTGTGATATTTGCCCCCCACTCTTCTTTACAGTTGAACTGTTCAAGTTCGGTCACATTGGCGTTGGTGGTCTGCTATCTTCAGATCTTTCCACAGATTTTCACTGTGATTTTAGGTCTCAGCTCTGACTGGCCACTCCAGGACATTCACGTTTTTCTCCTTCAGCCACCGTGTGGTCAGTTTTGCTCTGTGCTTCGTGTCGTCGTCGTGTCGAGAGGTGAACATTCTGCCCATCTTCAACTTTCTGGCAGAGGGTAGCAGGTTTTCCTCCAGACTTTCACGGTATTTTGCCCCGTCCATTTCTCCTTCTACCCTAACGAGAGCCCCAGGACCCCCCACAACAGGATGCTGCCCCCTCCATGCTTTACTGTCGGTATGGGGAGCTGCATTGGTGTACCGTTTGGCATTGAGGCCAAATAGTAGTTTGTCTGACCATAAGCCCTTTTTTCCACTTGGCATCAGAATCTTCAAGGTGCATTGTGGGAAAGCTCAAACGAGCCTTCATGTGGCCTTTCTTGAGAAGTGCGACCCTCCCGAACAAGCACTTGTGAAATTGTTGTCACCTGCACACCATTAATGACCACTCTGTGCCATCAAATCCTGTAACTCCTTCAAAGTGGCCATTGCCCTCTCGGTAGCCTATCTTACCAGTTTCCTCCTTGCTCTTCTATCCAGTTTGTAGGGTCCTAGTAGCACCAAACACTTCTTTGTGATGGACTTTACTGAGCTCCTTGGGATTGATAAAGCCTTTGAGATGTTTTGGTCTCCATCTCCTGCCTTATGTCCGTCCACAACTCTATCCCTGAGATCTTCTGAAAGTGGCTCACCACCCACAGTCAGTTGTTTGCTGTCAGTTGTTCTACCAAGCAGGGGAATGAATGGACCAGGAACAGCTTCACTAATCACACTCATTACAATTAATTCTTTGTATTTATATAGCGCTTTTCTCACTACTCAAAGCGCTCACCAATTGCAGGTTAAGGCCTTACTCAAGGGCCCAGCAGAGCAGAGTCCCTTTTTGCCATTTACGGGATTCGAACCAGCAACTTCTGATTGCCCGTGCAGATCCCTAGCCTCAGAGCCGCCACAATTGACCACAAGTGGAAGGAAGCCAGTAACCATAATGGAACTGGTGGGCACTGACACCTGATTGAGTTTAGGGGGTGGTGGCGGGGATCCTTTATTAATCTCAGGTTTTCTTGTTTTTTATTTTTTAAAATTCTTCTGAACTGTAGCTGTGACATCTTTTACTTGAATGTTAGTAAGTAACGCTGGAAAAAATATTAGTTTGTGTGTCTTCATTTAAGGCTGAAGAGCAAACAAAAGGGGAATATTTCAAAGGGGGGATACATTTGTATACCCACTGTATACACTTTTGTATAATAACTATTCATGGTGGCTCTAAAATCCGTACTGACCCCAACTCTCTCTTCTGTTTCTTTGTGGTGGTGACCTGCGCCACCTCCACCTACTCAAAGCATCCTGATGCTCCAACAATTGATGGACTGAAAGCCAGAAGTCTACGTGACCATCAGCACCAAGTCCTTCCGTGAGAACCCTAACTACAAAGAGGACTGTTTCATTTATGTGAGGTAGAATGCCCAGAGGGGGCTGGGTGGTCTCGTGGCCTCGGACCCCCTGCAGATTTGATTTTTTCTCTCCAGCCGTCTGTAGTTTTTTTTTTTGTTTGTTTTTTCTGTCCTCCCTGGCCATCGGACCACCTTACTCTTATTCTATGTTAATTAATCCATCCATCCATTATCCAACCTACAGGGTCACGGGGGTCTGCTGGAGCCAATCCCAGTCAACACAGGGCGCAATGTTAATTAATGTTGACTTATTTGAATTTCTTGCTGTGTTTTTTATTTTTCTATTCTTCATTACGTAAAGCACTTTGAGCTACTTTTTTGTATGAAAATGTGCTACATAAATAAATGTTGTTGTTTTACGTGATGTCATGCGTGAGTTTCGTACACATACAGTGGTGTGAAAAACTATTTGCCCCCTTCCTGATTTCTTATTCTTTTGCATGTTTGTCACACAAAATGTTTCTGATCATCAAACACATTTAACCATTAGTCAAATATAACACAAGTAAACACAAAATGCAGTTTTTAAATGATGGTTTTTATTATTTAGGGAGAACAAAAATCCAAACCTACATGGCCCTGTGTGAAAAAGTAATTGCCCCCTTGTTCAAAAATCACCTACCTGTGGTGTATCACACCTGAGTTCAATTTCCTGATTACTGCCACACCTGTTTCAATCAAAAAATCCCTTCAATAGGAGCTGCCTGACACAGAGAAGTAGACCAAAAGCACCTCAAAAGCTAGACATCATGCCAAAATCCAAAGAAATTCAGGAACAAATGAGAACAGAAGTCATTGAGATCTATCAGTCTGGTAAAGGTTATAAAGCCATTTCTAAAGCTTTGGGACTCCAGTGAACCACAGTGAGAGCCATTATCCACAAATGGCAAAAACATGGAACAGTGGTGAACCTTCCCAGGAGTGGCCGGCCACCAAAATTACCCCAAGAGCGCAGAGACGACTCATCCGAGAGGTCACCAAAGACCCCAGGACAACGTCTAAAGAACTGCAGGCCTCACTTGCCTCAATTAAGGTCAGTGTTCACGACTCCACCATAAGAAAGAGACTGGGCAAAAACGGCCTGCATGGCAGATTTCCAAGACGCAAACCACTGTTAAGCAATAAGAACATTAGGGCTCGTCTCAATTTTGCTAAGAAACATCTCAATGATTGCCAAGACTTTTGGGAAAATACCTTGTGGACTGATGAGACAAAAGTTGAACTTTTTGGAAGGCAAATGTCCCGTTACATCTGGCGTAAAAGGAACACAGCATTTCAGAAAAGAACATCATACCAACAGTAAAATATGGTGGTGGTAGTGTGATGGTCTGGGGTTGTTTTGCTGCTTCAGGACCTGGAAGGCTTGCTGTGATAGCTGGAACCATGAATTCTACTGTCTACCAAAAAATCCTGAAGGAGAATGTCCGGCCATCTGTTTGTCAACTCAAGCTGAAGCGATCTTGGGTGCTGCAACAGGACAATGACCCAAAACACACCAGCAAATCCACCTCTGAATGGCTGAAGAAAAACAAAATGAAGACTTTGGAGTGGCCTAGTCAAAGTCCTGACCTGAATCCAATTGAGATGCTATGACATGACCTTAAAAAGGCGCTTCATGCTAGAAAACCCTCAAATAAAGCTGAATTACAACAATTCTGCAAAGATGAGTGGGCCAAAATTCCTCCAGAGCGCCGTAAAAGACTCATTGCAAGTTATCGCAAACGCTTGATTGCAGTTATTGCTGCTAAGGGTGGCCCAACCAGTTATTAGGTTCAGGGGGCAATTACTTTTTCACACAGGTTTGGTTTGGTTTGGATTTTTTTTTCTCCCTAAATAATAAAAACCATCATTTAAAAACTGCATTTTGTGTTTACTTGTGTTATATTTGACTAATGGTTAAATGTGTTTGATGATCAGAAACATTTTGTGTGACAAACATGCAAAAGAATAAGAAATCAGGAAGGGGGCAAATAGTTTTTCACACCACTGTATAGGCATGTGAGGTGGCAGAGGTGACCGTAATACTAAATCCGAGGCGAATGCCAATGTCCACTTGTAACGCAATAATAAATATTCATAGTTTAGTATAGTCTAGTATTGATGTAATGACAGCAAATCACAACATACATAGATTAGCATGGAGCCCCTATGCTCGTGTGGCCCCAGCGTGGTGCCCATGCGTTAAGTCTGACCAGCCTGTTGAGTATAATGTCAGTATTAGGCGAGTACAACAAACAACATCAGGAAACCTCCTGCTGATAAAAATCGGAACAAGCAGTTCAAGGTATTTATAACGCCAAGCCAATGAGATTGGCGTCACTCGTCACAAGTCTGCTTGTTTGTTGTTCTCACACCAGAAACTTACCCGGAGCCCGAGGAGGCCGCAGCTGTTTCATCTTTGCTTCTAGGGCTGTTGATGACAGATGCCTGGAACTGCTTCAGCTTCTCTGCTTCGTCTGTCTTACTGCTGGGGAACTGGGCCAGGATCTCATCTGCAAGGCAAGAAAGACAAAAGCACTGCAGGCTGAAAAGCTACGCTGCTCATCACCGGCCACAAGGGGTCAGCAGTGCTTATTAAACATCCAGCCATCGATTATCCAACCCGCTATATCCAAACTACAGGGTCACGGGGGTCTGCTGGAAACCAATCCCAGCCAACACAGGGCGCAAGGCAAGAAACAAACCCCAGGCAGGGTGCCAGCCCACCGCAGGGCACACACACACACACCAAGTACAATTTAGGATCACCAATCCACCTGCATGTCTTTGGACTGTGGGAGGAAACCCACGCAGACACGGGGAGGACCCAGGAAGTGAACCCGGGTCTCCTAACTGTGAGGCAGCAGCGCTACCCACTGCACCACCATGCTGCCCGCTTATTAAACAAGTTTCATGTTTGATGGTACAGCAGTGTTAAATGCCAAGCTGTTCTGTATAACCAAGGCAAGTGCCAGGGTGATGCAGATTAAGTTGGTAACTCCGGTCTCATTTTGAATCGCAGCGAAACTCTGAACAAGTCGCTTAACAGGCAACCATCATCTCGTGGGCCACCTTGATAAAAGTGTCATGCAGACAGAGAATGCCAACCTTAATATGCAGCTGTGTTTAGATTGACTTGCATTGATAGATAGATAGATAGATAGATAGATAGATAGATAGATAGATAGATAGATAGATAGATAGATAGATAGATAGATAGATAGAGTGAAAGGTGCTATATAATAGATAGATAGATAGATAGATAGATAGATAGATAGAGTGAAAGGTGCTATATAATAGATAGATAGATAGATAGATAGATAGATAGATAGATAGATAGATAGATAGAGTGAAAGGCGCTATATAATAGATAGATAGATAGATAGATAGATAGATAGATAGATAGAGTGAAAGGCGCTATATAATAGATAGATAGATAGATAGATAGATAGATAGATAGATAGATAGATAGATAGATAGATAGAGTGAAAGGTGCTATATAATAGATAGATAGATAGATATATAGATAGATAGATAGATAGATAGATAGATAGATAGATAGATAGATAGATAGAGTGAAAGGCGCTATATAATAGATAGATAGATAGATAGATAGATAGATAGATAGATAGATAGATAGAGTGAAAGGCGCTATATAATAGATAGATAGATAGATAGATAGATAGATAGATAGAGTGAAAGGCGCTATATAATAGATAGATAGATAGATAGATAGATAGATAGATAGATAGATAGATAGATAGATACTTTATTAATCCCAAGGGGAAATTCCCATAATCCAGCAGCAGTATACTGATACATAGAAACATTGTGTGTATTGCACTGAAAACCCTAATGAAATGAGTTCAAAGAAATCATTACATCTGAGGCAGTGTATATTGTTTTACAAATCGAAACGGCTTTTATTCAGAGAGCGGACGCCACTTGGTTGTTTCACAATAATTCAGATTACTTATATAAGTAGGTTTCACACGTCTGTTATAATTTTAACCCTAAAATAGTGACTTAACATCAGGGATCTTTTTAATTAACCTTAAGGTTAGTGTTTGGGTGAAGGGAAGGCCGTCTCAAGTGGCGTCCGCTTTCTGAACAAGGCCCATCTAAACCATGTGGATCCCAGGCCGTATCTTGTTCCCCAAAATATGAATATTCCACAAAGGCACCCATCATGCGTGGACTCTTCGTAACCTCCGTCTTTGTCCATCATACCTGTGATGTTGAACTGGGTGGCATTGAGCTCTTGCAGCAGGTGGTCCAGCTCGCTGAGTCCTCCTCCCAAGACAGAGGAAGAACTTAAACCCATCTGTTCTTTGGTTTTAGGAGACTTTGGTTTGCACACGGTGCTGGAATGAAAGGTATAGGAAATTAGACTTCTGCCTATAAACCCTTGAAATGGATAAGAAGTTTTACAAAACAATGGACGGCTGAGCGGAGATCACACACTCGGGACTCACCTGTACAGTCGTTCGGCATCCTTGACTTGAGGAAGGGGTCCAGACTTCATAGCAGTGGAAACGGTCTGTAAAGAGGTAAGAGACGATGACTGGCCAGCTAATGTGGAAGGCACACTTGTATTTTCTTCTCCCTGGTATGTTTTTCAGTTCATTTGTTTGATATTGCGATGCGCACCGTTTAGCCCCTTAAAGTGTCTCGTGATGGTTCATGCTGGTAATTGTGCTATAATGAATTAAAGATTCATAACTCATCAAAAAACTAAAAGTGCCCACGCAATGCAGAGATCTGCTTCAATGGACAAACCTGTCAACCAGTTAGCACACTCAGCCCCCAAAAAGGGACATGCATTAAGGAAATGGGGGGTTTAACAGCATCGGAATTAGTCCGCATTGACTCAAAAAATGAGACATACATTGTAGTAAGTCAGTTACTAGTACAACAATGAATTATTGCAATCAGATGAAATGTTACAATTAACTAAGATTAAATATTTACTGTTAAATTCACTTCCACGTGCTTGTAAAGTCTTATTACGGATTTAGTGAACCACACATGAAATGTCCGATTGGTAAGGCGTTTACACCACGCCTGGTCCTCCTCATCTGTCAGTACACCATTAACAATTCAACCGTACGCCACCATTGTCATCCCAACTGCCATCTAAACATGGAGGAGCACAAAGCGGATTCCTCACGAGCGCCACGTCCTTCACCAGCAGCGACTCCGCCGAATACTCAGCATCTCACACGGGGAGAATGTTACAAATGACGAGGTGCTGAGGCGGAGTGGCCTGAGATCACAGACCGCAGGATGCGCTTAGCCGGACACACACTGCGCCTTCAAACCCAATGGATTCCAAAGTTCGCCATGCGCCGGACACCACCAAAGACGAGCAGGCCAAGCAACACTTGGAGGTCAACGTTTTTGGGGGGATCTGAAAACTGACACTCTACTGCTGGAGGAAGCTGATCGAGTCTATTGGAGAGAACTTGCTGCCCGATGCGCTAAGGAGCGTGGGAGGATCTAACGAACAAACTAATTAACTAACTAGCTAACTAACTAACAAATGAACAAACTGACTAACTAGCTAACTAACTAACGAATGAACTGACTAACTAACTAACTGACTAACAAACGAACTAAGCAACGAACAAACTGACTAACGTACGAAGAAACAAACTAACTAACTGACTAACGAACGAATGAACGAATGAACGAACAAACGAACCAACGAACAAATGAACGAACGAACGAACAAATGAACAAACTGACTAACTAACTAACTAGCTAACTAACGAATGAATGAATTGACTAACTGACTAACTAGCTAACTAACTAACGGACGAACGAACTAAGGAACGAACAAATGAACTAACTAACTAACTGACTAACGAACAAACGAACTGACTAACTAACTAACAAACGAATAAACTAAGGAACGAACGAACTGACTAACTGACTAACTGACTAACGAACAAATGAACCAACGAACAAATGAACGAACGAATGAACAAACTGACTAACTAACTAACTAACATGCAAACACACTCAATCAACCAAAACATCGAGCCTCTAGCAGTTAAAAGCACACCACAGATGTACTTCAAACTGAACACAGGGTCGCGTTCCAAAGAATTGAAGCCACCGGCTAGTTTGACCCACCAGGACTAGGAATGGAGTCACATGACAGAAAGGATCAAGTAGCCATTCCCATGCATTACTGTGAATGATGTTACACGACTCTGGAAGACTTTGGTCTTAAAATAATATATGTGGTAAAGATATTGCAACAAGCAGTTCCACTCACAGACCAATCAGAAACAGTTAAGAGCATCGTGTTCTAGAACGTGCCTTCTTGGAAAGTAAGAATCCAGTAACTGAGTCATTGGACATGCTATTGGGATTTCCGAGCAGGTTGGCCACTTAAAGCATCCATCTGTTAGCGTAATCCAGGTGAGGGTCGCACGATGTCTTAGCTACACAAAGGTTTTAGTCAAATAAAAGCTGCTGCAGAATGTTAAGAATAAAACATGGCCAACCTTCAATACAGACGCTGGCTGCAGACCCTCAGGGTCAGAAGAAGTCCATTGACATGCTAGTAAGATTTAGGAAATCAGACTCAACGAGAATGTTGTACAAAGTCTCTCCATAGTGGCTATGACATCAATGCACTTCATTCCCGTTAATGTAGATTTTTCTATTTTCTACAAAAGTTTTGAGAATGACACAAATATGAATTTTCACAGAGTCTGCGGCTTCAGTGTTTTTAGATCTTCTTGTCAGATGTTTCTCTGGTGTACTGAAGTAGAATGACAAGCAGCTCAGAAGTTTCAAAGGCTTTGATTGACAATGACATGAAGTTTATTTAGAGTCCTTATCTGCAGTGTTGGCCTTTCTTTCTTTTTCAAGACCTCTGCAATCTGCCCTGGCATGCAGGCTGGCAATCAACTTCTGGGCCAAATCCTGACTGATGGCAGCTGCCCATTCTTGTAGAATCAGGATTTGTGGGTTTTTGTTTGTCCTCCCACAATCTTGAGGATTGATCACAAGTTCTCAATGGGATTAAAGGTCTGGGGAGTTTCCTGGCCATGGACCCCTTGTTTCCCGAGCCACTTAGTTGTCACTTTTGCCTGATGGCCTGGTGCTCCATCACGTTTGTCACCAAACTGTTCTTGGATGGTTGGGAGAAGTTGTTCTCAGAGGATGTTTTGGGCCCTTTCTTTATTAATGGTTCGGGATCAAGGGGGCACCACCAGGGCAGAGCTGGCTCAGCAATGGCAGCAGGCAGGTGTGAGTGAGGTGAAGACTTTTGGAGGATGGCCTGGTGGGGGTCAAGTAGGGCAGCAAAGGGACAGACTGATATTTTGGGATTGGACTGCTGAGGACTGCTGGGGTCAAGTCATTGTCTCAGATAAATCCCCTTTCCGATTGTTTGGCGCTACCATCAGTCCTGTGTCACACCAGCAGTAAAGCATCCTGAGACCATTCATGTCACGTGGGGTTGCTTCTAACTCACAATTTGGCCTAAAAACACAGCCCTGAATAAAGAATGAGACCAAAACATCAATGAGAGCAACTTCTCCCAACCATCCAAGAACAGTTTGGTGACCAACATGATGGCGCACCAGGCCATAAAGCAAAAAGATCTAAAAACACAGAAGCAGCAAACTTTGCGAAAATGAATATTTGTGTCATTCTCAAAACGTTTGGTCACGGCTGTACATGTTAAGTGGCTTTCAGTGGTGCTCAGACGGAGACAAAGGGCAGGACTGAACCCACCACCTTGACAGTTAACAGCCCAATGGTGGAGGCACCAGGTAACACTTCCTGAGACAGGATCAAAAGCTGTTACAGTTTAGTCGCAGAATAACAAAATCAGCCAAAATACATTCATTTTAGTGTCTTCTAGTGTCTTATATAAGGTAAGACTCCGCTCCTGTTGCTTCACCATCCCGGGTTCAAATCATGACACCATCACCACCTATGTGAGGTTTGCATGCCCTCCCTGTGTCTCCTGGCATCCTAGTTATGGCTCCTACTCCTTCAGTGCTATTCGGTTTCTCTTCATTGGCTTAGCATTGGAGGAGCAGAAGTAATAGTAATCAAATTATCACAGTTAAAAGAGTACGGTGAAATTCTCACTTGAACGTCTGACCAACATGCAACAAGCACGTACGTCCCCATTCAAGATTCAAGAGCATTTATTGTGATTTCATCCATACACCATAGTGCAGCATACAGTGAAACGAAACAACGTTCCTCCAGGACCTTGGTGCTACATAGAACATACAGTGCATCCAGAAAGTATTCACAGCGCATCACTGTTTCCACATTTTCTTATGTTACAGCCTTATTCCAAAATGGATTCAATTCATTTTTTTCCTCACAATTCTACACACAACACCCCATAATGACAATGTGAAAAAAAGTTTACTTGAGGTTTTTGCAAATTTATTAAAAATAAAAACACTGAGAAATCCCATGTCCATAAGTATTCACAGCCTTTGCTCAATACTTTGTCGATGCTCCTTTGGCAGCAATTCCAGCCTCAAGTCTTTTTGAATCTGATGCCACAAGCTTGGCACACCTATCCTTGGCCAGTTTGGCCCATTCCTCTTTGCAGCACCTCTCAAGCTCCATCAGGTTGGATAGGAAGTGTCGGTGCACAGCCATTTTAAGATCTCTCCAAGAAATGTTCAGTCGGATTCAAGTCTGGCCACTCAAGGACATTCACAGAGTTGTCCTGAAGCCCTCCTTTGATATCTTGGCTGTGTGCTGAGGGTCGCTGTCCTGCTGAAAGATGAACCGTCGCCCCAGTCTGAGATCAAGAGCGCTCTGGAGCAGGTTTTCATCCAGGATGTCTCTGTACTTTGCTGCAGTCATCTTTCCCTTTATCCTGACTAGTCTCCCAGTTCCTGATGCTGCCACCACCATGCTTCACTGTAGGGATGGTATTGGCCTGGTGATGAGCGGTGCCTGGTTTCCTCCAAACGTGACTCCTGGCATTCACACCAAAGAGTTCAATCTTTGTCTCATCAGACCAGAGAATTTTGTTTCTCATGGTCTGAGAGTCCTTCAGATGCCTTTTGGAAAACTCCAGGCGGGCTGCCATGTGCCTTTTACTAAGGAGTGGCTTCCGTCTGGCCACTCTACCATACAGGCCTGATTGGTGGATTGCTGCAGAGATGGTTGTCCTTCTGGAAGGTTCTCCTCTCTCCACAGAGGACCTCTGGAGCTCTGACAGAGTGACCATCGGGTTCTTGGTCACCTCCCTGACTAAGGCCCTTCTCCACCGATCGCTCAGTTTAGATGGCCGGCCAGCTCTAGGAAGAGTCCTGGTGGTTTCGAACTTCTTCCACTTATGGATGATGGAGGCCACTGTGCTCTTTGGGACCTTCAAAGCAGCAGAAAGTTTTCTGTAACCTTCCCCAGATTTGTGCCTCGAGACAATCCTCTCGGAGGTCTACAGAGAAATCCTTGGACTTCATGCTTGGTTTGTGCTCTGACATGGACTGTCAACTGTGGGACCTTCTATAGACAGGTGTGTGCCTTTCCAAATCATGTCCAGTCAACTGAATTGACCACAGGTGGACTCCAATTAAACATCTCAAGGATGATCAGGGGACACAGGAGGCACCTGAGCTCAATTTGAGAGCTTCATGGCCAAGGCTGTAAATACTTATGGACTTGGGATTTCTCAGTTTTTTTTATTTTTAATAAATTTGCAAAAATCTCAAGTAAACTTTTTCACGTTGTCATTATGGGGTGTTGTGTGTAGAATTCTGAGGAAAAAAATGAATTTAATCCATTTTGGAATAAGGCTGTAACATAACAAAATGTGGAAAACGTGATGCGCTGTGAAGACTTTCCGGATGCACCGTACGACATGTAACATAAAGACACATAATATGTAACAAGGTGCATGGGAGTCAAATGTGCAACCATGTGCAACATTGCAGAGCAGAGCACATCTATCAAATGTCAGACCAGTCCACAAGTGTTCAGGAATCTGACTGCTTGGGGCAAAAAACTGTTCCACATTCTGGTGGTGAGGGCCACCAGAATATTTCGATATCTTTTTCCCCAATGGCAAGAATATAAACAGTGAGTGTGAAGGGAGTGTTGGGTCATTCACAATGCGGGTGGCTTTGCGGATGCAGCATTTGGTGTAAATGTCCATGACGGAAGGAAGAGAGACACCGATGATCTTCTCAGCTGTCTTCACTACCTGTTGTAGGGCTTTACGATCCCTGACCGTGTAATTTCCAAACCAGACAGTGATGCAGTTGCTCAGGATGCTCTCTATGGTTCCTCTGTAGAACGTTGTTAGAGTAGCTGGTGGAAGATGGGCTTTTCTCAGCCTACACAGGAAGTAGAGCCGCTGCTGGGCTTTCTTGGCTAAAGTGCTGGTGGTGTAGGACCAGGTGAGGTTCTCTGCCAGGTGGACACCCAGGAATTTGGTGCTATTTCGACCTCCACAGTTGAGCCGTCAATGTTCAGTGGCAGATGGTCACTCGTAGTCTGCCTGAGTTTTGTCTACATTCAGAGACGGGTCATTCTCTGGCACCTCCATTTTATTTGAATGAGCGTGTTGTGTATCAGCACCCTGCCCGGGGTTTGTTGCTGCCAGCTTGACCCTGAACTGAACAAGTGAGGTGGAGAATGGATGGATGAGTGGGTTCAATAAGAACCAAGCAATATAAAACACATATTCAGACATATTACAAATGGCTTAAAGCGAAAAAGATCAAACTTGTCATTCAAGGCTACGACCAGAGAGAACGGTAACATGGAATGGTCACCAAGGATCATGCATACGAAGACATTCATCGACAAGCCAGTGAGATCGGTCAGGACCAGGCAAGAATAGAATTCAATGACATACCAAAGAGATCTACCGTGACTGGACTGCAACTGGAGTGCGGCCACTCGCCATTGAAAGACTCCACCAGACCATCGAGACTTGAGAGTTTTGGACCCAGCGTGTCCAAGCATTGAGGAAGAAGGAGATCTGATAGGGTTAGGTGACAAACAAGAGGAGTTGGGCAACATGCCGTTAGGATCAAAAGGAATCCTCACCACATCCTTCACACTACGTTGTGCATGTAATGAAAATTTAAACCTGAATATAACCGATGCCTAAAGGTCACAAGCAAATTGGAGATACGTACAAAAATGGCAGGCTTCATAAGCTAGCATTTTCATCTAAAGGAGGTCTCCTAACTTAATGAAAAATAAAGTCCTATCACATGTTCACAGTTTATTGTAACAAACTGGTTGACTTGCTTTGTTTTTTTGAAGAAATGCCAAGATCTCAGTTCTCCCAAAGGAGTCCGTCTCTCCGCTCCTGACATTCAACAACGACTTAAACATACACAGTCATGTGATAAAGTTTGGGACCCCCTCTCAGCCTGCATGATAATTGACTCTCCTTTCAACAATAAAGATCACAGTGGTGTGTCTTTCATTTCCTAGGAGTACTGCGGTGTTTTCAGAACAAAGATTTTTAGTGACGCAGTATTTAGTTTATGAAATTAAATCAAATGTGAAAAACTGGCTGTGCACAAATGTGGGTCCCCTTGTCATTTTGCTGATTTGAATGCCTGTCACTGCTCAATGCTGATTACTTGGTATGATGAGCGCGTTAAGCCTTGAACTTCACAGACAGGAGTGTCCATCACGAGTGGTCAAAGGTATTTAAGGTGGTCAATAGCAAGTTGTGCTTCCTTCCCTTTGACTCTCCTCTGAAGAGTGATAGACAGCATGGGATCATCAAAGCAACTCTCCAAAGATCTGAAAACAAAGATTGTTGAGTCTCCTGGTTTAGGGAAGGCTACAAAAGCCATCTCAGAGGTCTAAACTGTCAGTTTCAACTGGAAGGAATGGAATCAGGAAATGGAAGGCCACAGGCACAGTTGCTGTTAAACCAACTCAGCACGTCTGGCAGGCCAAGAAAAATACAGGAGCGGAATATGAAGAGGCAGGATTGTGAGAATAGTGACAGACAACCACAGATCACCTCCAAAGACCTGCGAGAACATCTCGCTGCAGATGGTGTATCTGAACATCGTTCTACAATTCAGAACATCTGTATGGCAGGGAGATGAGAAAGAAGCCCTTTCTGCACTCACGCCACAAACAGAGTCGCTTGTTGTATCAAAGGCTCATTTAGACAAGCCAGATTCATTTGGGAACAAAGTGCTTTGGACTGATGAGACAAAAATGGAGTTATTTGGTCAGAACAAAAAGTGCTTTGCATGGCGGAAGAAGAACATCGCATTCCAAGAAAAACACCGGCTACCTACTGTCAAATTTGGTGGAGGTCCCATCATGCTGTGGGGCTGTGTGGCCAGTTCAGGGACTGGGGCCCTTGTTAAAGTCGAGGGTCGGATGAATTCAACCCGATATCAACAAATTCTTCAGGATAATGTTCAAGCATCAGTCACAAAGTTGAAGTTACCTAAGCAGGGGTTGGATATTCCAACAAGACGATGAGCCAAAACACAAAGGCATTCATGCAGAGGGAGAAGTCCAGTGTCCTGGAATGGCCGTCACAGTCCCCTGACTTGAATATCATCGACAATCTATGGGAGGATTTGAAACAGGCTGTCCATCAAGTTGAACTGAACTGGAGAGATTTTGTATGAAGAATGGCCACCAATACCTCCATCCAGTATCCAGACACTCATCAGAGGCTACAGGAGGACAGCGTCGAGAGGGTCAAAGGAGCAGAAGGAGGCTCAACTAAGTATTGATGTCACATCTCTGTTGGGGTGCCTGTCTAATTTTGTTATGATGCATATTTTCTGTTAATCCGATAAACTTAATGTCACTGCTGAAATCCTACTGTGTCCATAAGGCATGTCGTATATTAAAAGGAAGTTGCTACTTTGAAAGCTCAGCCAATGAGAAACAAAAATCCAAATTTTTAAGAGGGGTTCCCAAACTTTTTCATAGGACTGTATCAAGGATGGGCAAAGTCAGTCCTGGAGGGCCGCCATGGCTGCAGGTTTTTGATCCAACCAAGTTGCTTCATTAGAAAACAGTCTTTGCCGATATTTAAATGTCTTGGTGTGCTGGTGCTTTAACTCCGCCATGTCAAGTCATTTGTCCTTTCCAAGTTTAAAAAACGGACAAGTAATTCTCAGTCCTTCACTTTTTTCTCTTTACTTTTCTTCCAAGTATTTAATGAAACTAGGGTTGCCAGATGTCCCTTACAGTATATACGGGACATGTCCCATATTTGATCATTTTGTCCCCTGTCCTGTACTGACCTTTCAGGGACACCCAAAAGTTCCGTGTTTAGTTCATTTTCAAATTTCATAATAAACATATACTGTTACTACCTTCTTACGGTACTTAGTTGTAACTTAATAAGTAATTCTACTTTCTTTTCTCAGATTCTCTTGATGAAAAGAACCCAAATATAACGAGGGAACTCGTGTTTGCTGCCCGTTGGCAGCCTGTTCAGTTGCTCCGGCTGGCTGAGGACGGTGACGCTCTTACCGATGTGCTCTCCGGCCGCTCGGCTGCGCAGTTCTCTCTCAGCATTGCCACATACGGTGACTGTCATCAAAGGGTGTTGTCACTACTTGCCACTGCCCACTTTTTTTCTAACTTAAAAACTAATCCATCCATCCCAAGATGCCAAAACGTAAGTGACGTATTTCGTGATGAAGATTCTAGCGAATGGACATTCATCAAACAAGGCAGAAACTGTTTGGAAGCAAACTGTGGTGTATGTGATTGTACTTTCAGTAAATACTTTTCAAATGATTTTACTTTTGTTTTCCTCATGACCCATTAAAATCCTTGCTTTATGTTTTTAACTTATATCTCTACTTTTATATAATATATTGGTCTGGGTGTGTGGGGGGCAAGTATACATTTATATATGTTACCAGCAATGTATAGAATGCCAAAAATGGGATGTCCAAGTATGAAACGATTAATATGTCACGCATTTCCTAGGCATTGTATGCAATGCCAAAAGACAATACTTTGCCTAAATAGCATTTGTCATTCTATACAATGCTTAGGGAAAGTACATATAATATTAAAATAATTCAGATATTTCATACTTTGTCTAAACATGGCATGCATTCTATACATTGCCTGCTTTTCCTACATTGCCGGTAATATATATATCGCAATACAGAGAGAGATTTTAAGAGTGTCCCGTATTTCTAATTTTCTAATCTGGCAACCCTAAATGAAACCTAATAGTGTATGATAACTACGCATGGAAACAAGCTAAATGGAGAACGGCTGCTTTCCTTTGTCATTTACATCTTATTGCTAATAAGGAGCAATTAAAAACCGAGAATACATCTGTTTAAGGCTTCAATATGCAATTAGGCTTCAAAATCTTAACGAGCGAGACCACTAAAGGGAAGCAGAAGTGTTACTTGAGGAATAAGTGCTTCTTATTCATTCAGGGGCAACTCGGCGAAAAGACAACTCGGCGACATCCTTTACCAGTTAGGGAATAGTTAGGTTCAAAGAGATTTTTTAATGCTATTTAAATGACAACGTAGGGCGCCGGAAAATCCACAGAATCACCTGCTTTATGAGAGTCCCAATACGTTGAGAGTAAAGATATTCCCTAAGCTGCACTCGCAGGTCACCTTTTGTATTCTAAATAACGTTATCATATGATTACAATCAACACAATTTATATAAGGGATTAGCAATTTTCATTGCACTAGATAATGTAAGATTGAGTTTGTTTCATCTGCAGAGTAAAGTTCGTTTGTCAATTATATAAATTTATTTTCAACATTTTAAATCACGATTTCATTTAAATATAATTAAAAAATCTCTTTGAACCTAACTATTACCTAGCTGGTAAAGGATGTCTCCGAGTTGTATTTCGCCAAGTTGTTTCTTCATCAAACTGTCTTTCGCCGACTTGTCTTTCGCCGACTTGTCTTTTCGCCGACTTGTCTTTCGCCGAGTTGTCTTTTCGCCGAGTTGTCTTTTGCCCACTTGTCTTTTCACTGAGTTGTCTTTCACCGAGTTGTCTTTTTCGCCGACATGTCTTTTCGCCGACTTGTCTTTTCACTGAGTTGTCTTTCGCCGACTTGTCTTTTCGCCGACTTGTCTTTTCACTGAGTTGTCTTTCACCGAGTTGTCTTTTCACCGACTTGTCTTTCGCTGACTTGTCTTTTCGCCGAGTTGACTGTCGCCCAGTTGCCACCAAACCCTTCTTATTAGGCCATTGGATTGGAGCAAAAACCTGCAGCCACTGTGGCCCTCCAGGAACGACTTTGCCCACCACCCCTGGCATATATGAAAACACCTGACACGAGTGCTAGCGCAGTCAGTCGATAGCTAAAGTGCTTTCAAGAAGTTGACCAACAGTCCCGTATTGGTCACTTATAAACTGTTTCTCCCAAATTCAATAAAGACAAAAAAAACCTGATGAGCTCAGCAGGGATTTAATCAGAGAAATAAATGGCCATGGGCTCCCTTCAGTTCTGGGAGGCCAGCAAAGTGAGAATGGTGAGGCTGTTTCACAATGTCTCCCATTCCATTCGACTGCAAGGGAATCTTCAGAGTTCTGGAACAGCAGCAAAAACGAGATTGCAATTTGGAAAGATGAAAACAGAAGCACAATGTGTAGATTTGATTGACAGGTTGGTGTGATGTGAAATTTTGCATACAAGTTGATAAACATTTTGCATGTCTTTATTTGTAACTTAGACAAAGCAAATGTAATATTAGTGTTACAGTATTGATAATAACAGCAATGACTTGATGGTTTAACACCTTGTAGACGATTGTCGTAAAATTGCTTCAAACCGCTTCCAGGTGGCGTATGTACCCCGTCAATTCCAGTTGATGCGTATTCGATACGTACCAAGGATCGTATTGGAAGCACTGGTCACACCATCTAGCAGTCGTGGTGGAAACTACATCCGCCTGATGGAAGTGAAGTGTTAGCGTGGCCGTGCACATGGATTTTGGCTACTAATTTCGAGAAATTGTCCAAATTTGAGGTAAGTTCTGGTAAGATAAAAATACATACCAGCTTATTGCTTGCTGGGGTGCTATTTTCAAATGAACAGTCTCCACTTAATTTCAACAGAGTGTAATTTCAGGCCGCTGTACCTATGAGGTGAGTTATGTAACGCCTCAACATCACGAAATGCCCTCAACGTTAGTCACATAACACCCATCGCATTAGACTAGGATTAGCATTAGGGCCCCTTTACGCTGTGGTTAAGATTAGGGTTGTTGGAGGGTTGGGCGTTTTGTGACTGATGTTGTGGGCATTACCTGACCTGTGCCATAGATATTGCAGGCTGCAGCTGGACCCTTCTCCTTAAATTAGCATCTGCGTGACAGAAGGAGCACAAATAATTATTTTTTTTATATAATTGTAAATACATTTAGGCAAATTTACGACTGAGTCTCTTTTTTTACGACAGGGTTGGGATGAAGCGCCTCCAACAAGTTTGGCTAATGTTTCTCTGCTGAAGTCTCTCAGTCAACCCCCACAGGACAGCCAGGCTGCCTAATTTCCAAGCTTTACCTTAACATATGGTTTGGGGGGTGTGACAGGTGTGAAGGTGTTCTGTCCCCCCATTGGTCTGAAGTTTGGAATTGGCTCATATCAGAAGCCTTTAAGTACCACGACGCCCTATTGGCTGTAGGGGTTGGACAGAACATTTATAAATTTGCTTGCTTTACCCCACTCTCTCTCTCTCACCAAACTGATGAAAGACCATCACACACCATGAGCTGAAAAGGACAACACAATGAAGAGCACAGCTCGGCAGCCGTAATGAGAAAGGAAATGCGGCCTGCTCTGAAGAAAGCTGACCACCAATGAGGAAGCTACACATCAGCAGTTATCAGGTTGTATGGTTGCCAATATTCAAACGTACTTTGCATATTGTTGTTATTTATGAATATTATCAATAACACATTGTTTAAATTGTAACTTATCTCCTGCTTGCCTTTTACTACACCTAATTGTGTAAATTGCCTTTGGTTATAAATGTAGAAGGGAAGGTGGGGAGAAGTTATAAAGTACAATACCTCAGAAACAGTGGTAAGTCTGAGATTTGAGGCATTCTGACAAAGGCTACATATTAATAATACAAAAAGGGAAAGGAGAGGAACAGAGATCTCTACCAAGACAAAGCACAGGTAGCTTACAGAATTATAAGGCTAATTTGATATGGAGCCCTCATAATTCTATCATATCCCTCAGGAAATCAGAAAACCAAAGGCTGCTCAGGTCTATGAAGCGTAGACTCCCGAGATCAAGCAGCCATACATCCTCGAAGCTAACAGGGTGGAATCTGAAGGTGGTGAAGCCCCACATATTTGACATGTCGAGATTATGCTTGGCCATAAATCAGCAGTATCCAACAAAACAAACCTCCAAGTGGTGGGAGTGATCTCCAAGTAAATGTTTTCCAGCTGACTGCAAACCACAAAGAAACAAATTCACATGCCAGTGACACTTAGCAGCAAGAGCCTCCAGGAGAATCTAGACACACGTAGGATCGGGCGGGCCAAGATGACGGCACTTCAGGCTCCAAATATTTCAGTAAGTAAAGGACCAAACGGTTTAGGCCTGGTCTATAAATCCCTTTCAGTACGGGGTGAGCCCATGTCAAAGAGATCTAAAAGGAGCAAGACAGAATCTGACAGCACCGACAACACGAAGGTGAAGCCACCACCAGCCAGAAAGACCGAGCAGGGGCTGCTGGGAGGCTACAGCTTTGTTTAAGCTTATTCATTGGCCTGACAAAGACATCGGAGAAGACTTATCAGTCCATGTGTTGCTCATTTGGATGGCTGATGGCTGAGCTGTCCTAACCTCTGGCTCAGATATCATTGATATGTCATCAGACTTGACGACGTCACAGACGGTAGTAGTTTGTTCCAAATTCTTATGAACCTCTTCATGAACAAATTCCTCCTAGACTTCCCTTTAGTTTCCCTTGGGTGTTCTCCAGAACAAAATTCATTATTCAATCGGACAAATTCAGCCTTCGCTTTTGAGCATTTTGAAGACCCTCTCTGCTCCCGAGTAAAAGGCTGAGCTAGGCTGTGCATGCTGGGATAGCCCAGTGACACACTAATGTTACCCAGGCGATCGCTACTTACCTGTTGAGGGGTATATGCAGGTGGCAGTGGCCTGACATCATTTTCCGTCCCGTTTGAGTAAACCTGACCCAGTCCCGTGTCGCTAGAAACAGCCTGCGGTCCAAGCAGGGGGTCAGAAAGAAGTACTGGCCTCTTTGCAATATGGGAGGTCGTGGTCTCCAGGTCAGCAAGCAAAGCATCTAGAGAAGATAACCAGGAGTCAGCCAAGGACTTCAAAAAATAAAATAGACGCACGGGGAGGGGAAGGATGTCATAGAAATCAAGGAGATGGAGTGGAGCGGCAGGTGTAGCGGAGTGTGGGGTGAGCACAGAGTGAGGGGGAAGAGGAGTGCAATCAGATGGCTGGAGGCGTGAAGGTGAGAGCAAAGAGCAATGATGCTGCTTTTCCACAAAAACCAGGAGTCAGAGGTAGGCAAGACTTTAAAGGAGATGACAGCAGAACCCCGATCTCCGCAGTCAAAGCAGCAGGTATTTGAGCATCTGCCCACGTGGAAAATTAACGAGAGGTGACGCTGTTTTCCGTCTTTGTTAGATGAATATATTTCTTTCTCGCTCTTTTCACTGTTCTAGCCTTTACATGAACACCATCCAGAAATCAACATGGGCGAGTGAGTATCGCACTACAGTCAAATGAAGTGAGCGATTTGCATGAAAGCATCCAAGGCTGTTACCTCCGTCACAAAATCATCTGCAAACATCTCACTACCATGAGTGGTGGCTTCCACTACTAAATCCTTATCAGGAACCCAAGGGAGCTGGGTGAGTCTGAACACCTTCTAATGGAAGGTGGTGGAGGCTTAGCAGTGGTCCATCTGCTTCTCGTTTGTAGTGGAAAAGCAACATAACAGAGCGTGTGCAGCAACGAGAGGCAGAAAGGCTGCAGTGCCGAGGGTGCCGAGAATAGTTTAAGCAGGATGCCTGAGTCATTGTGGCCAACCTAACAGATAACACGGACAGAACATGTACAGGGTTATTCACATGGAGCGCCGCCCCAAAGTGCTTGACATGACACACAGAGATGAACACTTATAAGATATTTTTGTACAAAGTGCTGAGGCTGGGGAGTATTAGCCCAGTAATTTGGGGGATTCCAGCCACTCAGTTACACAGCCTGCACAACGAACGGCGCACAGGAAACGGATGGAAAGATAAGGAGAACAGACAGACAGACAGACAGACCGACCGAGAGAGATGAAGAGATGAAGCATACCTACCAAAGACAACAACACGGGGGCTGAGAGGACAATAGAGAGTGTCGGCCTCACCTATAGGAGGACAGACAGACTGTGACCATTGACTGCATGCAGACAGACCACTCTTAGACATTCTGCTTCTTTAATGGCATTTTATAGTTCTTTACTGGGCTGTGTGGCTCCTTGGAGAACTCGGGCTTGACCAAATTGACCATTCCGGGCAGGGCTCCTTGCATATGGAGTTGTTTCTTTTGTGCTTTGAGAAACTTTAATATGTAGAAAAGAAAAACTGTCATCTGTAATGTATTTAGATTGTAGACTGAGAAAACCTGCTTGCGTTATTTCATACAGTGAGAGTCCCTTATAAAATCCTGAGCCATTCATCTGTTGCTTAAAGACTCCTCACACCCCACTCATGACATGTTCTCTCCATCAGGCAAAAGATATGGGAGCATCAAAGCAAAGACTAATAAACTGAATAGCAGTTTCTACCCTGTCGCCACCTCCAGTGCAGCAGTGCAATAGATGACATCGTGTGACACAATGTTTCATGTGCAATTAAGGTCTCATGTTGAATGTTTGTGTTCGACCTCATTTCTTCTTATCCTTTCCTATCCTTTAGTAATTATATTTATTTATATTTCAACACTGCAGGGACCACACCTAATTTCATTGTATGTGTTGCAATGACAATAAAGATATTCTAATATTCTGATATTCTGATTCTGATATTCATAGCTAATTTTGGATCTAAATAAACAAGAAGTTCTTTCTGGGACCTTCATGTAGATACGTCTTTTGGGAACCGAAAGTGGTTCTCCTATGGCAGAGGCTTCCAGCTCCTGACCCTGGTGGGCCGCACTGGCTGCAGGTTTTCATTCTAACCCTTTTCCTAATCAGTGAGAGTTTTCGCTGCTAATTAACTCCTTTTCCGTTCCATTTAATAGCCTTGTTTTTAAGGATTCAGTCTCCTGAATTGATTCTTTTCTTCATTAAATAGCAGCCAAACAGAAATGAGACGTGAAACGAGCCAACAGATGACCAGCTAAACTGGGGCTTCAAACTCCAACCAGTTTCTTAATGAGAAGCCGATTTCTTGTTGTTCATTAAGCCCGTTATTTAATTCCAAATCTCGTTGTTGCTCCTCTCATTCTGCCACAGCAGACATTTCCAAAACTGTTGATTTTCTTTTTTTCCTAAGAACACCGTCAAGATGTTCTGGTGTACCTGAGCAGATCAGCCTTACTGAGACCTTCACCTTTCTTTATTTTCAGATATCGTGTGATGGGTCTTTTTGGGTCTCGTTATTTTTTGGCTGCTAATTAAGGGAAAAAAAAAAACAATTCAGGGGTTTGAGTCAAGTAAATCAAAATGAAGATCGTTAAGAAGTTAATTATCAGTAATTGGTCACTAATGAAGAAGATGGTTAGAATGAAAACCTGCGGGCTCTGCGGCCCTCCAAGACTGGATTCGGACACCCCTGCCCTATGGCATCGCTCTGAAGGACCACTCTGGCACGTGGATTTTTAGGGGTGACTGGAGAGGAATCAGTTTCATTAACATGTTTGCACCATCAGCAGGCAATCCATGATGATATGACGTATTCGGCAGGCCAACAGTTTACACAGATTTAGACTTTGGGAATGCGGAGGCACAATACGGCCTAGTCGGCCTTACTGAGAACTGAACATTCCCAAATTTGGCGACCTTTGGCGTACCATAGCAGACGTGAGCGGAAGAATTTTTGAAGGACGTTACATGAATAATGTAAATGTACAATATTATCGTAAATAATTTTTACTTTTGTACTTTGATTAAATGTCAAAAGGTTTCGAAATTCAAACATGTAAACGGTTAATGATAGCAATTCTGTTGTTAAGTTACGGTCCCCGTGAGCCGGCACATGCCAAATATTTGAACGATTTTGTAGCGGGGCCACCTAATAATAAGTATTTGTTCTTGTCCGTGCTGCGTTCGTTTTGTTTTCATCATCCCGTTTGCTATGCTATATGTGTGCATCAGTAAATGTTGTCCCCGTAAGATAAAAGAGGAAGGATGATGAAGGGAGACTGCAACTCCAAGATGGAAATTACCTGTTGTTTTCCACCAATGACATCCAGGACTGTCATTATTTAAACAAGAGGGGCATAAAGGAAAGGAGAGTCGAGGAGAGAGTGAGAGAGAGAACGAGAACGAGAACAAAGATCGTGAAAAGGAAGTAGAAATTATTTCCACCCATCATCCTGTTTATTGTGCCATTCTGTTACTTGCTCTTCTCAATATCGATATTCGACGTTTACGGTAACCCGTGCAGAGAAACCCCAGGGTTTGGATTCACACCAGCCATTGCCGAGGACACATACGGGGAGGTCGTTTTTGTATTGTCGGGATGAAGCCAGTCGTCAATATCCGCCGGACTTTTACAGCTTTGGGACTCGCTTATCGTATACATGTCATCCGCTGTTTATTATCAATCTGTGTTTGTGTTTCTGTGCTGTGATAATTCGTTTATTATTTAGGGGCAAGGAATGGTTGGTGATATTAACTTCCTGTTTGTGGCACATTAGTATATGTGAGGGGGGAAACTTTTCAAGATGGGTGGTGACCATGGTGGCCATTTTGAAGTCGGCCATTTTGGATCCAACTTTTGTTTTTTCAATAGGAAGAGGGTCATGTGACACATCAAACTTATTGGGAATTTCACACGAAAAACAATGGTGTGCTTGGTTTTAACGTAACTTCATTCTTTCATGAGTTATTTACAAGTTTCTCTTTGTTTACAGCCATTGACATGTCGCAGAGGTTAACACGTGAAGAGCGGATAGAAATTGTGTTGATGTCTGGTGAACACAGTAACCGGGTCATTGCAGCAGATTTCAATGCAAGACACCCTACGAGACCACCCATCTCCCATGCTACAGTTAGCAAACTGCTTGCTAAGTTTCGTGAAACTGGTTCAGTGTTGGATTTGCCAAAATGTGGACGCATGAAAACTGTCACTAATGAAGAAACATCAGTGGCTGTCCTAGCTTCATTCAGCAAGAGCCCACAGCGTAGCACTCGCCGCATGTCACTGGAGAGTGGCATTAGTCGAACATCCCTTTGGCGGATATTAGCTACTCACAAATGGCACCCTTACAAACTCCAGCTACTGCAGCATCTCAACGTGATGACCCAGATCGGCGCACTGAATTTGCAGAATGGGCAAAACAAAAATTGGAACAGGACCCTCAGTTTACGCAGAAGATTTTGTTCAGTGATGAGGCAAACTTTTATGTGAATGGTGAAGTTAACAAACAAAACCACCGCTATTGGTCTGACACTAACCCACATTGGATAGATCCCTCCAAGACTGTTGGAACAAAAAATTGATGGTATGGTGTGGTATATGGGGTACAAAGATAGTGGGGCCATTCTTCATCAATGGAAACCTCAAGGCCACTGGATATGTGAAATTGCTACATGATGATGTGTTTCCTTCTTTATGCACTGAAGCTGGCACGTTCCCTGAGTTTTTCCAGCAAGATGGTGCACCACCACATTATGGGTGTCAGGTCCGAGCATTCCTAGATGAACAGTTTCCTGGAAAGTGGATTGGTTGTCGTGGGCCAGTTGAATGGCCCCCAAGGTCTCCCGATCTGACCCCCTTAGACTTTTATCTTTGGGGTCATCTGAAGGCAATTGTCTATGCTGTGAAGATACGAGATGTGCAGCACCTGAAACTACGGATACTGGAAGCCTGTGCTAGCATTTCTCCTCTGTGTGTTGCTATCAGTGTGTGAAGAGTGGGAGAAGACAATCCAACACAATGGGCAGCACCTTGAACACATTTTATAAGTGGTCAGAAACTTGTAAATAACTCATGAAAGAATAAAGTTACGTTAAAACCAAGCACACCATTGTTTTTCTTGTGGAAATTCCCAATAAGTTTGATGTGTCACATGACCCTCTTCCTATTGAAAAAACAAAAGTTGGATTCCAAAATGGCCGACTTCAAAATGGCCACCATGGTCACCACCCATCTTGAAAAGTTTCCCCCCTCACATATACTAATGTGCCACAAACAGGAAGTTAATATCACCAACCATTCCCATTTTATTAAGGTGTATCCATATAAATGGCCCACCCTGTATATATAAATATTCACGGGTGGTTTGTGTGCACTTACATATTATTGAATATTCGTCTGCCCTCGTGTGTATGTATTCTTATCACTTTCAACATATCCGCATTGGATTTTACATTTCCGTGTACTATTTGCTTTGTTTTTTCGTTGTTTGGGGGTTAATTTGTAAGGAGTACAACTTGTTATAATCTTGAGAAGCCTCAGGTTAGCCAAGGCAATAGTCTTGGTAGTGTAGTTGCCGGTGTGGGTGAAGGGGTCAGCCATTACAATTTGACGCTTTTCATACTCTCGCCATACGACACCACGTCGGCCAGTAGCAAACATTATAAGAGTGGTGCTGAGAAACGTAAGGCACGCCTGCAACAGGAACTGACAAAACGCTAAGCTTACCGAGATTTCTACCTTTCTCAAAACTGAGCGAGGTGCCAGCGGTAGGAACTGAGAATGCCGATGCTGGCGATTCGTCGCCACGGCAACAAGCCGGTTATGCAGACAATGCAGCGAGTGAAGAAATGGTCTGGAAGTAGAGATACAACGGGTGGGGATCAGGTGCTGCCTGCTGAAAAACGGAGAAACTACTAAAGACAAACAAGCAAAATATATGAATGAGCAAAAGGAGCCATTGACTCCTCACTTCATGACGTCCATTTTCTCAGAACTGGTGTAAAACTGGTCGATTCTGTAGGCCAGTGTTGTCATTTTAATTTGTTACAAATTGAAATGGCTTCGGTATGACGTTAATCTGCATCCAGCCCTGAATGTCGGTCCTCCAACCTGCAGGGAAAAACTTGGGGGGTTGGTGGCACTCCAGCCACCATTAAAAAACCTCCCAGTGTTCCACTCCATCTGAACTGGTGTGGTGCTGAGGTGTCACCTCTCACACGGCTGCACTCGGGTCCTAATCTGGGATCCTGAGTTGGTTTCTCTAAAATGTTTATTTTCATACTGTATTGAGGATTTGTTCTGTTCTGTGTATTGTATTGTATTGTATTGTATTGTATTGTATTGTATTGTATTGTATTGACTCGCTTTTTCTTTTTGACACCCACTGCACGCCCAACCTACCTGGTCAGGGGTCTCTCTTTGAAGTGCCTTTCCCGAGGTTTCTTCCATTTTTGTTTTTGGGAGATTTTCCTCGTCTTCTTAGAGAGTCAAGGCTGGGGGGTTGTCAAGTGGCAGGGCTTGTTAAAGCCCATTGCAGCACTTCTTGTGTGATTTTGGGCTACTATACAAAAATAAATTGTATTGTATTGTTTGTCGTGTGGTGGGGGCGGCAATGCGCTGTATCAGTGTGCGCTCCTAACCTCATCCTCATCATCATTTTATAGCACAGAGCAGTTCCTACTTTCTAGCTTACGTTGCATTTCATTCATCTTCCTTCACAAGGTTTTCTTGGAATAGTAAGGGGGTCCACGTCTGACATATATTTGTGTCCCACTACTACTACTTCCTGTATCTGGAGTCCTGGGCGCAGTTTTGGTCTCCAGGCTACAAAATGGACAAAGCAGCACAAGAGAAGGTCCAGAGAAGAGCGACTCGGCTGATTCAGGGCTACTGGGGATGAGTTATGAGGAAAGATGAAAAGAGCTGAGCCTTTACAGTTTAAGCAAAAAGAAATTTAATGTCAGTAAATGTCAAGTATTATTAGTAAGAAGTAAAAATGTGAGGTTTGAGTACACAATGGGAGGTCTGAAAATCGAGAGTCCACCTTATGAGAAGGATTTAGGAGTCATAGTGGACTCTAAGCTATCAACTTCCAAACAGAAGCCATTAAGAAGGCTCACAGAATGTCAGGTTATATAGCGCCTTGATGTGTGGAGTACAAGTCACAGGAGGTTCTGCTCAGACTTCATAACACACTGGTGAGGCCTCATCTGGAGTACAGTGTGTAGTTTTGGTCTCCATAAAGACATAACAGCACTAGAGAAGGTCCAGAGAAGAGCAACTCGGCTGATTCAGGGCTACACGGGATGAGTTAGGAGGAAAGATTAAAACAGCTGAGCCTTCACAGAGATGAAGAGGAGACCTGACTGAAGTGTGCAAAATGATGAAGGGAATTAGTGCAGTGGACTGAGATGGTGACTTTAAAATGAGTTCATCAAGAACACGGGGACACAGCTAGAAACTTGTGAAGGGGAAACGTCGCACAAACATTAGGAAGTTTTTCTTCCTACAGACACTTGGAATAAGAGACCAAGTAGTGTGGTGGACTTTCAAAACTCGACTTGATGTTTTTTTGGAATAAATAAGCGGACAGGACTGGCAAGCTTTGGTGGGCTGAATGGCCCCTTGTCGTCCAGAGTGTCCTAATGTTCTAACTCCAAATTTCCATTCCCACAATTTATTTTATTTTTGCTAACTTACAGCTGCTGTAATAAAGCAATGAAAAAAGTTTTTACAGATTCCATGTAGGGAGCCGGGGCAGCACGGTGGCGCAGTGGGTAGCGCTGCTGCCTCGCAGTTAGGAGACCCGTCTGGGTTCGCTTCCCGGGTCCTCCCTCCGTGGAGTCTGCATGTTCTCCTCATGTCTGCGTGGGTTTCCTCCCACAGTCCAAAGACATGCAGGTCAGGTGCGTTGGCGATTCTAAATTGTCCATAGTGTGTGCTGCGTGTGTGTGTGTGTGCCCTGTGGTGGGCTGACGTCCTGCCCAGGGTTTGTTTCCTGCCTTGCGCCCTGTGTTGGCTGGGATTGGCTCCAGCAGACCCCCGTGACCCTGTAGTTGGGATATAGCAGGTTGGATAATTGATGGATGTTTAATAAGCACTGCTGACCCCTTAAGGCCAGTGATGAGCAGCGTAGCTTTTCAGCCTGCAGTGCTTTTGTCTTTCTTGCCTCGTAGATGATTATGTGTGTGTGCCCTGCGGTGGGTTGGCGCCCTGCCCAGGGTTTGTTTCCTGCCTTGCGCCCTGTGTTGGCTGGGATTGGCTCCACCAGACCCCCGTGACTCTGTAGTTAGGATATAGTGGGTTGGATAATGGATGGATTAATGTAGAGAGCCGGCTTGTTTGTCGCGGACGCCACTGCCCTCAGGGTGCTGCCCAGGGGTCTTCAGACAGGCTGGCTATGCCACTGGGCCCAGTGACTACCTCACAATTCTAAATCGGCTCAGTGTGTGTGTGTGTGTGACTAGGATATGCGATGGACAGGTTTGCCATCTCGTGACCATAGCTGAGACAGCAATGGACCCCACAAATACAAAGTGGAAGAAACAATCTAATCAACGGCGGTGTTATTTCAGCATGATTTCTAAAGTAGGCCATGCCAGACCTGACTCTTTCGGACCAAGCAGTTCATCTGAAAGGGGCTAAACATGAATGGAGAGCTATGCCACTGTAGGGGGCCGTCATTGATATGTGTCCTAGTGACTCCCCCAGTCGACGCACAGAGCCAGTGACTTTACTCACGAGTCCAACACTTCCTGTTCAACGGCTAGAGAGCCGCACCCGGCCGCCTTCCAACTCGAGTCACACGGCTGTAATTAAAGGCCTGAAAACAAGCGCATGTAGACGGAGCAAAGTGACTCAACGCTTTTAAATTCCCCAAGGACAGCGAGTTTCTCAAGAGACGAGCCACATTAAAACAAGCTGGTCCTAATTTAACGCAGAGTTTCTCTCCAGCCTGTATCTGAGCAAAACCGCAGTTTCGACGGCTGCTTCTTTTTTTCCCCCTGCAGAACACGACAAGGTGACGATATGTGGGGCAGGAGGAGCTGGGAAAGCGAGAGCGGAGGACACTTGGGCAAGAGGGGGGGATCTGAGAACGTCACAAATGCACAGGCGGCAACGAGGCGAGCCTGTGGGGAGCCATTGGGTTTTAAGTCACATGGAGACCACTGAGCCTTACTGGGGAGAGCTGAGACGTAAGGAGCCGCAGGAAACCGCTGTGTGGCACGACCTAAATTGCCAGAATATGCCGATATTACAACTCACAACTTCTAGTCGGCGGGTTTGCGTGACGACTTTCCTGCACAATTCTACATTTCCAAAAGTATCACGTGCTCGCCCCTTCATATGTCAGCCAGTAGCCTCCTGTTGGAGGGAGCTGGTGCCCACGCAAAGGCTTTACTGGTACAGCAAGTTCATTCCCAGTCTCTGCCCTTTCTTTTCCTTTATTCCATTCTGTTGTGGTACATAAAACACGCGACATCAGACACACGAGTCTCTCTTCTTCTTATTCGTTGCAGCTGCATTAATATGCATTGTACCTCCGGATGGGTGCTCATTGGTGGTCAGCTCTCACGCACACACAAGCCCAGCCAAGTCAAGTCAAGTTGGGGGGCCTGCACTGGCACAGCACTCTGCCACACCCACCACACAACAGAACAATTTGGGATCCCGGTTGGCAACCGCCCGGGCAGACCAGTCCCCCCAGTCCAGTCCCACCCTATGGAAATAACCCTCCATCTGCCGCAGCCAGGATTTATGTGGGCGACCCCTTGGCCTGGTCCAGCCACTTGGGTCCCCAACAATGAGGATCTTACGAGCCGGATCAACCTCAGGGAAATGCGCCACATGGCCGTAGTGCCGTAACTGACGCTCCCTCACAATGCAGGTCATGTGCCTCATGACACAAAGTCCAACCAACAGGACCCAAGAATGCTCTGGAGAGACACACATGATGGAGTCCAGTCTTCATCTCAGGTCACTGAAGGGCGTCCATGTCTCACAAACAGGAAGCACCAGGACTCTAAAGACTTGGACCTTCATCCTTTTGCAGATATCGGGACCACCACACACCCCTTTCCAGCCACCTCATGACCCCCCCCCGTGCTCTCCCAATCCATCTTCTGGCTTCATAGGAAGAGTCACCAGAGACATGAATGGCACCGCCGAGGTAAGTAAACCTCTCGAAGAGGTCAACGCTCTCTCCTCATACAGACACACCGCTGATGGCCGTGCCCAAGAGCTCATTAAAGGCCTGGCTCTTTGGTTTGAATCAGGACACTTGCAAGCCCAGACCCTCGGACCCCTCGCTCAGTCTCTCAAGCGTCCCCATCAGAGCCTCCATTGACTCCACGAAGATCACAGCATCATCAGCAAATTCGAGATCCCGGGCCCAACATCTCCAAAGAAAAACAAACTGGGCAAGTGGTTGGGTTTGTCAAACGACACGACCGGTAATCACGAGACCACGTTCTGACTTTAAGATGATGTGAATGAGACCTGCGACTGAAAATCTCTGGAAGAGTCCTGTCATGTGATGTGGCGTTAGGAGATGGTACAAGTCGGTAATGGAAGTGAGCGGGAAAACCGATCCATGGAGCAGAAAGAGTTCAAGATGATCCCCTTGACTTGAGTAATAAGGCATCTAGTGACGTCCATACTTGGACCCAACAGTTGCTTTATGGACAACTGGATTCCAAGGAATACTACATCTGTGGTGGGCTGGCACCCTGCCCGGGGTTTGTTTCCTGCCTTGCGCCCTGAGTTGGCTGGGATTGGCTACAGCAGACCCCCGTGACCCTGTAGTTATGATATAGCGGGTTGGATAACGGATGGATGGATGGATGGATTTCAGTTACTCTCTTTCTCAAGTCTTCAGGAATTTCTTTTAATTAAGGAACGATGTGCTGCTTGTTGAGACCTTTTAGTCAACTTTGCATATCTGGACAGGTCCCGTTGAAGTGACGTTGAGATCCAGTATTGCTGGCAGCAATCAAGCTTGTGTGTGTCAATTCTTTATAATTTGAACATTCGCTTCCCGGGTCTTCCGTGCGTGTTCTCCCCTTATCTGCATGGGTTTCCTCCCACAGTCCAAAGACATGCAGGTGAGGTGGATTGGAGATCCTAAATTGTCCCTGGTGTCTGCTTGGTGTGTGTGTGTGTGTTTGTGTGTGTCCTATGGTGGGTTGGCGCCCTGCCCGGGGTTTGTTTCCTGCCTTGTGCCCTGTGTTTGGCTGGGATTGGCTCCAGCAGACCCCCCGTGACCCTGTAGTTAGGATATAGCGGATTAGATAACGGATGGATGGATGGAATACAACATTTTTGCATGCAAGGAGAAGTTTCACAAAAAATCCTTACTATTTGGGACAGAACATAATTCCCGAGAACAACTCTATGCAAGACGGAAGAAGCATCCAAAAACATCCCACACCATAACTATAGAGAGTCACTCTGTTTGGAATAAAAGGAGTCTGAAGCTGAGAAAAGGTTGAGCAATAAAAGCAAACCTGGCGGAAGCCCATGGGGTGCCACTTAAACGAACGTTGGCACAGCTGGAGCCGGAGAGCAAGAAGACAAGCAGGGAGAGGCTTCATGAGAACGGCAGGAGTCTACGGTGAGCTACTCACTTTGGGGCAAAAGAAGATAAATGAATTCAGGGGTCCTCAATCACAGTCCTGGTGGGCCGCAGTGGCTGCAGGTTTTCTTTCTAACCCTTTTCCTAATCGGTGTCCAGTTTCCGCTGCTAATTCCCTTCTGTTCCCTCTGTTCTAATAGCCCTGTTTAATTCAAGGATTAAGTCTTAAGTATTAAATGACAGCCAAACAGAAATGAGACCTGAAACGAGCCCTCAGATGAGCAGCTAAATTGGGGCTTCAAACTCCAACCAGTTCCTTAATGAGAAGCTGATTCTTGCTGTTAATGAAACCCGTCATTCAATTCCATGGCTTGTTGCTGCTCTCTTTTTTGCCACAGCAGACATTTTCCAAAACTGTTGATATTCTATTTTTTTCTAAGAACTCCTAAAATGTTTTGGTAACCCGAGTGATCAACCTTACTGAGACCTTCATCTTTATTTTCAGATTGTGTTTGATGGGTACAAGTGAGCTGCTCATGTCCTGCTTGTTTTATGTCTCATTGATGTCCGGCTGCTATTTAAGGAAAAAACAACTAAGGGGCCGGAGTGAAGCCAATTAAAGTGGAGGATAAAGAAGTGAATCAGCATCAAAAACTGGTCACTAATTAAGAAGTTGATTAGAATGAAAACCTGCAGCCACTGCGACCCTCCAGGACCAGAGTTTGACACCCCTGATCTAAGGTGAGCCATTCTAGAGAGATCAGCTAAACGTTTAAAAATCAGGAGTGGTCTCTCCTTGACTTTCTCGTATACTCAGACTAGCAGACCTCGTGCGCTTCGCTGCAGTCGCTGTAGTTGGAATAATTATGTATCTACATGCGACTTCTAGAGCTTCTTTATATACAACATTTTTGGTTTGTCCTCCTGGAGCCAAAATATATAAATTTTGTCTCTCGGACCCCAACTCTCCTTTATATAAATCAGTAAGAAAAAAGAACGGCAAGACCACGTCAGCTGCGGAGCTCAGCTCGGAGCAAAATGACGTCAATGAGAGGGGAGATGATGACGTGACTCCCCCAGCCGCCTTAACTCTTTAGCCCTCCACAGACACACAAACACAGTCTCTCGGATCCCAACTCTCCTTTATATGTATAGATATGTGGATGGATATTTGAGGGATAAACCACAAGAGAGTGGGGGGTTAGGAGCAGACACTGATACGGCGCATCGCCGCACCCACCACATGACAAACCAACTCAGGACCCCAGATTAGGACCCAAGTGCAGTCGTGCGACGGGTGACACCTCAGCACCACACCAGTTCAGATGGAAAGCAACCAGTGGGAGGTTTTTTATGGTGGCTGGAGTGCCAGTTCTGCCACCAGCCCTCAGGTTTTACGGCCTACATGCAGGGCTGGATTAACGTCGTGCCCTGGACGGAGCAATTGCAGGTTAAGGGCCTTGCTCAAGGGCCCAATGAAGTAGAGTCGCTTTTGGCGTTTACGGGATTCGAACCGCCAACAAAACCGCATGACAACGATTATATCTTTATAGTAAGTAGATGAACTCTTTGAGGGCTGAATCATTTTTCCAAAAAAAAAAAACACTGTTTTCTGAAAAGCACACAAAGCAATGGCTTCTCACAGAAAGCAACATAAAACATCTGCTGCTGTGTGCTGTGGCTGCCAGTTTGCCAGGAGAGTGGCGTGGGGCAGCAGTGGCAGTGCATCGCAATCTGGTCTGTACCACTTAATAATAATACCGTATTTACTCGTGTGTAAGACGCGCACCCTAATTTTTACAAAGAAAATAGTGAAAAAAGTTTTGCCCCGTGTACGACGCGCGTTGTGATTCTATAGGAAGCATTTAGAGAGAGAGCGAGCGCTGTCGAGGGTGAGAGAGCGCGAGTGGGAGAGCAAGCAAGAGAGAGAGAGCGCGAGTGGGAGAGCAAGCGAGCGAGAGAGAGCGCGAGTGGGCGAGCGAGAGAGAGAGTGTGAGTGGGCGAGCAAGCAAGCGAGAGAGAGCGCGAGTGGGCGAGCGAGAGAGAGAGTGTGAGTGGGCGAGCAAGCGAGTGATAGAGAGCGCGAGTGGGCAAGCAAGCCAGCGAAAGAGAGTGTGAGTGGGCAAGCAAGCGAGTGATAGAGAGCGCGAGTGGGTGAGCGAGAGAGAGAGTGTGAGTGGGCGAGCAAGCGAGCGAGAGAGAGCACGAGTGGGCGAGCGAGAGAGAGAGCGTGAGTGCGCGAGCACGCGAGAGAGAGAGAGAGTGGGCGAGCGAGCGAGCGAGCGAGCCCAAGCAGAAGAAGTTTCCTGATGTATGACGCGCACCAGATTTTCTAATGTTAATTTTCGGGAAAAAATGTGCGTGTGGTACACGGGTAAATACGGTAATAATAATTCTTTGCATTTATACAGCGCTTTTCTGACTACTCAAGGTGCTCAGCAATTGCAGGTTAAGGCCTTGCTCAAGGGCCCAACAGAGCACAGTCCCGTTTGGCATTTACGGGATTCGAACCGGCAACCTTCCGATTGCCAGTGCAGAGCCACCACTCCGCCTATCACCACTTGTCACTGTAAGTGCCGGTCCTCCCAGGTGAACGTTACCGTAGGCCTGTCAGCTTTATAAACCTGCTCTGCATCACGATCAGCTGGCGCTGGTGCCTCCCTATTGTCGTCGATCACTTGTATCAAACTCAGAGTTCGACGAGTCAGATTCCAATTCGGCAGTCACTTTCGGTTCGCCATGGAGTCTCTTGTTTTATTTAATCGCGTTCATCTCCTGCTTGATGTCGATTGTCATTCTTGCCGTTGTTTTGCACCTCGCTACTCACACGAGTGCAGGAAATCTACGGCCAAACCGATGAAGCTAACTTTCCTTCTAGCAAAGAGAATCCGACTCAGACATTACGGCGGGTTATGTCATTGATTACCACCGTTAATCCTTTCTGTTGACAAAAGTCGACATCCGCCTTGAAAGAGTTAAAGGACCATCCATCCATCCATTATACAACCCACTATATCCTAACTACAGGGTCACGGGGGTCTGCTGGGGCCAATCCCAGTCAACACAGGGCGCAAGGCAGGAAACAAACCCTGGGTATGATGCCAGCCCACCACAGGAGTTAAAGAACCATCAATGACAAATCAAATCAAACTAATAATATACTGGACAATTATTACAAAAGTAAAGGTGAATAAATCGGAAATAAAAAAGGACCACGTCCGGTTAGCAGACACAGCCCCAAAGTGCATAAAAATCTCCATTTTGTACCAAATACTTGTATGCAATATTTGGCTGACTGAAGTGAAAGCGTCCTCAAGTTATCGTGTTTAAACACACACAGACGGACATAAGTCCAAAAATGGCATTTTTGCACTCATCCATCCATTCTCTTCTGCTTATCCGAGGTCGGCTCGCGGGGGCAGCAGTTTGAGCAGAGATGCCCAGACCTCCCTCTCCCCGACCACTTCTTCTAGCTCTTCAGGGGGAATCCCAAGGCGTTCCCAGGCCAGCTGAGAGACATAGTCCCTCCAGCGTGTCCTGGGTCTTCCCCGGGGGCCTCCTCTCAGTTGGACGTGCCCGGAAAACCTCACCAGGGAGGCGTCCAGGTGGTATCCTGATCAGATGCCTGAGCCACCTCATCTGAATCCTCTCGATGCGGAGGAGCAGCGGCTCTACTCTGAGCTTCTCACCCTATCTTTATTACCTCTCCTTGAGCCGCCAGCTTATCGTTGTGTGTCCCAATGATCCTAGGAGCTCTGTTGACGGGGGCTTTATGCCCCTGGTAGGGTCACCCAAGGCAAACTGGTCCTAGCTGAGGGACGAGACAACGATCGGTTCAGAATACCTACCATGTTTTCCCTCACCCGGACACTCGTCTCTGGAGCCAGGCCTGGAGGTGGGGCTCGATGGCGAGTGCGTGGTGGCCGGGCCTGCACTCATGGGGCAACGTGGGTCCCCCTTCCCATGGGATCACCACGTGTAGGAGGTGCCAAGGAGGTTGGGTGCAGTGTGAGTTGGGTGGTGGCCGAAAGGCGGGGACCTTAGCAGTCCGATCCTCGGCTACAGAAGCTGGTTGAATTTTCGCACTCAGGGAGATCTAAAACATCGAGATTCGTCAAAATCTCGAAATGTGATTTTTGGAGGGTTACAGTACAAATCCCATACTTCGTATACGAGAAAGTAGAAATGCTTGTTCTTTACTGGCTTTTTCTGGTTCTTTACTGGGCTGTAATGGTTTTGCCTGACAAAGTGCCATTTACTTTCTGGAAAAGGTTCTTTGCATATGAAGCTGCTTCTTTGTGCTTTGAAAAAACGTCCGAATATGTAGAAACAAACAATGCAATCCTTAATGTACGGTCGGGTACCCAGCATGCCACTCAGCGATGTGTTACCATAAACGTATGCAGCGAGAGTCCCTTTAAAAAGATGACAACGCCATCTGTTACCGTCTAGTTATTTAATAGATATTACAGATCTAAATAAATGAAGGTTCTCCTCGGGTCCTTCATGTGGTTCAGAACATCACTTTTAAGAGGGCAGGCAGCCTCTCAGGGTGGATTGTGTTAGTCTGACGAGAGTCGTCGTATGCGGGGTGGCAGAAGAACTGCTCGACCTGATAGGAAGGTAAACCCAACGTCAAAAGAGCCGAAAGGGTTCTGAGGTGATCTGCTCAGGCCTGGCAGTCGAGATCCTCAGCTGGTGCTACTTGGAGGGGCCTGTTTGCAACAAGGCACTTACATTTTCTTATTGACGCTGGGAGGCTACTCAAGTGACCAGACCAGCGACTACCTACCTACGAGGACCTCGCCTTGACCTGCCAGCTGGTTGAGAACTTTCAAGGAGTTGACCTGAACCTCGATAAGAGATTACCTGTCAAGCAAATCTGACTTTGGAAAAGTGCCATAAAATAATCTCTCCCGCACGTGCAGGTGCAACTACGCTACGTGTCCACGTGATTCCTTTGGAAGAAAGAAAACCATTTCGAATAAGTCGGTCGGTCAGTCCGTCCATCGTTTTCTAACCTGCTTAGTCCTGAACAGGGTGGCAGGGGTTTGCTGGAGCCTATCCCAGACAGCATGGGGTGCACGGGAGGATCTAACCCTGGGCAGGGTGCCAGTCCACCGCAGGACAGACACACACACACAGACCCACTGGGGTCAATTTGCGATCGCCAGTTCACCCAACCTGCTTGTCTTTGGACCGCGAGAGGAAACCCACGCAGATACACGGGGAGAACCGAGTGAGGACGTGAGCCACTGGTCTCCTTACTGCGAGGCAGCAGCACTACCACTATGCCACTCTGCTGCCCCCATTTAGACTCAGACATGGTAAAATATACCAGAAGTGAAACTAGAAACATCCATCCATCCATTATCCAACCTGCCATATCCTAACTACAGAGTCACGGGGGTCTGCTGGAGCAAATTCCAGCCAACACAGGGCACAAGGCAGGAAACACACCCTGGGTAGGGCGCCAGCCCACCACAGGGCACATACACACCAAGCACACATTAGGGACAATTTAGAATCACCAATGGACCTAACCTGCTTGCCTTTGGACCGCGAGAGGAAACCCACGCAGATACACGGGGAGAACCGAGTGAGGACGTGAGCCACTGGTCTCCTTACTGCGAGGCAGCAGCGCTACCACTATGCCACTCTGCTGCCCCCATTTAGACTCAGACATGGTAAAATATACCAGAAGTGAAACCAAAAACATCCATTATCCAACTTGCTATCCTAATTACAGGGTCTGTCAGAGCCAATCCCAGCCAACACAGGGCGCAAGGCAGGAAACACACCCTGGGTAAGGTGCCAGCCCAACACAGGGCACACACACACCAAGCACACACTAGGCACAATTTAGGATCACCAATGGACCTAACCTGCATGTCTTTGGACTGTGGGAGGAAACCCAGGCAGACACGGGGAGAACATGCAGACTCCACGCAGGGAGGACCGAGTGAGGATGTGAGCCACTGGTCTCCTCCGCCACTGTGCTGCCCCCATTTAGACTCAGACATGGTAGAATATACTGGAAGTGAAACTAAAAAGATAGATGACATGTAATATCATTAAGAACGAGTACAAAGACAACAGAGCGCTCAATGAAGCAGGCGGGCCTCTTCGTCACTTGCTGCCTGTGGCACGGCGCTCAGTGTGTAGTGGCAAATCCGCAAATTTGGTGTCATTTCTGGACCTCGGGGGAAAAATCAATCAGCGTAACCAGAAATACCAGTTTATGTTGATGTTGTGCAAGTGGGCGACGCATTCATCGGGTCGGGCGTGGCATAACACTCTGTCTGCTGCGGGTACGCACCGATTAATGGGTCTGATATCAGGTAAACGGCACACAAAAGCAGTATAAATGGTGACAGACCACCATCTCCAAGCCAAGTAACTCTAGCTTTGGACAGGCAGTAATTTATTTATTTATTTACTCAAATCCTCTTCTGTAATCCACGGTCAAGGGAGACACAACCTTTGGTATAACGCAGGAGCCACCCTAGGAGGAGATCACCACAGGGGAGAGTCGTTGTGAGAAATGCACACTCACTCCTACTGGGCCAGTTAAACACAATGCAAGATTTTGGCATAATGGGAAGAGAGCTGACGCACCCGGTGGGGGAAGACCCCTGTGAAGGATGCAGTTATACCTTAAAGTGAAGGCACAGTGTTGTAGTCAGCCCGCGGGTTCACTCATTGGCACCCAGCTGTCTTTACCTACTTGCCTCCTTTTCGCCGACACACACGACTCTCTCACCCTGACGCGAGGACTCGGAGGGGCTGCCTAAGCTCCTCCGAGCCTTCGCTGTCCCCCTTTGTTGCTGGCACGGGATGAAAATATGCTTTGAAACTGAGCAAAGCTTCTCCCAAAAATACATTCAAAAACGTGTGTAAAAGATTTCCTGCAGTCATTGTCCGTTTTCCAAAGGTTAAATGGGGTCATAAATGATCAAAGTTTGACCCGCTGCTTCCCCAACACATAACTGTTTACCGGAAGTAATAATTTGGTTGACACCATTATCCAAGGCGAATTACAACATTTGCGATGCCACTGGTTACATTTCTTCTGTAAGGTGGTCGCACCGTGCCAATAGCGGGAGTTGAACCTTCAGGGTTTTGCGGTCCCCCATATTATTATATATTGCGTGTTCTTCACGGAGTCGAATTTAGCGTCCTGCTCCGGTTTGTATGAGTGTGCAGGTTCTGCAGGCGCCTGCCTGAGTTTGAACAAGGCAGATGAACTGTCCTTTTGGTCCTGCCTTGCTCCAGGTGCCACAGGGGAAGGTCCCAGGACCCGCAACACTCCGCTAGATTAAGCGCGTTTGATGGTGCTGGGCTAGGCGGTAGTCGTATGAGGAGTTTGCGATACTCGCAAGTAACACTTGGTAGAGAAAGACGATGGATATGAAAGACAGTACAGATCGAAAATTACGAAATTGTCTCCAATTTGTTCTTATAGGAAGGGTGAATTCCGCGTTTCTCATTGGACAGTTCTGGAAACGATAACTAATTTACCCCCGACCCATTTTTGTAATGGTCTCTACTGTACGCATCTACTGGTTACATTTAATAAAGAACCCAAGATTAGACTGTTAAATAACCGTGCCCATCCGTCTAAATCCTAATCCGCTTAATCCAGTGTCAGGGTCCAGGGGATCTGGTGGCAGTCCCGGCAACGTATAAAGGTTGAAACAACATCGGACAGGTCGCCCCTCCGGTCTCACAGCACCCAGCCAGTACCCTACATTTCTGACACGGGATGACGTATTGGCGAGGGGGAGCACAAGTTTGAAAAAGAAAAGATGAACACATGAAGGAGCATTTAGCAAGAGCGCAACAACTTTAGATAAATGAATAATGTGAACAATATACATTCAAATATGAAGTCTTTGTAGTGCTGGATTAAATGACTATAACTGTTTAGTTTGCATACAGTTCATTTTAGATAGATAGATAGATAGATAGATAGATAGATAGATAGATAGATAGATAGATAGATAGATAGATAGATAGATAGATAGATACCATACTCCTTCTACATGTGTCCGTCACGTATTTCCGAATGTGTGCCGTTTAGTTTCTTAGTGTTGTTGTGCACTCCAGTTTTTTTTTCCCGAAAGCAGACGTTAAAAGTTGCCTGTTCTCACTTACCGAGGTCATCCATGCCTTGCTCTCTCTCTCTTGTTCTTGTTCCGATCGCTCTCTTTTTCTTTCCCCCTCTCTCTCTCTCTCTGTTTCTTTTTCTATTCCTGTCGTTTTTTTTTTCCTTTGGCGCTCAGTCCACGCTCCTTGTTTTGTGCTCCTATCCGATTCCCAGGCGCTGTTCAGTGCCTCAGCGGGAGAGAGGAGTCCGTTATTTGCCGAGATTCGGGGAATGAAAAAAAAAGGCGTATCTTTTGAGAACAGCATTAACCGCACAGAGGCCGCGCGAGTTTAGAGCGTCCCAGTCAGGAATCGTGCCCCCCACCTCCCATGCTCGGTCCTCCACCCCGTCCGGGACGGTGACGTAGCGCCCTGCATTCCTCTCCTTGTATGGCGCTCCCTGGTTCGGCGGCTCAACTCCGACTTCATGAAAATAATTAATCTCCCTCGTAGATTCGTCCTTTCCCCCCACACTTAGACGCGTGTGTGCATCCCCAAAGTGAGACAAATGCCGGATCGAGCTTAATAATAAGTTTCAAAACGAATAGGAAATGGCACGTGTGCGCGAGGAAGTGAACATGCCTTAAGGACAAAAATCCTTCATCCTACTCATCCTCCGCTACAGTTTCATAATTTGCAGTGGCGGGCCAGTGAATTTAAAAAAGCTCCACGCTAATCTCGAACCCCGGCCAAAAAAAAAAAAAAAAACGTCTCCACTTTGAAACTCGTCTTTATAAATCCGGACATTAAGAAACCCGAGTAACGGACATGCAGCGTCTCCTTTCATTAGCTGTGAAATGTAATAAAAACGCGTTGACGCGAAAAGTTTTAGTTTTCTGGTGTAGTGATGCAAACTCTTAAAAGCAAAGGTGCCAGGGTGGTTCACCCTAGCGATGCCAAGTTGGCAATTGATGAATAAAAAGGGCACCTGGATATAAAATAAGATAAATACAGATAGGTTCAGATAAGCAGCAAAGAAAAACAAAGCCCACTGCCCCCCTGGACCCGACTAAATGGGGCTTGAACCCTGGTCTGTCGTTTGGGTTAGCTCACCCAGTAGCCCTCCAAAGTGCCCGTTCAAAACATTGCTCTTTTCTACCTTCAGACTCTCACCTCTACTCCTTCTGCTTCCTCCTCTACCTCTGACTTTGCCCTCATCAGTAGACAAATAAAAATGACACCTTAAAAAAAAAGAAATAAAAAGATGACAGGTATGTATACAAAATAAGATAAATAAGAAGTTTCAGATAAGCAGCAAAGAAAAACAAAGGCCACTGCCCCTCTGGGCCTGACTAAACCCTGATCTCTCATGTGGCCCACCAAAGTGCCACATCAAAACCTGCCATCCCTCTCCAGACTCTGGCCTCTCCTCTTCCTCCTTCCTCCTCTTCCTCTGATTTTGCACTCAACAAGCCAGCTGGCCATCTCCTAACATACACACCTTAGTGACAATGGGGTAGGGACAGGGGACTGAAGGATTTTCTGCAATTAGAGAGAACATGCAGTCTCTACACAGAATCCAGGAGTCTGTTAACTAGTGTGCTCCCGTTCCATCCTGGTGAAACCAACAATCTCCAAGTAATGTCCTGGATGCATATGAATAACCTGAACAGCATCAGTATTTATGCTCCCAAAATAAAGAGTGAGCCAGACAGACCCAAGTACGGTCAATACACCTTTAGGAAAGGATGAAGATCACAGGACAAAGAGGATCAGCGGTGAGGAGCTCCAAGCTTTTATAGTATTATTGTGCCCACCGAGAGCTGACTTCCTTTTGTGGTTCACACTACAAGGCTTGTTGCTTTTTGCAGTATCACTGCTGTCACAGCCCTTCACCGATCTTAAATGTTTTATTCATGGGGCCATTCTGGTCTGACAGCACTGGACTGGTACTTTAACCCTAAGAGATTGTGTGCCGAGTGGTGCAGTGGGTAGCGCAGCTGCCTCGCAGTTAAGAGACCTGGATTGGTTTCCCGGGTCCTCCCTATGTGGAGTTTGCATGTTCTCCCCGTGTCTGCATGGATTTCCTCAAACAGTCCAAAGACATGAAGGTTAGGTGCATTGGCGGTCCTAAATTGTCCCTAGCGTGGGTGTGTGTGCCCTTTGGTGGGCTAGCACCCTGCCCGGGGTTTGTTTCCTGTCTTGCGCCCTGTGTTGGCTGGAATTGGCTCCAACAAACCCCCATGACCCTGTAGCTAGGATATAGCAGGTTGGATAATGGATGGATGGATTGTGTGCCTCCTGCCTCTCTGGTCACCCCCTGCTCCTTATAATCCTGGTCAGACCTTCGATGGTTGATCTAGTATGGGATTTGATCCTTGTCTCGTCGTACTTTGCACAGTTCCACCTGGAGGATATCTGGTTTCAAAGCTTTGACGCGGTGATCAGATGACCACACTGTCCATGACCACCTTACAGCTCCGGACTGATCCTGTTTTCAGTACCAAGGAGCAAATCCTCGTCTGTAATCTTAGGCCTGCTCATCAAATCCTGGCCTCATCCTGGTCTTTCATTTCTGGGTTAACAGAAGGACGCTGACCGTGTCCATGTTTCTCAGTCCTGTCCAGATCTCACAGCTGTGGTCTGATGACGGGAAGTTCAAACGCAATCTTTATTTAGGTCTTTGCATTTATTTTATTTATCATGCATTTATTTCTAGTAGGAGTGAGTACAGGATTGTGGTGTTCACTGTCTGTTCAAATCATTCTTTATGCTGCTGCAGGAGTCCTTACAAAAACTAGTAAACACTTCACTCCAGTTCTTAAGTCCTTACACTGGCTCTCCCGGGTTAAGTTTAGGGCAGAGTCTGAAATCCTTCTTTTAACATATAAAGCCTTAAAAGGCTGAGGCCCTGTTTATTATCTGAACTTATGATTACACATCAGATCGCACATTGAGACCTCAAGATGTTATCCTACTGCAGATTACAAGAAAGAATAAAATAACAGTGGGAGGTTGAGCTTTTAGTTACGGGGTCCTGAAGCTGTGGACTGATCAGTCTGTTAGTATAAGAGATACCCCAGTTGGGCTCAGCCTGGTCTCACGACTTTAGTCTGGCATACCCTGACTAGAGCTGTGGATTAGCTGTGCATACTGCATCTCTGTTGGTAGTCCTCAGTGCTAAAATACAAGTAAGACGATATTAAAACACTACGACCAACCCTGCCCTTCTCTGTTTCTCATTATCCTCATGTGCTGCTTGGTTCCACTGCTCTTCTGCCAAATTGTCTGCCTGTCTATGGAAAAGTCATCTCAGATAAAGGAGCGCTGGGAATCATGGGGTTAGAAGGGACCTTTCATCAGACTGGCCGGCCCAACACTGACTCAGCTGTAATACGGCCAATCGGGAGGAGGCGGCTTGTTGGCCGAGGTCTCCAGGACTCTGACTGTGTCTGGCTTGTCTGACTCCTTCAATATGGCCGCGGTTCTGCAGTTAGCTGATGGACGGATGTTGTTGAATTTCATTTATGTTAATTAGTTTCTGTATCCATGTGTGATAGTTCTGTATTCAGTGAGTGGTATCCTTCCTTCGTGTATTTTGCATTGTAGTTTGTATTGTATTGTATCTCTAAGATTGCCCATCTAGCTCGGTGAAGAGGATTACTTGTGTTCCACCTTGTGTGTCGTGTTTTTGACACCCATTGCTGTATCCAGCAGGGTGCGCTAGCTCCCTGGTTGGAATAAGTTCTTTTAAAATTGTGGTGTCTTAAGTAACCCAAAACTATATAGATATAAAATTAAACAGGGGATACCCCTCCAATAGTGATACGATGATAAGAAATCACATAAGAGAAAATAACTTCGCTTTCTTTAGTGACGATTTACGCGGCATAACAGACGAGCAAGCCAATGACAAGACTATCACCGAGGTGGGATCTCGATGTATACTGTCTGCCATTTTCATTGCTGCGTTGGAAGGATTTTCCGGATTGGATGACGTTATCTCCCATCTGTCCGTCGGCTTCAAAGGTGTGCCGGGCAATGTGCCAAGGCTTCATACTCTTTCTTCATGGGCAGGTGAATCATGCCATTCCAAACAAGGCAACGAGAGAATCCAATATCATGCTGACTGACACACAGAAATAGTACAAGGCCCATTTTCGTAGTTGTCTTCTAATGCTTGCCCAGCAGGTCTAAATGATGAGCCCCCCTGACCAGGGCCGGATTAAGATGAAATTTGGCCTGATGCTGCAGCACAAAACGGCCTGTTTTTTCTCGGCATTGGCGCCTCTGCATTCGACACTCACCGTACACGCACACTCAGACGCACCAAGGAGCCTTAATTGCTTGCCTTTATTGAACATGAATAATAAGAACGACGTAGTACCGTAACAACTCGAGATGAACTTCAAACTATGGAACATTCAATAGCAATTGTCTGAAAAGTGCACTTAATGCAGAACACCTAACAATGAAATACACTAAATTTCGCAATTCTCTTACGAAACAGAGTAAGAAAAAATGAATTTGCAGAGAGATTGGGTCAAAGTGACTCCGTTTAGGCTCTTGAGGGTAAAAATTTGTCCACGTTTTAAATTTCATAATAGACCAGAATCCTGTCGAGGATTTTAAAAATTCTAAACATCCATGCCGGGCCTGCGGGCCAGCTTTTAGTTTCACCTTCACCGATAACCATTTAAATCGCCATCGATTTTTACCGTACAACTAACTTTCAAGGTGAAAAACTTACTACGTGGCACTTACCGAACAATAATAAAGTGGCAAGAATCCCCAAGATATTGCAAAAAACGCAGCTGAATTACTAAGTCAACTGTTTAACGTAAAATCGATAGCATTGACTTGAAATCTTCAGTTAGCAATAAACACGACGACGTTATAGTTACGTCACAGCACAAAGAACAAGAGTAACTGTATAATAAGTAACGCTGTGTCTAGGCGTCTGAAAGTTGGACTCCAAATTTCATTCTAAGAATTATTTTGAGGTTAATATAGCAAAGGAAATTTGTTCAGCTTCCGGAAAATTCTCGTCTGTTGTCATCTGGGCCTATTTCACGAATGGGCCTAATACTGCAGCGTCAATAGCACCCACCGTAATCCGGCCTGCCCTGTGTGCTAAATCTGGACTCGTGTTAGCTGTACATGTGAGAAGAAGCAGATTTATGAAATATATTTTGTACAGAGCACAGTGACATATTAAACTTATAAACTTATACAGTAGAACCTCTGGTCACGAGCGTTTCCGAACACGTACAAATCGGGTTACGATCAAAAAGTTCACGACCACACGCTCTGGTGGGGAACAATAACACTGGCGGCCAGTTTCCCTTCCGGTTCGCACGCGCCAATGATCTCCCATTTTCTTTTGTTTGCGTACACGGGGCCTAACAAAGCAGCCGATGCTGCAAAAGGAGTTACAATGTTAACCAAGCAGAGGCCTCAAGAGCTGGAAGAGGTGGAAAAACGGTTGCTAGTGTGGCGGAGCGAGAAGCACATCATATGTGATCCTACGCGAGAAAGCCAGGGAGATTCATGGCGATTTGCTGAAAAAAAAAATCGTTCTTCGAGTGGCGAAGGCGAGGAATTTAAAGCCAGTGGAAGATGTTTTGAAAAGAGACGTGGCATTTCATTTTATTCCCTGTGCTTGAAACTCGGGTTTACAGCGAGCGGATCGTAAGGGTGTAGCGCCATCTCTTACAATGTTAGTTGTCCAAGGTTTTTACATTTAGTTTACTATTTCGCTGTGCATTCTATGGTGTAATTAACTATTTTTGTGCTTACAAAACTTTAAAAATATATTTAGATACAGTTCCTACAGTCTGGAACGGATTAATTGTATTTACATACAGTCTTATGGGGAAATTACGTTCGGGTCACGTCCAGAGTTTCGGAACGAATTTACGGTCGTGAGCAGAGGTACCGCCGTATTCTGATTACAATTGCACACCCAGCCTGTCTGGAATGGGAGTCTTTCTCTGAACTGCCTTTCCGGAGATTTCGGTTTCGGTTCCTGGTCTTCTTAGAGAGTCAAAGCTCACGGAGGGATTCCCTCGTGTGAGATTTTTGGGCTACACGTGAATTAAATTGCTGTTGCCGCCTTTCTGCTCTACCCTATAGACTGCATCTTGACCCCATTAATAATCTCACTGTCCTGTCCTGTCCCGATGCCCCAGCTTCAACCAGTCGACTGCATGTGTGAAGTCTCCCTGCTCCTGTGCCCATCCTAGACTGGTCTCTCAGCTCCGACCTGGGGGGATAGGGGTGGTGGTCCTGTCCAGATATCACAACCAGCTTTGGGGCCTACCCTGCCACCATCTCCTAGCTGCGCCTTAACGGCTGCATTCCAGCCTGATCCTGCTTTTATGGAGTTGGATCAATGCCTTATCCCTAAACCCCTCCCTGGTCACACAGCTCCAGGCTGATATTTGACCCCAAGCCATCCCTAGACAGCACCTCGCTCTGCTCATGCCGCATCCCTGCAAGATGACATTTTGAATCCCGGCTTATCTTGTATGACTTATTGCTCTCTGGAATCTCCTGTTTGCTTAACCTTTCGTTACACACGCCAGACCCCGGGTGTCACATTTAGGGCTGCGGTGGCTCTTGGTTTTCATTCCAACCACTTTGTTAATTACTGCTGCTAACAGGAGGGATTTCATTTGCCTTCATTTTTATTTGACTTCCTTGTTTAAAAACTTTTAAAGCCCTTCGTTGTTTCTTTCTACTTCAAGCAGCCAACAATAATGAAACGCAAAGCGAGCCGACAGCTAACCAGGAACATCCGTGGTCTCCACCAGGGCCCCTGTTTTATTGTGGTAATGTCTTAATTAGAAGCTCTTCACGTTACATTGACTCCGTTTCCTTTTAGTCTTCTCATTCAGTCACACAATACAATTCCGAAACCGTTGCTTTTCTTTTTCCGAGAGAATTTCCGAAACATTTTGAGAAGATCGATTATTTCTCAGACTTTTCATTTTTTCTTTGTAAAAAGAAGCAATGTTTCTGAAACTTAATAGGGAGCAGCGCAAGGGAAGTTTGGCGTCCCGTTTAATGTCTGACGACTCTAAAGCACTTAAACCAGGGGTGTCCAGCGCCGGTCCTGGGGGGCCGCAGTGGCTGCAGGTTTTCATTCTCCCCCTTTTCCTAATCAGTTTTCGCTGCAAATTAACTCCTTTACCATTCCTTTTAATTGCCCCGTTTTTAAGGATTCAGTCCTCTGAATTGACTCGTTTCTCCATTGAATGGCAGCCAAACAGAAATGAGATGTGAGACGAGCCAAGAGATGACCAGCTAAACTGGGATTTCAAACTCCAACCAGTTTCTTAAATCTTGCTGTTCATTAAATAGCAGGAGTTGTTGCTGCTCTCATTCTGTTGATTTTCCATTTTTTCGAAGACCACCGTTGAGTTGTTTGGGAGACCTGAGTAGACCAACCTGGCCGAGACCCTCACCTTTCTTTATTTTTGGGCGATCTGCTCGTTTTGTGTCTCATTATTGTTTGGCTGCTCGTGAAGGAAAAAGAAACAACTAAGGGGGTCCGAGTCACGTCAAGTAAAACGAAGGCAACACAGCAGCAAAAACGGCTCACTAGTTAAGAAGACGATTAGCATGAAAACTTGACGCCACATGCGGCCCACCGAGACCGGAGCTGGACACCCCTGACTTACATGCAGCAATCACAAGCAAAAGAAACGCTCGATGGCCTCAGAGTTTTAAGAGCAAAGGGAAATGGATCGGTTCGTCGGGTCCGTCTCTCGGTTGCTCTGGCCAGTTAGTGGCGCCCCCCTTCTGGAAGGCTTGTGGTTAAGCAACTTCCTCTGCGCTGTGGGGAGAGAAAGAGACAATGGCGTTAGCGGCAGGACCCCCTCACGTCCCGGCGGGTGGGTACTTACCTTGACTGAGCCTGTGAGGAGGTTCAAAGGCACACGTGAATGAAAACGAAGGTAAAATAAGCATTTTCTATTGGCACAAGTAATGGCTACTAAACAAGAAATTGACGTACACGAAAATGTGGTGCCACTGTGACCTTCTGGGGTCTGAGTTTGAGACCCCTGAACTAGAGCGACCCTGCGTTAGACAGCTCTGGAGTATTTTAGGCCTCCAAAGTCTCCAAAGCCTTGACCGCCATGTTCCACAGGCCCGGTCTGCACTCGTTTGTCTTTTCTGTCACTCATCCTCATCTCTTGTGGGTTTATCACATCTCTGTCCTAATGTTGTCTCATCTATTTTAGGGCCTAAACTCACACCCGCCATTGCAGTCTGTCCGGGCTTTTTATAGCACCTTTCCTCCCATCCATCCATCCATCCATTTTCTAACCCGCTGAATCCGAATACAGGGTCACGGGGGTCTGCCGGAGCCAATCCCAGCCAACACAGGGCACAAGGCAGGAACCAATCCTGGGCAGGGTGCCAACCCACCGCAGTCCTCCCAAAGCAATCCTACCAAAACAGACTTGACGCCTGTGGCCTTGCGATTGCTGCCCAGTCATCGGTCCGTCTGCAAGTCTGCGCGCGCTCGTCTGTCCCCTTTGGCGGGTGGGCCGCTGCTAGCTGCATTTCACTGGGCAGGAAAAGATAAACAGTTGAGCGCAGAGCGGGGAGCGTGAGGACGTCTGAGATAAACAAGAATACATTTTTTCCAGAAGTTATTAATAAACAAATCCAATGGAAATCATGAGTTTGCAGCTCTTCTAGGCACGACGCCAGCTCAGGGCCCGTCTCACCAGTCATGACAGCACATGGCACTTGTCGGCAGGAATACAAACTAAACAATGTGGGAGCCAGCCGTCTATCTGTTTATTTCAAGCATGCCATCCTCTGTGGAGCTGCACATTGTGGGACTGTTGGCACCGCTCATGTCTTCAGCACACATACAGCATCATGCATGGTGCCTACTAAAGATGTTCACCGCATGAAAGTCTTCACGGTGTTATGAATGCAACATTGAAGCACAGTGGACTTTATTTTCCTTTTTTGACGTTCATCTCTTATACAGTATATAGACTCCAATGTCTGTCTGTCCGTTTTTCACGAGAGAACGGATTTCGAGCGGGTTTCTTTCTAGAATTTTCTTGAACATTCCAGTTGATTTTGCGACTTTTCTGTCTCATCATGCTAAGTATCAGGGTTCGCTTGTGGTACCGATGTATTTGAGCGAATCTGAGAGAGACTCTTTGGGCTGCTGGGCCCTCGTCACTCAGCCTCCGTACGTATCTTACCTCCGCTTAGCTAACAAACGGGACAACTGCTTAACGGATTTCGATCGGGTTTCTTTCTAGAATTTTCTTGAACATTCTGGTTGATTTTCCGACGTCTCTCATCGGGCTAAGAACCACCTGCAGGAGTGATATTTTCATGCTAAGAGGCTATGGGACTTGGGGTGAGGGGGGGCGTGACATCAGGAGTGGGCGGGGCCCTCCTCACCGTCCTGTATCACTACTATGTGGGCGGAGCTGCAGGGGTTGCTAGTATCTTATATATAAACGTCTGTGCGTGTCTGTCTGTCCAGTCCAGGAGCGAGAGGTGGAGTCGAAGTAAGCGCTCCGCCTCCGTGGAAATACGAGGGATATCCAGAAAAAAAGGTTACAACAGCTGTTAAAAATCAAAAAATGAATATATTTCAACCAAATTTACAGGGTATGTTCCAAAATGTGTGTTTATTTCTCAACATAATCGCCGTCAACTTCGATGCACTTCTTCAGCCTGGGCACCAGCTTTTTGATACCCTCGTCGAATACGCTCCGCTCCACCTCCGAAAGCCACTTCTCCACTGTCTCCGTCACCTCCTCATCGTTGGAAAAATGTTTCCCACCCAAGAATTCTTTCAGTTTGGTTTCCACAAGCTGACAATGGATTTCGGCCGCGGAAACGCGACGCAAAGTGAGGAACTCGATGACCGAACGAATCTCGCATCGGCGGTATGTGGAGCAAACGGTCTCAGCAGAGGTTGACGAACTCGCTTGCTGTGATGACATTTCACAACTGACTGACGCGGTCCCGGGCTTATTTTGACCGTTAGGACCCCCCTACACGCAGTGCACTGGCGAGGTGAGCACATCGGCAAAACGAATCCTCCTCGGAGAGAGACGTCCCTTCAGTCACCTGACATCTCTACAGTTCAGTTTATTTTCTGATGATTTAAAGAGTTTCTAGGACCCACAGCACAGGCTTACACAGCTAGTATATATACAGTATACATATTTATATACTGGGTGAGTCAGACTTATGCTAACACTAATGGTACTGCTATGTCTGTACTGATATTTAATTTTTGTGGACGATTTATGTGCCACATGTGGTCCATGTGTTGAACGTGATGGCAAACAGGATGAGACATTCCTGTAAATCATCTGGCACATGAAGTATGCTTTGTGAATAAATTGTTTCCGCCATTCAAATGTTAACATCATTTTGACTCACCCTGTATATATATATATATAACTCAAAAAAAGAATTAAAGGAACACTTTTTAATCAGAGTATAGCATAAAGTCAATGAAACTTATGGGATGTTAATCTGGTCAGTTAAGTAGCAGAGGGGGTTGTTAATCAGTTTCAGCTGCTGTGGTGTTAATGAAATTAACAACAGGTTCACTAGAGGGGCAACAATGAGATGACCCCCAAAACAGGAATGAAGGGTTTAACAGGTGGAGGCCACTGACATTTTTCCCTCCTCATCTTTTCTGACTGTTTCTTCACTAGTTTTGCATTTGGCTACAGTCAGTGTCACTACTGGTAGCATGAGGCGATACCTGGACCCTACAGAGCTGGCACAGGTAGTCCAACTTCTCCAGGATGGCACATCAAGACGTGTCATTGCCAGAAGGTTTGCTGTGTCTCCCTGCACAGTCTCAAGGGCATGGAGGAGATTCTAGGAGAGAAGCAGTTACTCTAGGAGAGCTGGAGAGGGCCATAGAAGGTCCATAACCCATCAGCAGGACCAGTATCTGCTCCTTTGGGCAAGGAGGAACAGGATGAGCACTGCCAGAGCCCTACAAAATGACCTCCAGCAGGCCACTGGTGTGAATGTCTCTGACCAAACAACCAGAAAGACTTCATGAGGGTGACCCAAGGGCCCCATGTCCTCTAATGGGCCCTGAGCTCACTGCCCAGCAGCATGCAGCTCGATTGGCATTCGCCATAGAATACCAGAATTGGCAGATGCACCACTGGTGCCCTGTGCTTTTTACAGATGAGAGCAGGTTCACCCTGAGCACGTGACAGAAGTGAAAGGGTCTGGAGAAGCCATGGAGAACATTATGCTGCCTGTAACATCATTCAGCATGAGCAGTTTGGTGGTGGGTTAATGATTGTCTGGGGAGGCATATCCATGGAGGGTCACACAGACCGCTACAGGCTTGACAAAGGCACCTTGGCTGCCATTAGGTATCAGGATGAAATCCTTGGACCCATTGTCAGACCCTATGCTGGTACAGTGGCTCCTGGTGCACGACAATTCCTGGCCTCATGTGGTGAGAGTATGCAGGCAGTTCCTGGAGGATGAAGGAATTGATACCATTGACTGGCCACCACACTTTCCTGACCTAAATCCAATAGAACACCTCTGGGACATTATGTTTTGGTCCATCCAATGCCACCAGGTTGCACCTCAGACTGTCCAGGAGCTCAGTGATGCCCTGGTCCAGATCTGGGAGGAGATCCCCCACAACACCATCTGTCATCTCATTAGAAGTATGCACCGATGTTGTCAGGCATGTATACAAGAACACAGGGGCCATACAAAGTGCTGCATAATTTGGAGTTGCTGCAATTCAATTTGGGCAAAATGGACTAGCCTGCCACATCATGTCTTCACTCTGATTTTTGGGGCGCCTTTGAATTCAGGGCTCTGTAGGTTGATCATTTTCATTTCCATCAAACGATGTGGCATCCTTTCGTTCCTAACACATTACCCAGTCTATATCAGTATAGATATCCAGGAGGATTTCTTTTTCCCATTGAGATCTGATGTGTTGCCAAAGTGTTCCTTTAATTTTTTTGAGCAGTTTATATTCTATGATCTGCTTGGCAGATGTTTGCCGACTGGCAGACCAACCACATGCATTACCTGGTAGGTAACCACCCATACCATCAGATCGGGACTCTGACTACGGATGCTATGAATATATATATATATATATATATATATATATATATATATATATATACTGTACATATATCTGCGGTGGGTTGGCACCCTGCCCGGGATTGGTTCCTGCCTTGTGCCCTGTGTTGGCTCCAGCAGACCCCCATGACCCTGTGTTTGGAAAATTGGATGGATATATGTACATATATAATCCAACATCTGTCTGTCTGTCCGTTTTTCACAAGAGAACTACTTCACGGATTTCGATTGGGTTTTTTTTTTTTCAGAATTTGCTTGAACATTCCGGTTCATTTTGCGACTTCTCTCATTGCGCTAAGTATTACAGTTCGCTTGCAGTTCCGATTTATTTGCGCAAATCCAAGACAGAGAGGCTGCGGGCCAAGGGGTGGGGAGGGAGTGTGATGTCAGGAGTTGGGGAGTCGCTCCGCCTCTGTGTTTTGGAGGGTACTTTACCTCCACTTAGGTAGCCATACCTGCTTATTGCTTATTGATTTTTAAAGTTTCACGAGAGCGCAGACGGAGCCATGGGGAACAGCTAGTATATATAACAATAACAAAGTCTGCCATGCCAGGCAGGCACCGATGTCTCGGACTAGTCCACGCTAATTCAGGTGGCACTGCCTCGTCCAGCTAAATAACCCAGTAATCATGCAGCAGGCCTGATCGACTATTTTGTGCCCACAGCCAAGTCCTGCTGTGTCCTCAGCTAATAATCACCAATGCCCTTTGTCTTTCCAATCATATTGTATCATGAGGTACTCATTCTGACGTCATAAAGAAATGAGGCCTGCTGGGTTTAGCCCTAGTGCCTACCAATGATGTGTTGGGTTTTGTGCCTGCAGATGAAGCCCACCTTGTCCTTTAACTTCATTTCCGTGTTAGGTGAGAACCATCAGGATGTCACGTTGAGTGGATGTTTTTAGATGTGATCCACTTTGAGTCCTACTGGTACATCGTTCACATTTCAACATTGATATAGATAGATAGACCTGCAATCAATGCCGTGAAGCCATCTCACAAAGTCTGGCATGCCTGGCAGGCACACTAATTCAGGGGGCACTGCCTCGTCCAGCTAAATTACCCAGTAATCATGCAGCAGGCCTGATCGACTATTGACCATACCCAAGGCTCAGAGCCACCACGCCACCCAATTAGCTAAGGCCCACTAAGAAACCATAAAGAAATGAAGCCTACTGGGTCCAGAACTGGCACCCACCATCAAAGTCGTGGACCAAGTAAACTCTGCTGTTTTGTGATTATAGTTAAGACCTTCTGTGTCCTCAGCTAATAATCCCCAATGCCCTTTGTCTTTCCAATCATATTGTATCATGAGGTACCCTTTCTGATGTCATAATGAAACTAGGCCTTCTGGGTTAGCCCTGGTACCTACCAATGATGTGTTGGCTTTTGGGTCTGCAGATGAAGCCCACCTTGTCCTTTAACGTCATTTCTGTGTTAGGTGAGAACCATCAAGATGTCACGTTGAGTGGATGTTTTTAAGATGCAATCCACTTTGATATGAACGAATGAGTCCTACTGGGACATCGTTCACATTTTCCCCATCGAAAGGCACTGATGTCTCAGACTTATCCACGCCAATTCAAGGGGCATTGCCTTGCCCAGCTAAATAACCCAGTAATCATGCCATGTCATGGTCCCATTCCTCAGAGGTCTCCCTTATCTGCATCGGGACATTAAAACTGGTTTGTTTCCCCTAACCCCAAGACCAGCCAGATGGTAAGGTGGTCATCTTGGACCAACTAGGGGCCACTGGAGTCTTTCATGTTAGGCCTAAATAAAGCAAGTCGATGTCCGCCATTCCAGTCCTATCATCACCTCAAGTGTCTTCTTAGTCCAATGTTTGAATAGGCCTGTTACAATGACCGGTCCCCATCTGGGCACAGCACGGACCCCAATGGTAAAAGCAAATGAAACCCGCAGAGGCACATCTGGGTTAAGGTCAGCACTCTTTAATGCTCACTGTAGGCTACCGTTGACTGAAGAAACATCAAATCTTGCTCGGGACACAGGGACCACGTCTCAGACGGGCAGCGCTCAGGCTCTTTGACCCGGGCACTCATTTATACAATATATATATAGATCTATTTATTTATATATACACACATTTACAGAGCACACCCTACCATGAGTCTGCTTCAATACCCCACCCATCCCACCCAAACCCCAACGCTTCACCCTGTGCTGTCACCTTAGCAATTCGGCAATCAGGTCATGAAGTTCGGCACTCAGCTCTGCTGGGTTTATAGATTCACTAATGAGGGTGGCCAGACAGGTGCCACCCTCTAGAACCGATGGCGACCGCAAGAACAAGAAGCGTAGGCAACGGCGCGCCACCTCCGGGTAATAATGCTGTTTGGAAAAGAAATAGATGGCCGGCAAATTTTCCAGGCTGACTTCCAACCTGTTCTCCCCACCTTCAAAGTCCAAGAGCGCCTCCAGCTGCTTTTTAAAGGCCGGTAGCAGAAAGCGGTTGGCCCCCTCCATCGTGCGTCCCAGGGGCGATTCACTGAAAGCACTCCGCTGACTGTCGGTGATTATCTGTGCCATTTCTGGGCAGCGCACCTCCGCCAGCGTGCCCAGCGAGCAGCCATGCAAGTGATGGAGAACGGGAATGAAAATCTCTGGTGGCACATCCCGGATCTGGATGGTGGCCCCAGCGACACTGCGCGATTCTGAAAAGTCGCCTAACAGCATTGCCCGGAAGTAATCCGAGCCATTCGTGATGGCGTGCCGACTGGCAGCCACCCGGAATCCATCATCCAGCAGGAATACCAAGTCGGCTTCCCCAGTTTCTGTCATCAGCTTGTAGGTACAGCCCTGCCCAGTGCCACCAGTAGTGGGGACAAGGGACGTAGTTCTTCGGTTATCCTTTACCCTGCGTTCTACCACCTCATCCTTGGAGAGGTCTTCCTCACCGTGGCCCAGCAAGAAGGTGATGGCATCAACCAGCAAGCCATAGAAAGGGCTGGAGAGCTGGGGTGGTTGTGACTGGGCACCAACACCGGAGACTGGGGTCTTCGCTCCACAAAGGGCCTCAAGTGTCAAACCAGCATGGCAACTAGAGGAGGAGAACACCAAGTCAAGGGTCAGCTGTAGTCCACCATGATCCAAAAGCAGCTTTCGTAACATGGCTTCACTCCTACGAAAGAGAATGACAGAAATGACACAAGTGGACATAAAACATCTCAAAGAAGGGCAGCTGCCCACTGTGGCCTGTCTGGCACTGCTTTAGTTCACTGGTACCTCAAATGGGCAACGACAAAAGTCCATCTGGACAAGCTGCCCCCTGGCTGCCACGTCAAACTCCACACCATGTAATCTCCTCACCCAACACTCAAAGGACTGGCGGCCAACAGATAAATCTGAACATCCAGGGTGTCGGAGTGCGGCTCACTGGCTTGACGATTAGTGCCCCTTCGCTACCAACAGACCAGCTCACATTCTTCCTGTCCTCCTTAACACTTCTGACCAAAGCAGTGGTGACAATTCACCTCATCCACACCCTGGCATACACAGAACAAGCAAACTAATGAGGCAAGTGGCTGCTGCAGCTCACCAGGATGCCCACACTGTCCTGTGTGCGGGTGGCCGTACCCATCACCTGGTCACACACACTGCACAGGGCGGGCGGTGCTTCAGCACCTCTTGTCCTTCCCTCTCAGTATTTTAAGACTGCCACTGGTTATGGGTGTCGGGCGGAGGTGCTGACCTTCACCCATCTTGGCACAATAAATTACAGGCCGACTTCAAAAATCCTGCAAAATGAAGAGCAGGGGGTCTCAAACTCCAGTCCTGGGGACCCCGCTGTGGCTGCGGGTTTTTATTCCAACCAGCTTCTGTTTTTAATTGGACTCCTGGGCTAATTAATTGAGTTGTTATTTCCCAAGCTCTGTGGTTTCGGACCAGTATAGAAATAAAAAAAAATACAAAAAACAATTAAAATTTACTAAGCAGATATATGGGAAGAATGTTTGTTTTTTTGAACAATATTTTCATTTTACTTTTCCAGGTTTTCAAATTGTTTAATTAATCCATTATTTATTAACTAGTGGGTCTGACGCTAAAGTAGTTGCAGCCTTTCGTGATTCCACGTCGTCTGCTCTGCTCGTTTTTAATTGTCATTAATAAGATACAATGAAGGGGAAAAAGTGCACAGAGAAACGATAAAACAGAATGAACTCAACAAAAGAGAGAAAGTGTTTAAATCTAGAGCAACAATAGAAATATTTCTAAATCTATAGATATCTATTATATATATATATATATATATATATATATATACAGTAAATAAAAGCCAAATCCCACCGACTCGCTCATCACAAAATCTCCTGAACCCTGAGGACTTGAAATTTGGAACGTAGGCTACCCTTGGCCCATAAGCGCTCGCTAAAAAACGCTTCTAAAAATTTTGTGGTCCAAGCACGTTCTGTCTGTATGTCTGTCCGCTTTTCACGAGAGAACCACTTCACGGATTTACATCGGGTATTTTCTATAATTTGCTTGAACATTCCAGTTGATTTTGCGACTTTCTCATAAGTATCGGAGTTCGCTTGTGGTAATCAATTTATTAGCACGAACCCGAGAGAGACTCATCGGGCTGCGGGGCCCTCCTCACTCACGTGTCTGCCTCGGGGCGTAACCTAAACTGAGCAACTGAGCGAAACAAGCCTACGTACTAATGGTGTAGTAAAGGCAATCACAGTTTGGTGGCCCTTCTCTACTTGAAGCCCCTTTGTGAGCCCACCAAACACAGCGGTTAGTGGATTAGGAGGGATTGTGACCCCCTAAGCCGTCTGAAAAGCATTTAATGATTTTGGTGCAGAATGATGTTAATTTGGTGCATGGCGCCCAAAACATGTGACCCAGTGAGGCTGGAGCTCGATTGTAACGTTTGCATGTTGGAACATTTTGGAGAATTTTAAACGAGAGAGACGTGCAAGATAAAAGATTTTGAGTTGAATAACTGAATTCTTTGCGGGTATGGCGCTCGAGTGTATTCTGTGCGTGGCTGCCTTCCACTCCATTTCTTTCCTTAAATGGCACACGAACAGAAATGAAACGTGAAGCGAGGGAGCCAACAGAAGTCCAGCTAAGTCACAGCCTCAAACTCCAACCAGTTGCTTAATTAGACGCCGATTCTTGTTGTTCATTAAACTTGTTCTTTAATTCCATGGCTTGTTGCTGCTCTCATTGTGCAATAGCAGACACGTCCAAAATTGTGGATTTTCTTTTTTCTAAGAGCACTGGTCAAATGTTTTGTGGACCTGAGCAGATCAGCATTCCTGAGACCTTCACCTTCACTTGAATGTCAGATGTTGGCACTGTGTATCTGATTATGTTCAGCTCTGACGGGAGAGCGTCCCCCGCGTGGGGAGAAGAGCACGTGGCTGTGATATCTCTGGCAATGAGCAGCTACCCTCTAAAGCACATGGCGCTCTGATCTCTCTCTCTCGCTCTCAAAAACGTCAAACGTTACTCCTTAACAGTCTCTAAACGACAACGTGTGCTGAAGAAACGCAGAATCGCTAGCTAAGCAGAGGCAACACGTGACCAGAGGTAGAGCAACTCAAACGGAGGCTGGCGTGTTAGTGAGGAGCGCCCCGCCCGGCTCCCTACTCCTGAGGCCCCGCCCACTTCCCTCCTCCCCTCAGCCCGCAGCCTCTCTCTCGGATTCGCGCGAATAAATCGGTGACGCAACCGAACTAGAATAGCGTGATGAGAGAAGTCGCAAACTCAACTGGAACGTTCAAGCCAATTTTTGAAGAAAACTCGATCTACATCTGTTAAGCAGTTCTCTCGTGAAAAGTGGACAGACAGACACAATTGGCCGGCCGTTTCGCGTTTTCCAAAGTCCAAATTACTAGAAAAGACCAGCGTATATGCTACTTTGGCCAGCCATTTCACAAAGTGGCGAGAGCTCCCTGGCCAAAATGTGATGTGCTGATGTAAGACTGTCCGCTCAAAGTGCGAAGATGTTTGAAAACTTTCAGAAGTGAGCTTTCCATTCTGCACGAGAAACTGCTCAAGGTAGGTCTTGTTCAGAAAGCGTACGCCACTTGAGACGGCCTTCCTCTCGTCCGAACACTAACCTTAAGGTCAATAAAATAGGTTCCTTTAGAGGTAAAATGATAACAGACATGTGAAACCTACTTACATACCTAATCTTAATGATCGTGAAACAACCAAGTGGAGTGAGTCTGCTTTCTGAACCAGAGCTGCCAAGGCTACACTCAATGCAATTCCACTACTAAGTGCGCAATAAATCGCTGCTCATGCCTTTTTTCATTCCAACTTTGGCCGATTGCCCTGTGCCAACTCACAAATCCCGAAATCGAGGAAAAGATCTGACATTGGGTGGTCAATTTACAGCGACGTTGGCCATTTCCTGATTTGGCCAGACACTTCTGGCATTGGCCGTAACATTACATCTCTTATATATATTTCTCTTCTGGTTTGTCCTGCTTCCACTAACTGGTCCCGCCCACATGCAGCCGACACGGCATTTCTCGATTCCTATTCGTTTTCTTCCACAGATAACTCCACCTCCTGGCCACGGACCATACTGTTTAAAAATACACGGGCAAATTTATCACCAAATCTCTCCACTATACGCTAACACTTCTACCTCTCCAGGATATGGACAGTTGTATGTTTTTGACACAGCGCAAGCTGACGTACGCTTACAAAATAAAGCAATTTCTGCATGCAGCAAAAATGTGCTTCTCCAGCTAGATTCCATACTCAAAAAACCATCAACCTCATCGCTAAATCATACAAACACATGGGTGAAATCGCTCAGTCCAATCCAACAGCATCTGTACGAATGGTTTTCAAGGGAAACCCTGGGCAGGATTTACGACGATACAATGCCCCGACATGTCACACCGATGTTCGTCGGAGAAGATCTATCCCAGAGGCAACTCCTGTAAGCAGATTTCCATACTCAATAGGAAGTTACTGTCCTCTCAGGACCACCCGAAAAAGACCTCAATCGACTGCAACGAGTGCAGAATGGAGCTGCTAGAGTCCTAACTAGGGAAAGAAAATCCGAGCACATCACTCCAGTTCTGATGTCACTACACTGGTTACCTGTGTCATTCAGAATTGACTTTAAAATACTGCTTATGGTTTACAAAGCCTTAACATAATCTCGCTCCATTTTATATATTGGAGTGTCTGACACCTTATATTCCAAATCGTAACCTTAGATCTTCAAATGAGGGTCTGCTTAGAATTCCAAGAGCTAAACTTAAAAGAAGTGGGGAGGCAGGTGGCCTTCTGCTGTTATGCACCTAAATTCTGCCGATAGGAATTCGCCAGGCTAATACAGTGGAGCACACTGCTGAAAACTCAACACTTGAACACGGCTTTCTCAGAGCTTCATCTTAGTTTAATCCCGATGCTCTGCATATTCAATTAATTATCATTATTAGTCATGGTGGCTCCAAACTCCGTACTAACCCCTACTCTCTCTTCTGTTCTTTTTGCGGTTTTCTGTGATGTCATTCTGCGCCACCACCACCTGATCAAAGCACCGTGATGTCCCTCCATTGATGGATTAAAGGCCAGAAGTCCACGTGACCGTCATCATCAAGTCCTTCCATGAGAACCCTGAATAGTATGAGGACTGATCATTTATGTTGGTAGAATGCCCAGAGGGGGCCGGGTGGTCTCGTGAACTCTGAACCCCTGCAGATTTTTTTTGTTTTGTCTGTCCTCCCTGGCCATCGGACTTTACTTTTATTCTATGTTAATTACTGTTCTCCGATTTTAATTCTTACTCTGCCTTTTTTCTCTTTCTTCATCATGTAAAGCACTCTGAGCGACATTATTTGTATGAAAACGTGCTCTAGAGGTAAATGTTTGTCATTTTATGAATTGCTTTACTCAAAGCCCTTTGTATTTTTTTTTTTTTAAGGACAATTTAAAATTTATTAGTTCCTTGCACGCAGCCATCCATACCACCCCAAAGGGGGCTGCACTCCATAGTACTCACCGGCAAAGGAAGGGCAAGGCGAGTGTGCAGGCCACCTTGTCACCCTCAGATCCTGACATCATCATGTGACTCAGCACCCCAATTCCAAAGGGTGACTCGGACTGGACACGCAGGTTCTGTAGGAGTGTCGTACCTGCAGGGTAAAAGCACAGCAGAAGGTGAGACCCACCATGCCTTGCAACTCCAGTGAGACTCCTCAAGTCTTCATGTGTTCTCCATCCTCAGCACATTGCACAGCCAGTAGTCTCTAACTTCTCCACTATAATTAGAATGGTGCATATTTCCTACATTACCCAAATCATGGGCCCTGGTGCCCCCCAAACTCACGTAACCACCCCCTTGGAGAGATTTCCCAACGTGCAGCTCACCTAGCTGTCGGATACGCTGAAAGACCTCCTTCTCCGGAGCACTTGCCGAGCTTCCTTCTCCTCCTCCTCCACCTAAGCAGAGATCCGAAGACAAGATCAGTCTGAGGCGGACCATGCTGACCCCAAAGATGCGTACAAAGGCTTCAAGGCAGTTTGGATTGCAGGTCAGGCGAGACAAGAGTCGAAAGCAGCGAGGGCTGGGGTTTGGCGAGAGGGTGAGGTAGTCTAGCAGTCCCCCAAGAACAGAAGGGGTGACCAGCACGGCACTTGGATCCAAAGCTTGTGAAAAGCGGGACAGCAGCAGCAGGAGAGGGGCATCAGGACCCCAGGGCTCCGGGTGGTAAGGATGCGACCTGGCGTTGGCGCTTTGGGGAGTTCCCAGGGAGACCTCTGTGGACTGCAGGAGCTCACGGACAGGGGTACTAAGAAATTCTCGGTCTAGCTGTTGCTGCTGGAGCTGCAGATTGGCCGCAGTCCCTAGCCGTTTTTCCCCAGTGGTCAGTGAGCTATCTAGAGGGGTCTGTGGAGAGGGAGGTTCTCCTTGGGAAGAGCGGGATCGACCACGCATCCTGCGGCGACAGCCACCACTTGGCGGTGTGCGGATTTCGCCCATGGTCACCAGAGAGATGGTGTGATCCACCTCCATATTTCTACCGCTAGGCTGGCAGGGGTGGGCTGCTTCTGAACCTGCGGCACAAGGCTTCCTTATAGATGCAGCTTCTTCTTCCAGGTCCAGCTTCATAGTCTGCCAACGCTGTCCGCTTGCCCGACACCTGGACGCCTGTGCAGGCATGAAACTTCTGGGCTTGGGTTGCTCCAGTTTAACCAGATTCTCTATTGTGGGTGAGAGATGACCATCGGTGGTGTTTAATGTTGTGTCTGTTACTCCGGTGGCCACCAGCGGCAGGTCAGCTGCACTTCCTTCTGCAGATCCAAAGGGGTGAGTGCTTTCTAGCAATGCCTGCTGGCCGCCCTCCCCATATCTTTCCACATTTTGGATGCCAGTACAGTCGAGTGCTGGACCTTCTGGTCCACTTGGGACTCCAAGGGAGAGGCCAGACTCCAGTCCCTCTGTAGGCTGTCCGTCCACTTCGGGGGGCTCAAGAGAAGAAGGATTGAGAGAGTCGACCATTGAGCCGCCCCCAACCTCCAGGCCCTCCAGGTCTAGGACACCCTCTACTGGAGACCACTGCGGTGAAAGCTCTCCCGGACTTGCAATGTAACCCTCGGAAATTAACCACGACCTGCAAACAGAAGAGAGGGGGCATCAAAACATCACTTAGACGTCTGTCTTCACGCACGGCTCCAAATAAGACACAGAGGAAGAAGTAAAATATTAAGCAGTTTTCACGCCATGAAGAAGCGAGGGGAGAGTGGAGGAGCAACGAAGAAATCAGCTGACCTACAGGGCACAACATGCAAGCCAACGTCGAGGTGTTGCGTTGTGTTTGTATATCACGGTTTGTGTTTGGCTCCTAAAACTGGAGTTACCCCCCGTGGGTACATGTGAGACTTTTACCGCCCGTGTTTAGAATTTCTGTTACCTTTACATCAGTAAAAGGTGGATGTAAGTCATGAAGAAAGGCATCAGCTTCTCTAGGTAGAACAACCCTAACGGATAGTAGACAGTTAGGGCAGGATTCTGTTAAGACTTTAAATCAAATGGTACGTCACAGTCAACAGTTACCCAACATACCCATCAATTCTCTTGTCTTTGAATTCATCCCTCTCTCTGTCGGTTCATCATTTTCATTTCCATCCTTCCGTTCCTCACACATCACCAATGTCAGTCCATAGCAGAACAGACAGAGCCAGCAGGATTTTTTTCCCCCCAATGACCTGGGATGTGTTCCTTTCATTTTTTGAGCAGTTTATTTACCGTGTATGCTCCAACACAGGCCCCTGGCGTTTATTTGTAAAATTAGCCTCGGCTCCCGGCGCTTAAGAGAGACCGGCTGCTATTAGAGACCAGCCATTATTAACAAAAACCTTCAGCATGCAATATTTTTTCGTGCGTGTCGGTACAGGTAGGTACACAAAAATATCGCCTAATACAGCGCATCCGGAAAGTATTCACAGCGCATCACGTTATCCACATTTTGTTATGTTACAGCCTTATTCCAAAATGGATTAAATTCATTTTTTTCCTCAGAATTCTGCACACAACACCCCATAATGACAACATGAAAAAAGTTTACTTGAGGTTTTTGCAAATTTATTAAAAATAAAAAAATTGAGACATCACATGTCCGTAAGTATTCACAGCCTTTGCCATGAAGCTCCAAATTGAGCTCCGGTGCATCCTGTTTCCCCTGATCATCCTTGAGATGTTTAATTGAAGTCCACCTGTGGTAAATTCAGTTGATGTGACCTGATCTGAAAGGCACACACCTGTCTATAGAAGGTCCCACAGTTGACAGTTCATGTCAGACCACAAACCAAGCATGAAGTCAAAGGAATTGTCTGTAGACCTCCGAGACAGGATTGTCTCAAGGCACAAATCTGGGGAAGGTTACAGAAAAATTTCTGCTGCTTTAAAAGTCCCAATGAGCACAGTGGTCTCCATCATCCGTTAAGTGGAAGAAGTTCAAAACCACCAGGACTCTTCCTAGAGCTGGCCGGCCATCTAAACTGAGTGATCGGGGGAGAAGGACAGTGACCAAGAACACGATGGTCACTCTGTCAGAGCTCCAGAGGTCCTCTGTGGAGAGAGGAGAACCTTCCAGAAGGACAACCATCTCTGCAGCAATCCACCAATCAGGCCTGTATGGTAGAGTGGCCAGACGGAAGTCACTCCTTAGTAAAAGGCACATGGCAGCCCACCTGGAGTTTGTCAAAAGGCACCTGAAGGACTCTCAGACCATGACAAACAAAATTCTCTGGTCTGATGAGACAAAGATTGGTGTGAATGCCAGGCGTCACGTTTGGAGGAAACCAGGCACCGCTCATCACCAGGCCAATACCATCCCTACAGTGAAGCATGGTGGTGGCAGCATCAGGAACTGGGAGACTAGTCAGGATAAAGGGAAAGATGACTGCAGCAATGTACAGAGACATCCTGGATGAAAACCTGCTCCAGAGCGCTCTTGACCTCAGACTGGGGCGACCGTTCATCTTTCAGCAGGACAACGACCCTAAGCACACAGCCAAGATATCAAAGGAGTGGCTTCAGGACAACTCTGTGAATGTCCTTGAGTGGCCCAGACTTGAATCCAATTGAACATCTCTGGAGAGATCTTAAAATGGCTGTGCACCGACACTTCCTATCCAACCTGATGGAGCTTGAGAGGTGCTGCAAAGAGGAATGGGCGAAACTGGCCAAGGATAAGTGTGCCAAGCTTGTGGCATCGTATTCAAAAAGACTTGAGGCTGGAATTGCTGCCAAAGGTGCATCGACAAAGTACTGAGCAAAGGCTGTGAATACTTATGTACATGAGATTTCTCAGTTATTTTTACTTTTAATAAATTTGCAAAAATCTCAAGTAAACTTTTTTCACGTTGTCATTATGGGGTGTTGTGTGCAGAATTCTGAGGAAAAAAATGAATTTAATCCATTTTGGAATAAGACTAACATAAAATGTGGAAAAAGTGATGAAGCGCTGGGAATACTTTCCGGATGCACTGTATTACAAACAGCTACTTCATTTGAATTTCACATGCTGCATAAGACTGTTAGAGATAAATGGCAACGTCGTTTTGAACCTTTCGCTATTTGTCGTCCGAATCCGCAATGACAAGAAAATTCCATTTTAGCGGATACGAAGACGGCAGGTCTTTCTTTGTTACTCCCCTCTCTGCCCAAAGGGTGTATTTCATAATCCAGGTCCTCGTAGGTCCAAAATAAGTAAATGCGCCCCGTGTCCGACGACCTAGGCTAATCTCGTTGACAGCGAAAACGATAAGGAATGTGCAGCTGGTTAAAAGTGATGAATCTTCGTGGAGACTCTTCATAGCAAAACATATGTGTACGGCTCTCTGTGTATCACTACCGTACGGTATCACAGTATAACGAATGTATTTTGGTCAAGCCGGCACAAAAATGAAGCAGTTTTAGAAACCGGTATATCCGTATTTCTTATATATGCAATGTGCTGACATGCACATGTATAACACACGTCTATAAAGAGACAGGTGCTTACAATGTACGCTAGAAGGCAAATATCAAAGACCCGGCTACTATTTGGCCGCGTCCCCCCTGAGGCCTGGCGCTTATTAGAGACCGACGAGAAGAAGAGACTCGGCGTTTATTGGAGCATATACGGTATGCTGCTGTGGTTTGTAAAGTCGTGTTTCATGACAACTTCAGACATGACCCGTACAACCATCACTGGGCAGGGGGTCAGGACAAGAGGTTTGACTGTTAGTTTGTAGTTCATTTTACGTTTGCCCTCCTCTTCTCTAAGTAACGAGAGCCCAAAATGGCCTAAGAGGAGGTCTCTGGGGATCCTCCTTTCCTGTCCAACGCGGCAGCTGAAACTCTATATTTCTAGTGTTTTTGTTGGGGTGGCTCTCCCTCCCACTCCGTGGATTCAGATAAACGACGGATGGCGCGTACCCTCAGAAATGCAGCCAGCTGCTGTGTGTCTGCCTGCAAGGAGACAGTAGCACCTTGGGGAGGGGGGGGCAAATACTGCCTGATGATTGGCACTGCCAGGTGCAAGCTTTTCTGTTCTTCCATAAATCGCATACATGAGCATCGCGCCAGGCACGAGGAAACAAGATGGCAAAGCTCTCCATACTGAGGAGAGAATGAGAGAGAACTGCAGGGAGCCCCCACAGCTTGCTGACTCATGCCCACCATCACTTACTGGCAGGACCGAACAAAGAACCGGTGGGTCATAAAACTCATATGGATCTCATTTTACACCCCAGATCATCTCTTTCCACTTCCTTCCCCCCACAGGTTTAATTTGCGCTAACGTCATCCCCTCAAGCTGGCGAGAGGTTTTGGCTGCCACAAGAAATCTCCAGGAACTAAGTCACTAGCCTCAAATGCCCACACATGTGAAGTGCCAGGGGGAGCGCATGTTCTACCGATACTCGATAGCCTCACATTCCTCTGAAGCACAAGTATTATCGGGGTTTATCTGCCCCACGTAAATGATGCGCTCCCTTTGAAGACCACCCCAAACCCCCTTCCCATAATATACGTACCGAAGGCTCAGGAAGCTGGTGGAACTCTGGCTACTCTCTGCTGCGTCTCTCTTTGGAGGCCCATCACTGGGGTAGTCAAAGGACTGAGTGTACAAGCAGGCCACCTCCTCGTCCTCCTCTTCCTGCTGGTCATGGCTTTCCCCTTCCGCAGATGCAAGCTTCTTCCCCCTGGCGAAGTCCACCAGGCGGGCTACCAGCAAGGGTACCAGCCCTGCCGCCTGGAGCTGCTCCAGGGCCACCTCGTCATAGATGAAGTCAATGAAGGCGTACACCACTAGATTCGCTATGGACGCCGACGGGGCCGTCCTCCCATCCAGCAAGCTGACCAGCAGCTCCAGTCCCCCAGATTCACGTACTTTGGTCCTGTTGACCGCCTCGCGGCAGCACAAGCACAGGGCGCGCACATAGTGTCCCGATTTGCTCGGCTCTCGCCGAATCTCCTCCACAAAACGGGGGATGGCTCCCACAGAGCCGATGGTGGGACGTAGGCTACCCTGAAGGCAGGCGTTGCACAAGACTTTGAGACTGGGCTCCCTCAGCAGGTCTTGGCCTGCGCCACTGCCATTCTGAGAGAGGGCCAGAGCGCCCAGCTTGACCAGGGCATCACACTTGGACATCTCCAGGGCACATTCCTGTGAGCAGCCCCTCGTCAGTTCCCAGAGAGCAGAAAGGGAGGCCAGAGTCACTTCCTGAGACACGTCAGGGCCGAGCCGCTCTACCAATGGAGGCAAGGCCCCCTGAGTCAGTAGCGCCAAGCGATGGGCTGGGCTGTCGGAGAGGTGGCGCAGGGCCCGGATGACCGATTGCAAGCATTCAGAATCTGAACTGAGGCGGAGAGCGTGCAGCAAGTGGGAGACGGCACCTGGGGGGAGACAAAGAGATGAAGAGTGAGGCCGATGAACAAGAGTCTGCGTGTGACAGCATAGACACGGGCACATGTACTCACCCGCCTTGTGAATGAGGGCTGAATTCTCTGGGTTGACTGCCAGGTTGCCCAGCGCACGGGCTGCTCGATTCTGAACACTTTCGGCATTCAGGCACTTTAAGACGGTGACTGCAAGAAGAGAAAGGCAGGATGAGAAAGGGGGGCATCAGAAGGAAGTCAAAGCTTTTGGGGTCCGTGCCTGCAGTCTGCAAGAAGGGCATGTGGGGTATGCGGCTGTGAGTGAGGCAAGCAAAACGGGTTACAGTGCCAAAGGGCAGCTTGAGCGAAACAATCAGGACTCTGCGCGCAAGAAGCCTGCAGCATTTTTTCTTCTGATTTTTGCTTATTGAAAATGTTTAGGGCCTCAAAGAGATTTTATGGCGCGGATTTCCAAGGGGCCAAAGATCAGCTACTGTGCACTAACATGTGTTCATTACAAATTTCTAGTAGGTGTTGTTCAGATCGTTAGCATAACGTTTAAGAAGAACACAGGTGGCAAAAACTACAAAATCGAGTATTGTGCCATCAAGGAGTTTCTAATGCCAGAGAACAAAACGCCTATCAGAAACGACCAGAACCCGAGCTCCCCCTTTGTGTAATAAAGTTACAGATCTCCGTTTCTTAAAGATGACCGCAGGGCGAGCCAACCTTTATTATCTACTAGCCGGACGGTGAGGAGGGCCCCACTCCTGATGTCACACTCCCTGGCCTGCTGCGTCTCTCTTGGATTAGCGCGAATATATCGCTCCTGCAAGCGAACTGTGATACTTAGCGCAACGAGAGAAGTCGCAAAATCAACTGGAATGTTCAAGCAAATTCTAGAAAGAAAAGAAAAAAAAAAACGATTTAAATCCGTGAAATGGTTCTCTCGTTTGCTAGCTAAGCGGAAGTAAGATACGCCCCGAGTCTGTCGCGTGAGTGAGGAGGGCCCCGCCCCCCTCGGTCCGCTGCGTCTCTCACGGATTTGTGCAGATAAATCTGTACCGCAAGCGAACTCTGATACTTAACACAACGTGAGAGTCACAGAATCAACCGGAATGTTCAAGCAAATTATAGAGAGAAAAAAAAAAAAGAATCGAAATCCATTAAGTAGATTCTCTAACTAAGCGGAGGGAAGATACGCCCAGAGTCTGTCGCGTGAGTGAGGAGGGCCGCAAACCAGAATGTCCAAGCAAATAACAGAAAAAAAAAAACTGATTTAGATCTGTTAAGAAGTTCTCTTGTTCGCTAGCTAAGCGGCGGTAAGGTACGCCCCGAGGCTGGTCTGCGAGTGAAGAGGGCCCCGCCCCCCTCGGTCCGCTGCGTCTCTCTCGGATACATGCAAATAAAATCGGTGCCACAAGTGAACTAGGATTCTTAGTACGATGTGAGAGTCACAGAATCAACCGGAATCTTCAAGCAAATTACAGAAAAAACCCCCAATCTAAATCCACTAAGTAGTTCTCTCGTGAAAAGCGTACAGACATACAGACAAAGGTTGGATTTTGACATATGTAGAGACTAGCCATCCCCTGCGGCTTCGCCCACGTAGCAGTGAAACAGGACAGCGAGGAGGGCCCTGCCAGGCTCCCCACTCCTGATGTAACACTTCCCCATCCTGTTGGCGGCAGCCTCTGTCTTGGATTAGCGTGAATATATCGCTCCTGCAAACAAACTATAATACTTAGTGTGATGAGAGAAGTCACAAAATCAACCAGAATGTCCAGGCAAATAATAGAAAGAACCCGATTTAAATCCGTGGAGTACTTCTCTCGTTCGGAGGTAAGGTACGTCACAAAGCTGGTGCGTGAGTGCGGAGGGTCCCACCCCAGTCCCCCTCTGATCCGTGCAAATAAAATCGGTATCGCAAGCAAACTATGATATTTCGCACAATGAGAGAAGTCACAAACTAAACTGGAAAGTTCAAGCAAATTATAGTAAAAAAAAAAATAATCTAAATCCATTAAGTAGTTCTCTCGTTCACTAGCTAAGTGTAGGTAAGATACGCCCCGAGGCTGGCGTGTGAGTGAGGCGGGCACTGCCACCCTCCCCTCGGCTCACTGCTTTTCTCTGTCCAATCTAAATCTGTTAAGTAGTTTTCTTGTGAAAAGCGGACAGACAGAGAGAGAGAGATGTTGGATTTTATAGATAGATAGATATACATAAAAAAGAGAGAGAAAGAGAGAGAAAGAGGAAAGGCACCATATAGGATAGATAGATAGATAGATAGATGTGAAAGGCACTATATAATAGATAGATAGATAGATAGGAGAGTGAAAGGCACTATATAATAGATAGATAGATAGATAGATAGGAGAGTGAAAGGCACTATATAATAGATAGATAGATAGATAGATAGATAGATAGATAGATAGATAGGAGAGTGAAAGGCACTATATAATAGATAGATAGATGACAAAGAAACAAACAAAATAACAGATTAGCTAAAAGTGTAACATGGCAAGACCTCGAGGGATTAGCTACAGGTCATCTGAGCCCAATCTCAATGAATAATTCAATATGCCCCTCTTTTGCACATGTTGGGTGCCCAGAATGTTGTCTCCAGCCATCAAGGACCTGAACTTTCAAGGGAAATCTCAAGCTAAAGGATTTCGGACTAGTAGAAGTTTCTACTTTGTAATTTAGGGATTACATTTGGACACATCACTGTGCCCAGAGTCCAAAAAAAAAAAAAAACACGCCCCAACAGAAGCAGGGTGACACCATCGATGATGATGTTGAGCAGGTAGTCTACATTGAGCCTGTGGCTGGTCAATGTTATCTACTTTAGCAATCATGGAAATGTGGCAAGGAAAACGGTTGGGTGACCTCTTTCTGTTTCATGAGGTGGCACCAGCAACTCACACCTATGGATCCAGAGGGATGCCACACTAGCCTTATGCAGCAGGCCCGGCCCTGTGAGACTATCACCTCTTCCTAACTCTAAAGAGCAACCTCCTCGGGATGAGCTATGCCAGTGGCAAAGATTTGAGAACATCGTAAGAAGCATATTAGTCTTAATAGCACAAGGTTCACCCCTCTCGTCTTCACACTGTATGAGGTGAAAAAAAATAAAATGAGTTGCGCCTGCTGAGTTAGTAAGATTTTCACACTCAGTCACTTTGAGGGTTTACAGGGAATGGTCTGAAAAAGGGAAAATGTCCAGTGAGCGGCAGATCTCTGGGCAAAAATGCCCTGTTGATGCCAGTGGTCAGAGGAGAATGGGGAGACTGGATGGAGCTGACAGGAACTCAAACTCGTTACAACTAAACTGTGCAGAACAGTAGCTTTGAACACACAACGCGTCGAACCTTGGAGCAGGTGGGCTACAGCAGCAGGAGACCACAGGGGGTGCCACTCCCGTCAGCTAAGAACAGGCAACAATTCACACTGGCTCACCAACACTGGACAAGAGAAGATTGAAAAAGATGCTTCCATGTCTGAGGAGTCTCGATTTCTACTGCGACATTTGGACGGAAGGGTCAATAACATCCTGCCATGTATCAACGGTTCAGGATCGTGGTGGTGGTGTAATGGTGTGGGGGATATTTTCTTTGCACACTTTGGGCCTCTTAAAACCAATTAAGCATCGTTGAGAGGCATTTGAGCATGTGGATGAGTTCACTGGACTCAAATGGCCTCCACAGTCTCCAGCTCTCAATCCAGTACAGCAATGGGATGTGGAAGAACTGGAGATTCGCATCAGGGATGTGCACCCGACAAAATCTGCAGCAACTGTGTGACGCCGACAGGTCAATATGGACCACAATCTCTGAGAAATGTTTCCAGTACCTTGATGAACGTAAGCCACGGACAATTCTGAAGGCAAAAGGGGGTTCACCCCGGTATTAGCAAGGTGTACCTAATAAAGTGGCCTGTTAGTGTATAGATCTCCTTTACTGATGGGCACAGGCACAGCCCTCCACTAACCCATATATATATATATACAGTCATGTGAAAACATTAGGACACCCTTTGAAAGCATGTGGTTTTTTGTAACATTTTTAATAAATGGTTATTTCATCTCCGTTTCAACAATACAGAGAGATTAAAGTAATCCAACTAAACAAAGAAAACTGAAGAAAAGTCTTTTCAAGATCTTCTGTAAATGTCATTCTACAAAAATGCCTATTCTAACTGAGGAAAAGATAGGACACCCTTGCCCCTAATAGCGAGTGTTACCTCCTTTGGCTGAAATAACTGCAGTGAGACGGTTCTTGTAGCCATCTACCAGTCTTCGACATCGGTCTGAGGAAATTTTACCCCACTCCTCAATGCAGAACTTTTTCAGCTGTGAGATGTTTGAGGGGTTTCTTGCACGTACAGCCCTTTTCAAGTCACCCCACAGCATCTCAATGGGATTCAAATCTGGACTTTGACTTGGCCATTCCAGGACTCTCCATTTCTTCTTTTCAGCCAATCTTTGGTTGATTTACTAGTATGTTTTGGGTCATTGTCATGTTGCATGGTCCAGTTCCGCTTCAGCTTTAATTTTCTAACTGATGGTCTCACATGTTCTTCAAGCACCTTCTGATACACAGTAGAATTCATCGTGGATTCTATGATGGTGAGCTGACCAGGTCCTGCTGCAGCAAAGCAGCCCCAAACCATGACACTTCCACCTCCATGCTTCACAGTTGGTATGAGGTTCTTTTCTTGGAATGCTGTGTTTGGTTTACGCCAAACATGTCCTCTGCTGTTGTGTCCAAATAATTCAATTTTGGACTCATCTGTCCAAAGAACATTATTCCAGAAGTCCTGGTCTTTGTCAACTTTATCTCTGGCAAATGTCAGTCTGGCCTCGATGTTTCTCTTGGAAAGCAAAGGTTTCCTCCTTGCACACCTCCCATGCAAGTTAAACTTGTACAGTCTCTTTCTGATTGTAGAGGCATGTACTTCTACATCAACAGTAGCCAGAGCCTGCTGTAGTTCTCGAGATGACACTTTAGGGTTTTTGGAGACCTCTTTTAGCATCTTGCGGTCTGCTCTTGGGGTGAACTTGCTGGGGCGACCAGTCCTGGGCATGTTGGCAGTTGTTTTGAAAGCCCTCCACTTGTAGACTATCTTCCGGACAGTGGAATGGCTGATTTCAAAATCTTTGAGATCTTTTAAATCCCTTCCCAGACTCATAGGCTGCTACAATCTTTTTCTGAAGTCCTCTGACAGCTCTTTTGTTCTCACCATGGTGCTCACTCTCACTTCAACAGTCAGGAGCACACCAAACTAAATGTCTGAGGTTTAAATAGGGCAAGCCTCATTCAACATGCAGAGTAACGATCTACTAATTATGTGCACCTGGTGTGATATACCTGTGTGAGATCTGAGCCAATTTAAGAGGGAATACATGTGAGGGTGTCCTATCTTTTCCTCAGTTAGAATAGGCATTTTTGTAGAATGACATTTACAGAAGATCTTGAAAAGACTTTTCTTCAGTTTTCTTTGTTTAGTTGGATTACTTTAATCTCTCTGTATTGTTGAAACGGAGATGAAATAACCATTTATTAAAAATGTTACAAAACCACATGCTTTCAAAGGGTGTCCTAATGTTTTCACATGACTGTATATATATATATATATATATATATATATATATATATATATATATATATATATATATATATATATATATATATATATATATATATATACACACACACACACATATATACACTTTTTTTAGTTGGATCTTAATATGAACATTATTGCAAGTGTTTCTGCCATCTGTACTTGGCTTTGGGTGTTACTCTCTCCACATAAATTAGCACTTTAAGCTAAAATGGAAAGCTAACAAAAATTCCTTGCTAAAGAAAGACTGTACAAACCGAATGAAAGTTTAAAAATGAAAAATGTTAAAAACTGCTTCGCTTCTGAATTAAAACCACGGGTTTACTGTGAATACAATTTTTAATAACTCTCATGATCTTTCCAATTACTGAATCGTAACAGCACGGCGGAGGCCAAGCTTTTATTTGCCAACGCCCCAGGCAGATCCCTCATGAGCCAGTAATAAGGGCGTGTAGATCCGTACATGCCCTGGAAGTAGAAAAAAACGGGGACCCTGGGATGCCACAGAGTGGACTGCGGAAGCGCGTGATTAGACCGTTAGACACAAATCGAGGCCGTCAGCAGCAGCCCACAGCTATCAAACACCACGCTGACGTCACTGTATGAAGCAGTTGCTGACGTGGCGAGGGTTCCCTCCCAGGCAGCAAGAACCATTTTGAAAATTGCACTCACCGAGTGGGGGGATCCCTCCAAGGTTTCGGACCTAAAAGTAAAAGAAATAGGAAGCACAGTGACAAATCTGACAATAGATGTCCTTAACAAATAAACTTCAAAGTGTCTACGCGTGTGTTTCTGCTCCAGTTTGCGCAAGGGGTAAGATTTTCTGGCCTCACCTCGGTTCTCGTCCCCTCCTCGGTGCAGCAGTTGGCCAGTATGCTGAGCGCCAAGTCGAGGGTTTTCCCCGCGCGCGGCCGTCGCAGCAGCTCGAGCAGGGGGAGGAGCCCACCGCGCTCCCGGTAGCGCGCAATACCCCCACTAGCTTTGATGTGCCGCTTTCGGATTGCGATAAGCGCCCTGCACAAGTCGGCCTCAGACTGCCTCTCATCTCTACTGCGGGCAGACCTGTGCGTCGCTTTTCCTAATTGCGACAAACACCAGCTTAACGAATTTTCTGCAACGGCGCACCCCGACTGTTTAGTCGACGCCATTTTTATTTTTTTTTTCCACAGAGGTGGGACTGGGCGGAAACACGAGGTCCGTTGCTAAGGGTGACAGACTTCCGTTCCCTGTTTATATAAGCGAGCGGTTTCTCGTTGAGACTTCTGGGAAATGTAGTTTTTACATTTCCCACGACGGCTGAACTGAACAAAGGATTCGTTTTTAAAAGACTGCAATTCCCAGAGGGCTATGATGAACCAAGGGGAAGGTCTACTTGTTTTTTTTTAACTTCAATGTCATGACGTTTTTGATAGAGACTGGCTCTTTGGGAGTTGGGGACAGTGCTATGACAAGCTTTCCTACATATCCCAGAAAGCGACAGACCATTGCATGAACAGAGGAAGCCATCGCAGGACTTTATGGACTTAGGGCCTCGTTTCCCCAAGCAACCACATACTGATATAATAAACCGTTTGGACTTCCGTTTAAGGATATTAAACGCGTCACGTCTTAGACCAAGGCCAGGCTCAAGCCAGTAGACAGTTATTTTATGTACAAACAGAACCGCTGCTAGATTCAGCGGAATCAGTTGCGCTAAACCTGTGCGACAGTCGTTAAGCACCACCCAGAAGGGTGGAGTCTAGAATACAAAAAAAAAAAAAACATAATTCTTTTTATTTTTATATTTGTTTTTTTTCTGTGATGGTGTAATTGTTGTGTTAAATATCATGCATTTGTATGGCATGGTCGTAACTGTTCCTATAACTTTAATTTTTCTCCAGTTAAGTGGACACCCACCCTTCCCAAATAACAACTTTCTTGAACCCACTTAATCCATCTGGCTGGGTGGGGTGGCATGTATTCCAGCAGCATCAGGCGCAAAGCAGGAGGTGCCACACCGAGACTTATGGGACAAAATTAAGAACAGATCGCTGTTAGCGCCGATACCTTGACGTGGGGTTCAAACTGAAGACCTCGGACCTGTTGGGGCGGCCAGGCTAACGTAGGTGCCACCATTTCCCCCCTGTATTATCACTGTGCAGTTAGAAGTTAAGAACATGTGCAGGGATAAAATGCATTGCATTTTTTCATTCCAACAGATGGCGCTTCACAAACATGTACACTGCTTTTATGAATCCTATACCAGATCTTCTTCTTCTTTCGGCTGCTCCCATTAGGGGTTGCCACAGCAGATCTTCCTGTCATCATCATCTTGTTCTGTCACCCCCATCACCTCCATGTCCTCTCTCACCACATCCATAAACCTTCTCTTAGGCCTTCCTCTTCTCCTCTTCCCTGGCTGCTCTACCCTTAGCACTCTTCTCTTTCTCCTCTGGACACGTCAATGAGTCCCCTACCAGTTAACATAAGAAATATGACCAACGAGAGGAGACCTTTCAGCCCATCAATCCCAAGTGTGGCTGATAGCTAAGCCATCCCAAGGTCTCATCCAGAACCTTCTTAAAGTTTTGACATGGAGGGGCATCACTAGCTTTAGTCCCCTTTCTAATAAGGCTGTTAGTCCTTCGATTAGGGATGTTAGATGGCAAAGGCTGGGTAGACCTTGGCTAGTAGTAAATCTCTGCAGTACCCAAACTGAAGTGTCACCAATGAAATTGAACATTTTACACGTGAAGAAAGTAAGGACGTTGCAATAAATGGGATTCCCTCCCAAGAATAAAATTAAGGATGACTGGAAGGTCACAATGAAGGGTGACATTTTATTACCCTGAACTGGCACCACCTCAAATTAGAACTGGGGGGGTAAGCTGAGGAGAACCTCAGAACAGAGGACCTTGTCTCAAGAGGTCTTCTTTAACCTGACTCAGACATTTAGTTTCAAGCGTGTGTCATCCCCAGGCCGAGATCGAAAGGGGTCGCGGAGCTCTGTTGGAGTTGGGCAGGGGACGTCAAAAGATCTCCAAGCACTTAGAAATCAACCCAAGTGGAGGAGATGCCATCATGTCCAGCCCTGGCCGTCCCAGCGCGGTCTGCCCGAGAGCAGTGCTGAAAGAAGCTCTAAGACGCCCACCCAGAGTTTCATCAGCGGACCTACAGGTCGCTCTCTCCGCTGGTGATGACGAGTCGACCATTAGGAAGAAATCTGAAAGATCGCCTGAAGTTTGTCATTGAACATCAAGGCAAAGAGCAGGACTTTGGAAAATGTGCTCCGGCCAGATGTGGCGATGACAGCGTCGTTAGGCCACAGTGCCACCCCACACATGCGGCAGAAGCTAAAGACACCATTTGAGCAGAGGAGCTGGACGGCCGCCGTGAAGTGCGGCTGTGGAAACGTTCTGCTGCACCAGGGTCTGCCTGAGGGTTCATGAGGAGGCTGTGAGACCACCTGTCACAAGACCTTGCAACATGACAATGACCCTAAACCGACCAGGGCTGAAAAAGAAGCAAGTGGAAGGTTCTGGAATGGCCATGTGAAAGTCCGCATCTGATGCTATTTGGTTTTCGGGGGTTTGAAAAGGGCCGTCCACACAAGACACCAGTCAGATGAACCTTCTGAATCAGTCCAGGTCAGGGACAGCTAGACAGTTAAGAGGACACGCCAGCCTGAGGGGGTAATACCAGTTAGTAAAGCAAAGAGGGTTCTCAGCAATGGTATATCTGTTCATTTTCTTTGAATTATTGCAGTCTTTTTTTACTTCCTAGTTGCACCCACCGGCCACTTTATTAGGTACACCCCCGCTAGTACCTGGTTGGACCCCCTTCCACCTTCAGCCCTGCTGTAATTCTTCATGGCGCAGACTCAACAAGGTGCTGGAAACCTTCCTCAGGGAGTGTGGTCCATATTGACATGAGAACGTCATGCAGTTGCTGCAGGTTGCACATCCGTGATGCCAGTCTCCCGGACCAGTACATCCCAAAGGTGCATGCAGTCCAGTGAACTCATTTTCAGGAAACCAGTTGGAGATGAATTGAGGTTTGTGACACGATGCGTTATCCTGCTGGAAGTGGCCATGAGGAGATGGGGACACTGCAGTCATAAAGGGATGGATATGGTCAACACCAGCACTTGCGTATCTCGATGCTCAGTTGGTACTGGAGGGCCCAAAGTGTGCCAAGAAAATATCCCTCACACCATTACAACACCACCACGAGTCTGAACCGTTGATCCAAGGCAGGAGGGATCGATACTTTCATGTTGTTGACCCTTCCATCCGAATGTTGCAGCAGAAATCAAGACTCCTCAGAGCAGGTGACGTTTTTCCAATTTTGGTGGGCCGTGTGACTTGTAGCCTCGGTTGCCTGTTCTTAGCTGACAGGAGTGTCACCCAGTATGGTCTCCTGCTGCTGTTCAGAGCTGCTCTTCTGTATACCTCAGTACTTACTCGAGTTCCCGTCACCTTTCTGTCAGCTCTCACCAGTTTGGCTATTCTCCTCGGACCCCTGGCACCAACAAGGCTCACAGAACTGCCCCTCACTGATATTTTGGGATGTAAACCCTTGAGATGGTTGTGTGTGAAATCCTCAGAGCAGGCCATCAGGCACCCACCACCATGCCACATTCAGTCCCCTTTCTTTGCCATTCTGATGCCCAGTAAGTATGAAGTTCAGGAGGTGGTGGCAGTCAAGGTCTACACGATGAAATGCACGAGTGGCTGATTAGATATTTGTGTTAACAGAGAGGTGAGCAGGTGAACCTAATAAGGTGGCCGGTCACCTTAAAGGGACAAGCGTCTGTGCGTCTGCCATCTCTGTCAGTCCAACAGTACCTAATAAAGTGGCCGGTGAGCGCACGCCTCCTTTATCTACAGACGCCCTTTAAATGAGGAGCACATCTTCATATTTTACAAAGAAGAAAAAAAAAAGAAAAAAAAAAAGGTGGGGTACACTTACTTTTTCACACGACTGGTGGGTTTAATTAGGTTTTCAAAAAAGGGAAGGCGAAGCACTGAGAAGTTCCTTTACTTGTTTTAAATTTATTCTCATGATAAGAAAAAAAATACCAAAATAAAAGGGCAACCGATTCAAATCTCAAGCAATGCATTTCAGAAAGCAAAACACCAAAAAGCGCGGTGTGAAGGAGATTATTATTATTATTTTTTTTTTAAACCCCCTATTCACCTGTAATTTCACACAAAACGTCCTATACTGGCGGGGGTGGGGCGCACAGGTGGGCCAAAACTTTTAATTATCCCAAATATCGAGAAAAAAGAGGGGGCAACAGTCAGTGCTGTGCTGCCCACCCACCCAAATTAAATAAACACAAGTTTGTTTGAACAACTCAGGGATCATCTTGTAAAAAACAAAAAAAAAAATGAGTGGAGACGCAAGACGGTCATAAACCCAAAAAAAAGAAAGGTCAGAGGTCAAGCTAACTTGACCAAAACAGCAGCAGGACATGCAGCATCTGGAGGTCTCCTTACCCAACAGCCCACCCTCTTTACCCCACAGCTGCGGGGTTCAAAGTTACACAACTCCTCCCCCCCCGACCCCCTCCAGGGTTGACCTAGTGGTTGGGGGTACAAGTAGATGGCAAGTAGGCTCAACATGAAGTAACTGCAGATCCTGGGCCCACCATAAAACACAGCTAAACTCTTCTAATGGCACCCTTGCAGCCCTCCCAGATAAAGTCTACAAAAAAAAAAAGGAAAAGAAATCTCAACCCCCCCTCAAAATACCACCACCACATTGTGTCTTCCATTAAATGGGACTCCCTCATAAGGATAAACGGAGACGACCGGGATGGAATAAGGGAGGTGACATTTTAGTACCCTGAACTGGCACATACAACCCTCAACCCCCCACCCCCAAAAGTCATGATGCCCAGCTAACTGCCTGTGCATCCTAGGAGGTCACAAGATTGGCAAAGCCAAAGGACAGACGGTCACGACGTCACCAGCAGCGACTCCTCCACACAGACAGGAACCCTGGCCTTCGTCAGACGGCGCCAGCTAACATGGAGGTTCCCTCAAACTCTCGCTGCCACCTCTTAAAGGTATGCAGGTGGGGAATGCTGTTTTTATATGAAACACACTCTCACACACACACACAATTTACAACAACCGCTTTGCAGACGTGCTGCTCTTGAAGCGCGTCATTACGTTTTTCTTCAGACGTGACGACCACTGTTAAACTTTTTATAAACCTCACTATTATGGGAGACTGGCAGAGCGCCCCCTGCTGGTCAAGTGCAGTCGTGCTTACTAATATTCCAAATCAGGGCTGCAGCCGGATGGTGCTGTCAGTTAAGAAAAGACCAACACAAATCAGAGAGAAATCGTCCCCGAAAAAAGTTTGTGTTGGTGGAGGAGAGGCAAACGCCTGCCAGTGCCGCACAATTGACCTCCAGGGGGATGAAAAATGACAAGGCTGCCTTGATTTACAACTAACAAGCTCCTTTATAAAAAGCAGACCCTTGTAGACGTGGCAAATCTGATATCAGTAATACAAAAAATAAAAAAAAAAAGAAAAAGAAACCCCACCAACACTCGGTGAGAGAAACGCACTCGGTCAGGACACTTCAAGGCCAGGGTGACAGGTTATTCCACTCAATAATTTAATTTAGCAAAATATCCTCGCCCACTTATCTTCTTAAGGGGGATATATATATATATATATATATACACACATATATATATACTGCTGTGTGGGCTTGGCTGGGCACAATCAAAAACCAAACGAATCAACAGTGCATGCTATGTTTTCTTTTCAAAAAGACACGAGGAGTAATCTGCCCTGAAACCAGCCATGTCCTTTTGCCCAGAAATCCTGGTCTGTGGCTCATATGGATACCAGTATTTGGGGGACGGGTGGGGGGGTGAGGGGGGGATTGTGTCTAGTAGGTGTGGGTGGAAGAAGAGGGCGAGATGTTATGGAGAGCTGCAAGGTTGTAAGGTAATCCCCCATTTTCTTCTTTTCACTGCACAGCCTGCTCATTGGCGCTGCTCCCAGAATCCTGTGGCTTCATGACGTCGGGTAGCTCAGGTGGGCTGGAGAAGGGGTCAATTCGCAGCTGTTCAAAAGCATCATCTGCAACAGAAACAGAGTCGGGTGAGCGAGTGGGGCTCGGTTATTTAAAAGCATTCTCTCAGCTTCCAACTTATAAAAAGTATTCTGACCAATAAGCACACAGCACAGCGACATATGAAGCCATCCATTAGATTTGGCCTCGTACCTCCGTTACAATTCCAAACCAAAAACAGCGCAATTTTGTAACAACCGGCAACTACACGACCAAGAGTGTTGACTTGGCTAACCTGTGGATTCTCCAGATAACAAGCTGTACTCCTTACAAAGAGGCCCAAGTGACAAAATAACTGGCAATGCAAACTCAACTGCAGAAATAGTGAAAGTGAACACATATATTATTATTTTATTTTTGCAGCTGGAAATCCACAAAGGGAGAAAATGAATTGCGTATCATAAAGTAGTTTTTATTCTTGAGCTATCAGCCGCTGCCAGGGGCCTTCATCAGAGGATAATGCTTAGACTTACAAGAATCAAAGGCAATATACACAATGGGGGAGGTGGGGGCTAAGTCAGTGTGATTGGGGGTATTGGTTGTTTTATTGATTATGAACATGTTCTTAAGTTCTTCTTAAAACCAACACACTCACTTTTATCTTGGCGCTGCTCAGACAATTCAAACACAACAATACTACGACTATTGTTACTAAAAGAAGGGCATGAAGTCCTCATTTTTTTCTCCTTAAGTTCAGACTATTCTGTGGATAAATGAAAACTACTTTTACAGCGGATGTTTTTCATTAATATTCTAATTCAGATTATTGACAAGGCACGTTTCCAGATATTTATATTCGGTCACTACTTCTACCTCCCATACCAGAAGCGAAACATGAACAAACAGCTTTTCGCCTCCAAAAATCCAACAACTTTGGCAATTCTTTGGACCCTGTGACGATGATGGATGTAACTGCACCATGTCAATAAACTGTCCATTTGATTTCAGTGAGGCCTTTAAGACTCCCCAGATGGGTGCTTGGACCATAGTGTCATTACCATACTTAACAGAACAATGACCTTTGTTATCTCAAGTCACAGGGACACAACGTACAAACCCAAGGAAGCCTTGTGTTTGCTTGAAGGTTCTCTGAAAAGGTGTGTTGTACTTTATTTGTGAATGATTTACAAGAACTGTGAATCCATAAAAACAACACACATGGGATTAACAATCACACTTTCAGTTTGGAGAATCTATATAGGGCTGGACAAAACAGGATACTGGGGACAAATCCAGAAATTCTACTCAGATTTGGGAAGCAGGCTGATCAAAAAAGGAGTAGGCATTACCGTCAGTGCCCACTCATCACGATAGGGAGTTCTAAATTATTAGTTAAACATCTGGAAAACTAGGATAATTCTCATAAATCAAAAAACATACTTCATTTAAGAAAGTTTGGTATCTGAAACAATTAATGGGATTCTGACTTTTTGTTGAAGTACGGCTTACACAAGGTTCACCTAAAATTCTGACCTTGAACTACAAGGGCTGCTCTCAAATTTGTCAGCAAGTTTAAGAATATGTGAGCAGTTCAACTCTCCACAGGGAGAAGAAAACACTGAAATCATGAGCCAAACCCTTGGATGGGGACAAAACAACAGAAGAACTGGTAAATGTAGTGAGAACAATGAACATTACTTTAACAAGATGGGATTAGCAGTGGAAAACATCCCTCATGCTTCTGTCCTCTAAAATACTAACCAATGCAATTATTAATGACAGATTAGAATAATAAAACACACAAAAAAAAAAACCTGATTTGCGTCACAAATAACCCTTAATAAAGCTTGGAGTTTAGCAATAAAATATTGCACCCTAATAATTTTCACGATTCCTTGCAATTCATTCCACAAATCTTGCTGAAACCAAATTGAATTTCTCCTGTGCTGCAGTTGGGGCACAAATACAACCTTCATTCTCTGAGGAACGACATCTACTCACTTAAAATCACCAGGCACTTTACAGAGCTAATAACTGTGCCATGTTTCACTCTCACCAACTTCATTTGCTTTCAATTAGCGTGACCAACAGACATCAATCCAGAATCCAGAAGTGGCCCACTGTATTTAACAAAACCTATTTGTTGAAAATATTTTGATATTTACCTTTTCACAATACTTTCCTCATATTTAAACCCCTAAGGTATACAGTTGATTCTGGTTAATTGGACCACCGGTTAAATCAGACCAGCCGCTTATTCGGACTGAATCCTAAAGAACCGAAACAGATCATATTACATAAGCCTAATATTGTTCGCTTATTTGGACTAAAATTCCATTTAATTGGACCAAAGAACGTGACAGAGAATCAGAAAGAGAGGCCACAAGTCGCCCGCAGAAAGCACATATAAAGCGGGTCAGCGACATTGGGAGGATCCCTGGGCTCCCCATTAGATGTTTGTGGCGATTTTGTTCAAGTGCAGTGCGTCAACAGAATGTGTCAGATCACACTAGACAAGTTCTTCAAACGTTGACTGGAATTTGGTAATGTAACCTTTTTTATGGTGCTTCGCATGCCGAGTGTCGTGTAGATCGTTTCGAAGAATTTGTAGATTTCTTTTTCAAAAAACAAAGTTGTAAGCAACCGTACATGTACATGTGCGTAGTTCTTGTTTGTACGTTCGCCATACGCGTGTGCAGCACAATAAAAGTCATAATGACATTTTAATATGTTACTTATAGCACGTCCCGTCTTGGTTGCACAGGTTTGTGTAATCGGACCAGCCGGTTATTAGGACCAAAATGATCGCGTCCCGATGTGGTCTGATTAACAGGAATCGACTGTATATACATTCACACATTTAGCCATGAATGTAGATATTATATAAAACAAATATGCAATTATGAGAAGAAATAAGTTTTCTTCTTTGTTTGGGGCAAAAAAATCACTTTACCATTTGTAGACAGTCAACAGCTAATATGCTTTTTACATAGAGGTTTCTAACAGGTGCTCATGCAGGATATAAGATGCCAATCCATTGAGTGAGTTTATTACCACAATCATACAGCCTCTCTTCTTTAATAGTAATCTCTATTATATAAAAAAATCCTGCGATGAGACAAGAATTTTTCGGAAGAGATTTTTTTTTCCCAAGTCCCGCCCTCCTCTCAACCATATTCAGTCACACACACGGTCCTCTCACCTCTCATTCGTGTGAATGCTTTTGTCAGACAGTTCCTGCGCTCTCAGCTCTTATAAATTTTAACGTTTTCCTCACTTTAAGTTCCCAATAAAAAGACTTATTATGTTAAAAAAAAAAAAAAAATCATCATGAAGGGTTCTCAACAGCAAAAATGAGTACACGGGCAATCCTAGCACCGAGAAACAATGAAGTCAAATGAATTAAAGCCAAAAATGACGAGCAGACGACCAAATTGGATATCAATAGACTCTGCTGAAAGAGTTGATGGTGCAGACGATGAAAACATCCACTTACAATATCAAGAAGAATATCTACAACCGTTTACACTGTCCGGTCTACTGTTGAAAGGAGGATGTGTCCAAAAAAGGCAATGCAGTACATCTTCAGGGGATAACATTAAGACAACAAAGGAGATCTTGATATGTCTTTCGTATTAAAATGTTAACAGTTTCCTGCAAGAATAGCTTTTGCTAAGACAATTAAATCTCAGAGCTAAACATTCCAAAAAGTCATTCTATTTAACATAGAGAAAGTAACGAAATTCAATCACAGGTAGTTATACGCCACATTGATGCAAATTAACAATTCCCATGAAAATAATCTATTTAAATTGTACGTCTGCATCCCCAAACACAAGCGGCAGAACCGCAAAGAGGCTGGCACGTAGCACAGGCCTGGGGGTTGGCAAGTGAAGCAAGCAGAGGGCAAAGCCCCCCAGTAAAACTAAAACTGCACCAACCACTTGGCCTTTAGTAATGCACATATACATGAACTGCCTGTGTATTAGAAAGCGGTCTCCTGACGTACTAAAGAACACAAAGGACACTGCAGAAGAGACAAAAATGCAGCACTTTAGACACAAACCTGAAGCTGCCTGTCTAGTACCGACAATGCAAGATGTATGGCACTCGACTGCACATTGTTGAGACAAAGCATTATTGTATTCAACTTCTGAAGCTAACCCAAACAATATTCACTGTCTATTTTTAAAATGTATTACTTAAAATCTGAGAAGCACAGATGAACAGCTGCTATAGCTGAGGCCTTACAGATCCAAGGTGCTACAATGTACCAAGAACAACATGTATTATCTAGTTGAATACAATGGCACAGTGATAAGAGTTAACACCACTGCCACCTCACAAATCCAGCATCCTAGGTTTGACTTCTACATCTACTCTGTCTATGAACAATGTGCATGATCTCCCCACGCCTTTGAGGATTTTTTCTTCGGGTAGAGTTTTTACCCCAACATCTACAAAGATGAGCCAATTTGGTTAGCTACCAATTCAAAAACTAACCCCATACGAGTGCAAACAAGGAATGCGTATGCAACTGTGTTCAGCCCGGGTTGGATCCTGCCTTAAAAACAGGGCTCCAGTTAGTCTATCCCAGAGTCCTAAGGGGACACGCATGCTTGAGAATGTCACTTGAACTCTACAGGTGGTGTACATTTTTTGAAGCAACCTCTCCACATGCCTGTCCCTTCTCTCCACAGGTAACACTCCTCTTTAAATCGGCACAGATACTGTGATTGTTCCCCTAATGATTTGAAAGATTACACTCCTTTACTGAAAGGCATACAGGGTGAAAAAATCAAAATGATTGTGCCACCGAATTAAAGTAGGGCAGCACAGAGCAATATTTAGCCCAGCTGCTGCTCAGTCTGCGTGATGCTTGTGTGCAGTTTGTTCATCCGTCCCCCGACAGCACATGGTTTCTCTGGGTAATGTGGTTTCCTTTCATACTCTCAAAAACAAGTAGGTTAGGTAAACTGCAGATTAGTGTTGGAGCGGCATTAAACTGTTGACCAGCTTTCAAACCTCGGTACCAAAACATTTTCAAAGTAAATAATTGATTCATTACCCCATAAAATCTGTCTCACAGCTGCTTCACTCCCCCCAGCCCACAAAGACAGGCACCTCTCTGCCCCGCCACACTCCACAAATAATTAACAGGAGTGAGTGTTTGTCACTCCTTGCGGTCTCAGGCCCACTTAATAAGTACGTATGTTTGAAGACCCACAGGTGCGGTGGGGGTTGGTTGGCAGTTGTTACTCTTTGACCTAGACATAATACAGTATGTATATTAATTTTAACACCTTAAGAGTTCTGATTGTACAAATAAATAACTGAGTGAGAGGAGTTTCATAAAATCTACCATTTACTTCCAGCACCAAATTTAAAGAAATGCTGGTACTGTCCCATTTTAAAAAGCGGGTGTGCTTTTTGGCATTTTTTCAGTTCCAGTATACCATGCAACCCTAATGTGGACACTGAACTCGTGTAGTCTGACCAAGCGTGGGTATGTTAGTGTGCAATGTGAAGTACCTACATATGAAACCAGAGCTGGTGTAAACGCCCAAAACCATGTGGAATCCAACTCTGAGATCAGATACAAGTGACGTTTATCGGCGGCACCTACAATTCCATACATGCAAGTAGCAATGGAAAATAAAAAAAAATAATACATTTATGTGTTCAGGATTATACTGTTATACAAATGAGGATGTCACAAAAATGATAACCATAAAGAATTTTAAGTTAACTACTAACAGCTGAGATCATTGTATTAAGATGTAAAAACAACCCAAAATAAGTCACTACGATACTCCTGCACTGACCATACTTACCATTGATTCGGAAGGCTAGCCCCACAGTCGCAGGAGCCTGGGGTCTAGCTGTCTGACTGGTGAATCCACAATCCCCCAGCGTCTTGCTGTCATCCAGCAATTGGTCATCCTAATGTTAAAAAAAAAAAAAAATTATGACGCCATATGAGACAACAGAGTGACGCCATATGAGACAGTTCAGTTCCTTTAACCAAACTTAGCAGTCAGAAGTGAGGACGTATTACCTTGTACAGCCTTTGCTCTTCAGGGGGCCTCTTCAATATTCCCTCCACAATCCTTTTCAGCTCATACACTGTGGTTGACTCCTTCGCGTCGGTGAAAATGGTCGTCTTGTGACGCCGGATCATAAGGAAAACATCCTAAGGGAAAGGAGACAAGCAGATAGGCAATGATGGAGCACAGAAGGCAACTTAAAGCCTCTGTATCCAGATGGCCACAGGAAGACAAGATCTTTTAGTTACTTTGAAAGGTTTAGATAAAGGAGGAGAAAAACCACATTGACTAATTGCTGAGATACGCGTAGGTGCTGCAGAGGTTATCACCGTTTCCATAGAGCCCCAAAAGACTGTATATGGATACCAGCCTCACATGTTGTACAGTATGCGGAGTTTGCACTTCCACTCCACGTGTTCTCTTTACATTTGCATTCAGTTTTCTCCAGGTCCTTAAGTTTTCTCTCACATCCAAAATAATATGCAGCACAGGTTTACAGGGGACTCTAAATTGATATTATAAGTATAAAATTATAAAAATGAATTTCATTGGTTAAAGGAAAGGATTTACAAAATGGACATGTAATTCCTAAATCAAGGGTCCACACAGCTGCTCCTAAAGGGTTGAGGTGGGGACTGCTGTTTGCTCGTCAGACTTTTCATCGTTATATAATCTACTACATGGGAAACAGCTTGTTGACTTAAGTACTTTTCAGTTAGCCCTAAATAAAGACTCAGGAGGCCCAGCAGCTACGACACACAAATTACATAATGGGATACTGGAGTAGGCACAGTCAGTTACTAAAATGAGCAGACACTACAAATGTCACTAAACACCCAAGGCTCTGTCTGGGTATGAGGATGTCAAACATACATATGACATTTCTAGAATTAAAAAATTAACTTCTCTTTAAATCGGGATGCATGTGATTATGTTAAAACCTTAACCCTAAGGCTATGTCCACACTACTACTTTATCATTGAGAAACTGTTTTTAAGCGACAATGTCCACACTAGAGTTTCCACATCATTTACAACAAAGTATTTGCGTCGACGCTGAAATGGCCAAAAAGGCATATAACCAAGCCCGGTGTAAGGAAAGGTCATGCACACATCGGTGGAAAACTCCATGAAAGGACCGTGTAAGTGAAAAATAAAGAAAAATCAGACTGTCCGCACACTCGAAAGTACCGGCGTGAGCACAGAGCAGAAAAAGGAGGCGGCTGTAATTTGGCCCCTCAGTCACATTAATGTGCTGATCACAGTTGTAAAACTAACTCAACAGACAAAATAAATTTTAAAAATGTGATGTGCCTACATCTGTGCTTTGCTGCATTATGCTTGCGAGCCTGGCTCCACTCTACACCCGTTCACTTCATTTAATGCCTTGTTACTAATTCGGCTGTGGAGAACACAACTCTATGTATTGAAGGGCAACAGGATTTACCAAAAAGCTGTTGTGACTGTTAAATTATTTTCCTTTTGCGCGTATGCTACGTTAAAACTGTACAGACCACCATTTAGATGCATACAGGTGAGCAACACAAGTGATGTGAACAGCCGCTCTTCAAAGCCCACGGTGTTGTACGTTTTTCTTTCATGAAGGGTGACAATCGAGTAATGAGGTGCTGCAATGAGCAGAGCCATCTAATAAGTGTGAACAAACCAAAGTGTGATGGGGTCGGTGTTTTCAAAAACCTTTGGCTTTGCCACCAACCACACTGAAATGCTGTACCTTCATTTTCAAAAATCCATGGATCTGGAGAGCGTCTACAGAAATATCCTTTGTCAGGGGATTAAAAACCCTGGGGTAATGTGGACAAAAGACAAAAAAGTTGACAAATGTCTGCATTTTAAATGAAAGCGTATTAGTGTGGACATTCCCAAGGCAGACAAGCACATGAATACTGCAAATGACAGAAAAATGGGGAATGAGCAAGTGTAATTAACAGTTTTCCTTGATTTGGAAGATGGCCATATTTCTAGAAGGGGTGTTTCCAGTTAATGACAAGGCAGAAATCAGACTTGATGTGATGAGGGGGTTTCCTTAATATTGTTAAATCACCCGTAGGGTTGCTTTGTGAGGATTATTTAAAATGGTCAGAAAAAAAAAAAAAACTGGACAGCAAGAGCAAAATATATTAAACATGAACAAGAAATGACAAATAAGAGGCCAAATGAAACGAAATGGAGTCGGAGCCCCAGCTGACGTAGAAACACATCTCAGTTCCACAATCTTCAGGAACTAATGGTCAAGAAATCTCCCAAATGCCTTACTTCCTCTCACACATGAGCAAAGCCCAGTTGCCTTCATTTCTGCTACAACATACTGGAGAGGATGATGAAGTCAGTCGAGAGCATCAGCAGTACACAGACCCCCTTATCTTCAAGGCAATCAGAACACATGCTGCCTCCTTCCTGGATTATTAAAAGCCGCTGCCATCCTGCACAGTGACAGCGATTCTCCCTCCTCTGTTAAGGACCACTGGCACTCCCGCCACAAGATTCGAGGACAATTGATTCCTCAGGCCATACAGCTGCTTGACCACATTAACATTTCTTTCATAAATACCGCCGGATTACTTTAAAGGTGTAAAGGATTCAGAAAGTACTTTAGATCCCTTCACTTTCTGCATGCTTTTAATTGGACAAATTTGTCATTTTTTTCCAGTCAATCTACACTCAATATCCCATAAAGACAAAGTGAAAAAAAAGGTTTTCACCCAGAAAGGTTTGTGAAGTTATTAAAAAAAATAAATAAATCAAAAACTGAAATCTCTCATTCATTTATGTAAAGTGCTTTAATTCAGTACTTTGTAGAAGCTCTTTAAGAAACAATTCCAGCTTTGAGTCTTTGTGTGCAAGTCTCTATAAGATTTGAATTTGCTGGCAGATCCTCTCAAGCTCTATTAGACTCATCTTCAGGCCTCTCCATAGATGACACCCGGGCCACTCAAGGACAGACAGAGACTCGTCCCAATGTCACTCCCAATATTGTCTTAATCGCATGCTTCAGGTCATTGTGGTGGTGAAAGGCTAACCGTCACAGTAAGGCATGCACTCTGGAGCAGGTTTTCTCCAAGGACCTCTCTGTATTCGGCTGCATTCATCTTTCCCTCAATTATGAAAAGTCTCCCCTGTCTCTGCCAGTGAGAAGCCCGAACCCCTTCAGCATGATGCTGCCCCCTCCATGCTTCACCACTGGGATGATATTAGGCAGGTGATGAGCAGTGCCCAGTCTTCACCAAACATTGTGCTCAAAATTCTGCCTAAAAAGGAGAATAACTGCAAAGGAGGAAGCACCAGACCACAAGCTGGAGTGCTGCAGCCAAGGATCCAAATACTTACATAAACGACAGATTTCAAGTTTTGAGTTTTAATAAATGTGCAAATCTTTCTAAAAAGATTTTCACTTTGTCATTATGGGCTAGTCAAACATTACAAAACATTACAGAGAGAGCTATGGTGTGGTGTATCCAGAACATCTCCTTAACACTTTGTGCTACTTTTCTATTGTTTTGACCTTTTAATTTTATTCACTTCCCCATTATTTTTTCTAAATCTGTTTTGCCACCACAGGGATATGGTGAGCCAGGGCACCAGAAACCAACCATGTCCATCACAGGACACACACACAGAACCGATGCGGAGTTTTAGTTTCCCCCAAGCTATGAAGAATGATTCCCCATAAGCTTACTGATGTTCAGGTGAGACTAGAGGAATCGTCGGACACCAGCTCAGGACTTTTTAATCTTTCTACTACTTCTGTTTTTTTTTTTTGCTGCCTATTTACAGCTTGCTCCAACTTTCAAGTGTCGTTTAACTGCACTTTCTTTATATTGCTCATTTGTCTCCTAGCATGCGATAGATACTTAGGCTACATTTACACAGCCACACTCTGCTCTGACCCGACTCAAAGTTTTCCACAAATCTGACCGGTGTGAACAAACCTGGTGTATCTGACTTACTGAAAACAGTTACAGGCTGCATTCACACGAGGTCCTGAACTCCAGTTCAGTTGGGATTCCCACATATAATCCGATTTTAGACAGTCGGACTGAATCTTACCTGAAGAATCTGGCGTGACTGCGCCACTTGTGTAACGTGTGACACGTTAAAATAATCACGGAAGACGAGCTGAATGATCTGTGATGCCGCGACTTGCCACATTTAGAAACAAAGTTCTCTTTCTAAAAGATAAGAACTTGAACAGAATTAAAACAAAAAAAACATATCTGTGAGGATCAGTGTTTACACCTCTCCCGTGTTACTATGTATATTGTAAATGCTTCAGGCCATGTTTAGTTCATGTAACGTGACCCTCGCACACATCAGATTGGACTTCCTCACCAAAGCTAATAAAGGCATCAAGACCCATGGGTGTAAATACAAGCTGGATTCTTAGCCAAACTAATGCATTTTTTTGGGGTATGGATTATTGTAACAAGCCCTTGAGTATAAAGAGATGGTAAATAAGAACAATGATAAAAGAACAGCCTCCAGGGATTTATTTTAAGATGAAGATCCCGGCACCTGAATTATTTACTTGTGACATGATTGGTCTTTTTCTTATTGAAAAGTGCAGTGTGGCTTCATGATGTTACGTACCTGTGCCATAGAACTATACGAGTCAACATAAACTTAATCTACTATAGGATGTGGTGGATGATTCCTGTAATTCAACCTTTTCTGATGAGCTGGCAGTGTGGTGTGGTGGTTAAGGTGTACGATTTGAACCCCTGAGGGGTTGTTGGCTCATGTCCTGCTACTGACACCACAGTGTGACCCTGAGCAAGTCATGTCACCTGCCTGTGCACAAACTGGTTAAAAAAAAATCAAAATCATGTAACCCTGAAGAAAAGTTTCAGCCAAATAAGTAAACGTAACATAAAACAATCATGTCAAGGTTCTATGTGAACAAACAAGTTTACAATTAAAACATTTACAGCATAAACAATATAAATAATTCAAACCTTTAAAACATTTCATTCATCCGCCAGCCTGAACTCTGAAAGCTGGTTGCTATTTATAGTTATCTTAGTCTCGTATGAGCAGCAAATATTAAACGCCCAATATAAAATTATTACATTTTGCACAGAAAAAACTAAACCATTATGAATATACTCCAAGATGATTAACAGATGTTATGTTTTAAAATGGCAGCAACTTGGTAACCCTCAACTTCAATAAAAATGCTCCTTTAATAAAATAAAACGCGTCATTTGTTCACGGCCCGAATTAAATCCAAGCTACTCATTCTAACTGAACGTTTAGGATTAAAAAAAAACCGTTTAAAGAACGCTGAAACTTAAGGGCAGATATAAATTAAAAAATAAGCGCCCTATAACTCGGAACAGCTTGAAGTAGGACTAGAACGGAGAAATTTCCGATTACGAGAAAAAGCAAAATCCTCCCAAGTAAAACTGAGGTTTGTAAAAGGACAAAAAAAAAAAAAACGTGGACCCGGAATTCGACGCCGGAGCGGTCTCCATGGCAGCCGCGTGAACGGCTCCTAATAAGGCGACGGCTTTAACCGAGCCTGGGGGACTCGCGGCCAAGTCTGGCCAAATGCCGGCTTGCGCTACCTTTCTGGCTGAGCGTTTGGTAAGGCTCGTGGGCACCACAAAAACGGCGTCCACAGAGTGCGCCTCTTTATCGCCCGAGCTACACAAAGTCGAAATGCCAGCGAGTATTCCCTTTCTAAAAAAATGCCCCCGCCTCGCTCACATTTCTACCACAACAACACACATCCATTTGTCTTTAGGTAACACAAACCGCACCAAATAATCAATATCGCCAGCTGCCGGCACTATCTTCGAAGAACGCAGAGACAAAAGGGCAGCGTACCAAAACTTAAACCCCCTTGCCCGATGATTACGCGTTTTTCACTGAGCAAACTGCTCCGTTTTGTTAAGGATTAGGAAACCGCAGATCCTCACCATCTCTCCACCGACAGCAGCCTCCTCAGTCCTCCAGCTTCCCAGCTAGCACAGCGTTTCAGGCCTACTGACGCGCGTCTCAGCGAGCTCAACAACTCGTAAGGCGCATGCGCTTAACCACTCTATCCTTTCAGAGGGATGTTTGTGATTCTCCGAGCTGCGACACCTGGCTGTGAATTAGGAGAGAGTCAATAGACTTTTATTTCATGCCATTTTATCCAATTTATTGCTTTCCTTGCATTTGTAGAGTGAATGTTGTTTTTTTCATACCTGCTGTGCGATAATATTGATTAGTCTGTCTAAGAAGGGAAGAGTACATAAGTAGGGCGGACTTAAAAGAGTGCGGTGATAGGCAGTCAATGCGGGACAGCGCTGACCCCTCATTTTGAACACACACTATATATATATATATTTATTTAAATTCAATTCTTTATTTTAATAATAAAATGATACATACGAAATTGAACAAAATAAACATAAGTACCCATAATATTTTTAAATGTATGTAACAAAACAAATAATACGTTCAAAAATTAATTTTTATCTATGTTACAAACTATAAATACAAACATCAGCTGCATATTAAAATCATAAACATATAGTATATAAACAATTAATATGTGAGTAGATTCAGGAAATACAAAATATTCTATATTAAAATAATACAATAAATAACATTAAAAGTAAAGGAGGGACTCTTCAAATAGGATCATTTCAGGGCGTTATTAGAGTTCATAATTATTAAGGAATACTGAGAATTCTTAAAAAAACAAACTGATGATATTTAGAAATCTGCATTTGTGTTTAATGTATTTAGCTAAAATTAAAATATTGCTGATCAGAAAATTAACTTTCTTGTATTAAATGAACAAGCCAAGTGTAATTCTTTCTACCTGGGAAATATGTAGGATAATATTTTATTCTTAATATTTTGCTTAACTGCTTTACAGTGGAAGAATATATCATTTTTGAAGTTTTTATATCATTCAAATAAAAAGTCAATGCGGATAAACAGTTCTAATTTGGTGTGTTCGTAAGAAATATAATGATTTACCTCATGAGGAAGAAGTACATAATAAACAAGAACAAGTTATTATTTGAAATACAAAAATGTGTGCTTCAGTTTAAATGTTTAAATGTTCTTGAATGTTATAGAAATGTGTCATTTTTTACCTTCTGCTAGAGGTCCAAGGGGGCAAGAACCCCAGTAAAGACTCAAAAATCACATCATGTTCGTAATCACTGCCCATGAAGTCGTCCAAAATGATCCCCTGTGTGCTTATGTTTGAAATATGGAGTTTTCAGCCTTCTGGGAATGGCTCTTAGAGGGCTACGACCAGTTTCTTCCCACAATCCAAAGACATGCAGGTTAGGTGGATTGGCGATTCTGAATTGGCCCTAGTGTGTGCTTGGTGTGTGGGTGTGTTTGTGTGTGTCCTGCGGTGGGTTGACACCCTGCCCAGGATTGGTTCCTGCCTTGTGCCCTGTGTTGGCTGGGATTGGCTCCAGCAGACCCCCGTGACCCTGTATTCGGATTCAGCGGGTTAGAAAATGGATGGGTGGATGGATGGATGGGCTACGACCAGCACTAAAGAATCAAATCTCAATAATAGGACCATGTCAGTGATCAGCACCCTTGAAACGGCCTAAAACGACACTCCACATGTCTGTATTACAGATCCCCACTTTTTCAAAGTTTTGTGAAAAGGAGTAACTCTGACCCCTCATATCTCATTATGGGCTCGGTTCATGTGGCCTGCACAACTCCAAGTCCTTCTGATCTTTTTGCTGATCACACCTATTAGTTTACTCTTTATTACAACGATTATTAAAATCGTTTTAAAAAAGTGAGGGGTTTTCAGGTGTGGGGGGCAAAAATAAGGAGCAACCCCAAAAAGCTCAACATCTTGCATAACTGGGCATAAAGACGAGTCAAATGGGTTATCATATGTCGGGGTTTTCTCATACTGGTGACTCAGGAGGTGCCAGACCATAAACAAACAAAAATGATTTCAAAGCGTTCAGAAATACTTCTTTCAAACACAACAATTATTACAGTCTAAATTAAATGTCAACCTTAAAAAGTCATTCAAAGGACATGTATCTTTCAAAATGGTGACTGAACTCAGAGGCCCCTTGGCACCCCTGAAGTCCACCACTGGCTCTTTTGTCTCGCTGATGTTGAGTTGCAGGTTGTTGTCCTCCACAACCTCCCTGCACTCGGACTCGTCTCCGTGATTAATGCAACCTGTGACGGACAAGTCATCGGAAAATGTCTGTAGATGGCAAGCGCTGCTATTGTGCTGGAAGTCTGTTGTGTAGAGGGTGACGAGGAAGGGGGACAGGACAGCTGTCAGGGGCGCCAGTTCACCTGACCGGCAATGTCTTTGGACAGTGGGCAGAAACCTGCACAGACATGGGGAGAACATGCAAACTCCTGAATGGAATATGTCCAGGGCCGGATATTCCTCTAAGCTAACTAGGCTTCAGCCTAGGGCCTCAAGATCAAGAGGGGCCTTCATTCAAATTGTTAGCAATTTGAACAAACTTAAAAATGGGAGGTGAAAGGGCCTCATAAGTGGAATAGCCTCGGGCCTCTTTTCATCTAAATCCGGCCCTGAATATGTCTCAAATAATAATAGTAATCAAAACATGATCAGAAATGAAGGAGGTGTAATTTATTAGGTTTGTTCTGGTAGAAGAAAATAACATCCTTTAATGTGAAAAAATAAAATAAAATAACTCAATTTGTGGGCAGTCCAAGTAGACATTTCTAGACAGGAGAATGAAAAAAAAAGGCAGCGAACTTTTTCTGGATATGAATTACGAAAGATGCAAGTAATATCTATATCTAGAAACATTTAACTTCTAAGGACATTATCTGGGAACATTTTAGATTGGATTTCACATTAACTTTATTAAAAGAGGATAATTCTTAGCAATTAACTAAGCTTTCTGACAATTATAATGCCCTCCTCATAAACTATTCACTCTTAGATTTGATAAAGGGATATGCATCTGGATACATTTATTATTACATTTTAGTTCCAAAATATTTAGAATGTCCATAAGATAGATCTGGAATACTTAGGACAGTTGAATGATAATACTTGCAGAACATTAATACAGCACGTTCACTGGAATAGCATTTAACTAAAATTATTTTCAAAAAAGATACAGAGAATCCATATGTTGATATGAATTTGTAATGTAAAATATTGCCATCAATGTCAAATAGGTACAAAATAAAAATAACATTATTATTATTCCACGCAGCCACAATGAAGATATATTTCATGCAAAGATTTATTCCAGATAGTAAATTTATTTGGTGAAAAAAAATATAAAGAAAGACAGTAAAAAAACAGACTTTTTGCTACTTTAGCCAAAAAATCTCACAAAGAAAAAAGATTGACGAAAAATGAAAGAAGGATCGTATCTACAAAAGTACATCCATCCATCCATTTTCCAACCCGTTGAATCCGAACACAGGGTTACGGGGGTCTGCTGGAGCCAATCCCAGCCAACACAGGGCGCAAGGCAGGAACCAATCCCGGGCAGGGCGCCAACCCACCGCAGGACACACACACCCATCCACACACCAAGCACACACTAGGGACAATTTAGAATCTCCAACCCACCTAACCTGCATGTCTATAGGATATAATGGCTCTGTTTAAAGATCACGTATTGCTTTATTTGACAAAACCTTTTCCTATACAATACTCATCACCAATATGTAAAAGTGGAAAGAAGAATTGGGAGTTTCGTATTTTTAATCATCGGAATAAAAGAAGCTGGAATACTCTTAATATGCTTACGCATAGCTGGGCAAACTTTGTTCTTCAAGTACTGTGATGTTTTGCTTCGCGTCCTTCTTTAACTCCACCCTCTCTCTTTTGTTTTACCACGCCCTCCCCTCAAAGCGCTACCGTAAACTGAAGCTCTCTGCCGAAGACGTCAATAAGTGGGCGTGACTAATCGAGGCTGATGGAAGGGTCACAAAAGTTCGTTTTTTGGCGCGAGCTGCAGCCGCTCAGGAAGAGAGCAAGCGGCGGAGTTGTGTCAGTCGCGTTTGGAGTTTACAAAACAACAAGAAACATTTCTTTAGCCCGTTTTAGGCAATGGCTCGTGTTTGCCGACTCGACTCTTTCCTCATTTCGGTTTTCTGTTTAATCTGAAGAGCCGGAAGTATGCTGTAGTTATGTTTGCCTGGCAGATGCTGTAAATTCCATTTCTGGCTGCGGTAGAGGTAAGAAACTGAGTTCGTTCTTTTCTCCCGATTGATAACAACGCAGATTGCTATAAAAGGCAGTCGATTATAACTGCATGCTCGCATGGAGTGGCTTTTTAATTTTTTTGCGCATGCCATTATGTCACCTGAAAGTGTCGATTAAAGCCAACCGTAGAGTTGTGCAGGTTTAATCTTCCCGTGAATCTACGACGACGACGAGGAGGAAGAGGAGGAGGAGGAGGCGGCCCCTCCCCTCCATCTTGGTGCCTAGTCTTGTCGTATGTTTGAACTGGCTATTTTTAAGTGAAGCCTGACCAGGTGGCCATTGGGGTTTGACAGCTGCAGAGACGACTGCGACGTATACTCGGGCGACGATAGCACAAGCTGGAATTCATAAAAAAATGTTTTATCGGTGGATTGTTCGTAATTGTATTTTGGGTTGATCGCAGTTCTCTTCACCAGTGGCACCTTACCCGGTTATATCCGGGACGGGTGTTGGGATTGTGGGGCGCCCACTTTTAGTCCGAGGGGGGGCTGCTTAACAGGACTTGGGACGTTTGGCTCGATCGAACCCGTTCCATTGGTGGCCGCCGGTTTCAGATTCACACTGAAGTGGCGTGACTGGGTTTTCCATGGCTATGGAAACGCCTCTTAACCTCACGGTGGCGAGGGGTTATTAGCGCTGGTGGTATGGAGACCTGGGTGCAGTGTGACGTTTGCATGTTGTCTCCATGTGTGTAGGTTGTGGGTTTGCCCCCACAGTCCAAAGACATTCAGGTTAGGTGGACTGACGAAGCTAAATTGTCCCATGTATGTGTCTGTGTTGTCATTCTGGCATCCAGTCCAGGGAATGGGGACTTTTCCTACCTAACCCCTAATGCTTGCTGGGATAGGCTTTAGTTTCCCCTTGACCCTGCTCTGGATAAGCCGATTTGGAAAGACAGATATTTAAAAAGGTCAGTAACTCTTTGTCCATGCCAACTTACTAAAAATAGACCTACTATGTGGTTAGAAAGAGAGCAACATATACATTGAAAATAAAGTTTAATGGTTATTATCAGGATAAAAGTTAAAAAAAAAAAAAAAAGGTTAAAGACAGAACGTTTTGGTGGGGTAGCCTCCATCAGGTGTGCATCAGAAAAGGAAAGAGTAAGTAACGTGGTGAAAGAGAAGGAACAGATAAAGTTAGGGCAGATCAAAGGAGAAGAGCTATAGGAAAAAGCTGCCATTAGAGAAGACGGATAGAGACGTTTAAAAAGCTTGTTGGTCATTAGAGCCTGGAGAAATCTGTGAACACAGGCTGAGCGTGAGCTTAGATTCTTCTGTATGAAAAGGGTCTTTAAAGCCCTGTGAAAGAGGACAAAAGGAGAAATCAGCATGGCAGTGATCAAAGGATGTCAAGTGTCCTGCCGAATGCTCTGTAAGACCTCAGACATTCTGCCTGAAATTGTCAGCTAGCCGTCACCTATGTTGATGGCCGGACTCTACCTAGAAGAAATGCAGCAGATCAGATTTTTAGACTTGCAGGGGGCCCCTTCTTTGTTACTGAGTTTACCAGAGGAGCCACATACAAAGACATCACCAACAACACACTTGTATACACTCCGGTATCGCTTTGTTACAGATGCAAAAGCTGGCGTCGGTACCGACGACAAAATGTTAGTAACAATGCAGCACTGTCATAGACGCAAGACGAGGTCTCACCCTGGAATGGATGACAGTCGAGCACAGGATATGCTTTCACAGCAAACCAACTTATCGATGGCTATTGAGCGAGTGGCATTATTGAGAGGAATATTCTAAGTATCAATTAACAATATTATGGTTGAACAGTGCCTAACAATACAAGGCACTGGTGAAAAACCAACACTGGTGGCTAAGACGGGTACTGTCCAGGGTGTGGTGAAATTGCTAACTAACTGGAACAAATGAAAGGAGATGGGCTAAATGAGATCAAAAATGAAGTAAAAAAAAAAAAACTAAAACAGTTTTAAAAAGACATGAGGTTCTCGAGGCCTGGCAAACCCATCCATGTTCTTTTTATTTAACTAGAGGAAAATCTTTGCACGTTCATTAGAATGTTAAAGCTAATGGGTGCTGTACTGTATGTCGATCCAAATGGAGTTTCCAGAAGGACCACTTTGTGTCTTTTGGGGCCTGATAATGTATTTTGTGGGCGGAACATTGAGTAGAAACTGTAGCAATTGTCAAATTGGGGGCCATTTATGCAGTGAATTACACTGAGCTGCACCCGGAAATGTGCTTTACGAATTTGTTTGGCGTAAATTTACACTACAAAAAAAAAAAAAAAAGCCAGGAAAGAGTGGCAGGAAATTTTAACATATGCCTAGAGGCTATTCAGTCCAACAAGCTTGTTAGATTAAACAACGGATAAAAGACCCTCCTGCCCCCACTGTCTGAAGCTTTGTGGCATGAGGGCCAAACATATAACCCTGAGGGGAACAATATGTTTATTTTGGAGTGAGAGAAAGAAGGTTTCCCAATATTTTATTCAAGAGGAAGTGTAAAAATGGCCCGTGTTCTGTAATCTTGAGATGTGTGGGCTGCATTATTCTGGACAGACATGGTGATCTGTTTGCCATCTTAAGGTTTAAGGTTTCTTTATTTAGTCATGTTTTACTTAAGAAAACATGAAATTTGCCTTCTCAGTTGCATCTAATAACGGGCAGACTGAAATAAAACAAACAAATATACACAAGACAGGTTAAGGCAAGGCAATTAGATAATGCATATTTACATAAAAAAAGGTTACTGGAATATATTAAAACCTTAATCATTATCTCCGATATGTCTTATTGAAAAGTTGTATGGCACAAGGAAGAAAGGAATTTTTGGAGCGATTTGTGTGGGTTTTCAAAGCGACTCTCCTTCCTGATTTACTGAACTTTAGTTCTACATGTAATGGATGTCTGGTGTCCGTTGAGATGATTTCCAGTTTCTTTAACATTGCCCTCTGACACACGCTAGTCAAATCATCTACATCAGCCCTAATAACTTTAGCTACATACTTCGTAATCTGCTGGAGCTTTTTTGAGTTTTGGTTTGTCAGACTATTAAACCAGGCAATGAAACTGAAAGTGAAGATCACAGACTGCGATAAAAGGACAACATGAGGTCCTTTTTCTACTTTAAATAGTTTTGAGTTTATGAAGGAGAAATAAGCGCTGATTGCATTTAGAGAATATTTTTTTTGTATTGGTATTCCAGTTAAGATTGTTATCAAGGTTAGTTCCTAAGTATTTATATTCAGTCACTATTTCTACCTCCTCTCCCAGAACTACAATAAGTGAGCGTACAGATTTCTGTCTCTTAAAATTAAATATCAGTTCTTTGGTCTTTTTTTTTTTTTTAACATTCAGAGTGACAGAGTTTTTATTGCACCAGTTCACCATCCAGTCCACTTGATTTAGATAGTGGCTTTCATCCTCCCCAGATATGCTTGCTATGAGCCTGGTGTCATCAGCATACTTGATAATGGAGCAGTGGTCATTGTTCTGTCTCGGGTGACTTGTGTACAGAGTAAACAGTAATGGTGATAAGACGCCCCCCTGCGGACTTCCTGCGTTTGAATGAGTGACTATTGACAAAGTGTCCTGTACTTTAACTGTCTGTGAACGATTTAAAAGAAAGTCCTGAATCCATAGTGTAACAAATGGGTTTACATTCATACTGTTCAATTTCCCAATCAGTATATGAGGCTGTATGGTATTGAATGCTGAAGAAAAATCCAAAAATAGTGGTCTGACATATGAACCAGGCTGAACAAGAAATGTGTAGATTTGATGTAAGATCACAAGCAGTGCATCTTCCACACTTCTGTTTGCACAATAAGCAAATTGACTGTTGTCTTGAAAATACTTTAATAATAATAATACATTTTATGTATGTAGCGCCTTTCCCATGCTCAAGGCACTTCACAGAGTTTACGAAAGAACGGCAGGGTATACAGCAGGGGTGGGCAAAGTCAGTCCTGGAGGGCCGCAGTGGCGGCAGGTTTTTGCTCCAACTCAGTTGCTTCATTAGAAAGCAATCCTTGCCAATAATTAAACTGCATGGCTTGTTAGTGCTTTAACTCTGCCATTTCAGGCCATTCTCATATCCTAGATTTTTTTTTTTTCCTTTCTAAGGATATCATCCAAATGATTTGAAGTCTAAAATGGACTCGATCTTTCACTTTTTCCAAATATTTAATTAAACCAAGTAGTGCATGATAAATACACACCGGTGTAAATGGTAACAAGCTAAAAGGATAAATGCTGCTTTTTTTGTCATTTGCATCTTATTGCTAATAAGGAGCCATTAAAAACCAAGAAAACAGCTGCTTAAGACTAAAATAAGCAATAAGGGTTCAAAATCTTAATGACCGAGACAACTAAAATGAAGCAGAAGTGTTACTTGAGCAATAAAGTGCTTTTTATCAAGCAACTGGGTTGGAACAAAAACCTGCAGCCACTGCGGCCCTCCAGGAATGACGTTGCCCACCCCTGGTATACAGTATATAGCACTGTACTTAGTGCTGGGAGGTATACCGGTTTATACCGAAAACCGTTTTTTATTTTTATTATGATATGGATTTGTCTTATACTGCAGTACCGGTTTAAATAGCCTAAACAATGTTCGGAAAGTGGCGCAATGGGAAACTGTTTTAAATTGGGGGCTTTTTCACTGCTGCACCGCTAAACACGCATGCAACGGAGTACATGCGTTGGTGGAGGTATTGGGCGGTGAAAATGGACAGAGAACATTCATAAACTGAAGCTGTAGCAGGCAATATAGTTGAACTTGATGACACAGAAGACCTTTTGCTGAAAAAAGGAACCGTGTCTGTTGTCTGGAGATACTTTGGTTTTAAAAGGTCGGAATGTGGACCAAACAACTATTCACTGCAAATGCTGTCGAGCTTAAGTTGTCAACACAAGCAATTTGCTGCACCACCTTAGGCGCAAACATGCTTTGGAGTACCATGAATGTATGGAACTAAGATTGGCACCTTTCACGTCCTCAGGTAAAACTGAAAAAGCGAGAGGACACTCGAGTCAGACGTCACTTGTAGACGCGCTTGCTGGAGGTACTGCCTACGATAAAAAGTGCAAGCGGTGGATCGAGATAACCAACGCCATTACAGTTCAGATAGCTAACGTTTGTTAACATTAACAGGAAGTGGAGTTGGTTTACAAAACATATTTACTATTTATTCCTTTTCTAAGACCTGTTCAGTGCAATACAACTTTTGACAAACACCTCTGGATATTTTACTAAAGCTAATTGCCTCTTTGCATGGTTGAAAATATGTTGTCAAAATTATAGT